>NC_137742.1:81737440-81930281 GCF_963264785.1 Psittacula echo | reverse complement strand
TCAAAATCAGAGTAGGCAAATGAGAAATAAACCCAAAATATAAAAAGCCTTCTCCCCACCCCTCCTTTCTGCTTCAAGGCCTCAACTTCATTCACGAATTCCCTACCTCCTCTCCTCCAGCGGCAAAGGGGGATCATGAATTGTGGTCAGTTCATCACTCTCAGTCTCTGCCACTCCTTTCTCCTCAAGGGAGGACTCCTCACACTCTTCCCCTGCTCCACTGTGGGGTCCCTCCCACAGGAGACTTCCACCAACTTCTCCAACATGGGTCCTTCCCACAGGCTGCAGCTCTTCACAAACTGTTCCAGTGAGGGTCCCCTCCAGGGTGTAGCCCTTCAGGAACAGATGGCTCTGGTGTGGGTCCCCCACCAGGTCACAGGTCCTGTGACCAAACCTGCTCCACTGTGGGCTCCTTTCCCCATGGGGCCACAGGTCCTGCCAGGAGCCTGCTCCAGCATGGGCTTTCCATGGGGTCACAACCTTCTCCAGGCCTTTCCCTACTCTGGCATGGGGTCTTCCCTAGGCTGCAGATAGATATCTGATCCACCCCAGTCTGCACCACGGGCTGCAGGGGAATGAATCTCTGCTGTGGCGCCTGGAACACGCCCTCCCTCCTTCTTCTCTGACCTTTGGGTCTGCAGGGCTGCTGCTCTCACACGTTCTCACTCCTCTCTCTGGCTGCAGTTGCACACACAGTTGTTCCATCTTTGCAAATATGTTATCTCAGAGGTGCTACCTCTGAGGTGACTAAAGTCACTTACAAGCTTGGGCTTGGCCAGCAGTGGGTGTGTCTTGGTGCTGGCTGCATTGGGGCCATCAGACATGGGGGAAGCTTCTGGCAGCTTCTCACAGAAGCTACCCATGTATTCCCCCTCTCACCTTCCTGCTACCAAAACCTTGCCATGTAAACCCAATACAGGCATTCTTCAAAGGAAGAAACTGCCTCCTACTTTACTCATTGATGAAAGAGGTAGCACTGGTTTTCAATTTCTTCATACCCTGTGCTTATCCTAAATAGCAATGCTTTAGTTCAAATTTTCTTCTTTCCTGTAGATTTTAAGCTAGCTTAGGAGAATGTCAAAGCTAATTGAAGCAAACAGAATGATCATCATGACTTATACTGATCGTGTGTTCTCTATGGCCGAAGTTAATTTAGTTTTATCTGATTTAACTGTTCTTGCAAGATGAACCTTCTTCAATAGATAGGGTAGAATTCCTGTTGCAAATCTGGTTGGTAGCAGTGCTCCAGAAAGGTTAAAGAATTAAACAGAATTAATTTAAAACACCAGAGAATTGAATCTGGATCTCTTCTTTTTGAGAAGGAAAACACTTTGACTTACTAGCCGTTATATATATATTTGACTTAGATAGCTGTGATATGAGCAGTGCAGGCAGCACTGCTTTCTTTTTGGGGACAAGAAATTGAGAAAAAGTTGCATAAATATGAGGATTGGCATTCCTGTGCAAATCCGCAGTTCATTTTACTGCGGTTTTGAGTAAAGCACCAGAATCCGGAAGGATGTGGCGTTGAAGGCAGTGTCCTGTTCAATATTTCACTTATGACAAGCTGTAGTCAACTTTTTGTTTAGCATGCTTGTTTGGCAGCCTGCACTCTACAGTGCCCGTGTTCTTTAGTACATAGGAGTCAAGAAATAAAAGACTACTTTCTAAACTAGAGCAGGAGGAAGGGATAACAGCTAACCATAGAGGATAGTAACCTACGTTTTGTGGTACCAAATTCTTTCTTTTTCTAGTGGAAGGTGTCCTTGCCTGTGGCAGGGAGGTTGGAACTAGATGAGCTTTAAGGTCCCTTCCAACCCAAACCATTCTATGGTTCTGTGATTTATTTATTTTTATTTATTTAGGATTAGGTATGAAGAAGAACCTATGTTCTTGCAAATTTTGACTTCCTTGTACCCATCTTATGAAACAGTATAGTACTGCTTCGTCTTGTACTAGACAATGTGCTTTGAATCATATTTGAGTACTACTTCAGAATAAAGATGTGTGACTTTCTCTGCTCACAGTACTAGTGTAGACATAATGAGTAAGATACAGATAATAACATGTAACTGTCCACCTAACTATGGGAGGGCTGGAAGGCCTGTCCTTTGAGGAGTGGCTTAGAACTCTGGGTTAATCTCCTTTGGACAAAATGAGGCTGAGGTGCGACCTCATTGCTCTCTCAGCTTCCTGAGCAGGGGATGTGGAGAGAGAGGTGCTGATCTCTTCTCCCTGGGATCCAGGGACAGGGGATGTGGGAATGGTTCAAAGCTGCACCAGGGGAGGCTCAGACTGGACATGAGAGCATTTTATTTACCAAGAAGGTGTTCAGACGCTGGAACAGGCTTGTCAGTGTTTTAAGAGGCATTTGAACAGTGTCTTTAATAACATGTTGAATTTTGATCAGCTCTGAAATGGTTAGTAGTTCATCTAGATAGAATGTATGATTGTTGCAGGACCATTCCAGCCGAAATATTCTGGTCTATGAGTCACTGTTTGTTGCACTCATAGTTATTTCTTATTTCAGCTTGTGACTGCATTTGAACATGCTCTGAAGTCTTTTGACACCATTCCTGGTGAAGACCACCAAAACCTTTACAAGGACTTCATTCAGTGCTTGTCAA
This sequence comes from Psittacula echo, assembly GCF_963264785.1. Classification (NCBI taxonomy): domain Eukaryota; kingdom Metazoa; phylum Chordata; class Aves; order Psittaciformes; family Psittacidae; genus Psittacula; species Psittacula echo. Next base: position 81,927,654 of record NC_137742.1, on the reverse strand, counting down.
AAGTAAGGGTATCTGTCTTCATCAGTGAGCAGATATAATATTTTTACTTCTGATAATTCACAGAAATAACTATGAATTTTGTTCCTTTTCAAGTTTCCTCATGAAGCAACTAAGTTGGAAAAAGCCTGTAATGATATGATGGCTTTGTATCCTTCTGTGAGTTATCCTTTAGAAGTACTTTGCTTGCATTTTGTTCAGTCAGGTGAGTAGGATGGGTTTATACAGTTTTGGGACTTAAAATTATTTTATAGTTTTGTGACAATCTTTTTACAAGTTTTTACCCTAGTTTTATGTTATATTTCTGCCTGTCTAGTAACTGAAAGGTGTTTGTTTCTATGATTTGGTATTTCCTAGCTCTGTAACTAAGTGCTGACTGTAAACGGGAAAAAAATGTATGTGAATTAAGTCCAATTCTGCAATATACAGTCGCAAAGAAAGAATGCCTTACAAAACCCTAAAGCAGTCTGTCTGAATAAATGGTTAGCATCTTAAGCTTAGAAGAGGCAATGGAGAATGTTAACTAGTGCTCTAAGACTGAGGATGGGCTATACTTAGGTTATTCTTGACACAGAAAATCTCTTTTGGCAAAAAAGTCAAACCTGTGTGAAACTTACTTCAAAAGAATGCCTGCTGACTAGGGAATAAACAGACCTGTGTAAATATTTTGTTTTACGCAGAAAAGGAGAATCTCTGAGAAAACAAAACACAACATGTTCAATAGTGCAGGGATCTGAAAGTATACAGTTGTTATTTTCAGTAGGTCACTAAACAACAGTGTGATAGTATTGGGCAGTTTCTCAGCATTTTCAAAGATAACTGCTGAATTTTTGTCTTTCATTTTATTGTTTAAGGCATCAGAATTTGATTTTACTTCTTTTTAAAGCAAGGAAAGAAAACAGGGGACAAGCACCCTCTGGTTTATGTAAAGAGAAGTACAGCTTTCACCTTAGGTAGAAAAATGCCTTTTCTAGTTTTGAAGGGAGGCTTCATGGAATAATACAGCTATATAAAACAAGAGGGATTTTTTCACCTTGATGGGAAAGGATGGAAACAAATGAGGACTGGCCCCTCATTTCCATGTAGGTATGCTTTACGTTTCGGAGAAGCATGAAGAAACTGATTTCCGAAAAATGAAGGATCTGGTTGGCACAGTTGTTATATACCAATGTTCTGACAACGTCTCACCATCCCACAGCCATCTTGGGGTGGGGAGGATAATGCTTAGGTTTTAGTAAAACTATTTATATCTGTGTCATTCCTAGCGTGTCATAGTTCTCCGTGTCTCAAACTTGTGGGCTTGTAACTCAGATGCATTATTAGTCACCTTTACCAAATATAAATCAAAGGCAAGTGAATCCATACTTTTAAGAAGAAAATAGTTCAAACACTGTTGCTGCAAGTCACAACGGTTGCTTTAAGCAAGGACAGCCAAGTCTACAATCACAACTAAACACAAGCAGAAGAAGTTAGTAGCATCATTTAAAATTAAGCAAATGCATTAAGTGATGTGGTTTCACAGCAAGACTGTTCCAGCAAGCTTATCACAGTGAATTTATATGCCTGCTCTGGAAGGAAATTAATATATGTGTGGCCAATTTTGACATGGGTGTTTAGCTGGGCTTATGTGAAAAGATTATGAAGGAATTAGTTTTTATTAATGAAGGAAGTATACCTGTAGTAATTTAACATGAGTGCTCAGAAATTCAGGTTTCAGACTCAAGGTGTATTTTGTTTGGTGCTACTGGCTGTTTAAATTACTGCATATTTTTGGGGTTTGTTTTGAGGTGGAGGGTGATAAGTATGTAGTACCTTTGGAAAAAATTCATTTAATAAATTTGTTACTTTAAGCTCAAAGGATAAGGGTGTTATTGATGTAGATAAAATATGCTGTGGTTTGTTGTTTTGTTGGGTGTTTCTGGTTTGGTTTTTGTTTTTTTTTTAATCTAAAACTCTTATGAGATACTTCTTTTTGTGAAACCAGGTACTTTGTCAGAAGAGGCCCTGTGCTGTTTTTCTAGGCTTTTGGAGATGGACCCAAGTAGTGGTCCAGGCATTATTGGTTTTGGTGTAAAAAGCCTCCAAGAAAAGAAATACAAGGAGGCTGTTAAGAGTCTTACTGAAGGTAAATGTTTAATAAAGCAGTATAAGTACTCTGTAACTTGAACACCAGCTAGTTTTATGCTTGATATTTTGTGAATCCTATGCTTGCATAGTACTTTGCCAGTTCCAAGATCAGGTGGGTTTTAAAAGAATACTCATCGCTTTCTGTGGGCATTGAATATTTTTTAAATACAGCTTTAAGTCTAACATCTCTGAAGTCTGTCATTGCTGTTGTAGTCAGCTTTGTAGTCTTTTCATGTGGTCAACTGTAAACTTTGTTTCTAATCTGACTGTTATTGGGGAAATACCTAGATGAAGCAGAAAATGCAGAAATAACAATTAATGAAGGAATGTGGAATTTCTGAAGTAAAATATAATGCAGTTTCTCTAATCTAGTTACTGCATTTCTGTATCTGAACAAAGATGACTTCTCTTTAAAGTTAGATCATTTTAAGAAGTAGTCTCCATTCTCAACTATGGTCGCCATGGAGTATTCAAAGCAGTTTACTGAAAAAACTGGATAAGTAAACATTTGGGACCTAAGTAGTTATGAGTCAGTCAGGCTATGCTGTGATATCCTGCATCCTTTCACCTAGGTTTAGAATAAGATTGTTTCTGAACTTTGATTTCAGAATATTCTACAGTGTTCTACGGTAACTTGCCCACAGTGGAATTATATGTCTTACCTAAAATCTAAAGTAAAAATTTCAGCTGCTCAAGAGAGAAAAAGTCTTCCATGGAAAGCAAATTCTCCTGGCTTAAATTGCCTTTGGATGTTTTGACAAAAATATACATCCTAGTTTTGGCAAAAGATTCATCTCCCAAATAATTTTATTTCTTTATGTTTACTTTTACATCTAATACTCTGCTCGTGAAGGTGAGAATGCAAAGGGCAAGGCTCTTGGTATAATATTGTAAATGTATAAAATTTGTAGACAATGTCATTCCCAGTAGGCCAAGTATTTGCATTTTAGGCATTGAATCTTCAAGGCATTATTTAGTGGTAATATATATGTGTCTCAGAATATATATGTGTCTCAAATTCAGTTATGTTACTGAATTTTCAATTAAGGCAGGTTTATTAGAAAGTTTCAGTCAAGTACTCTTGTTAACATTTTTTTTGCTGTCTTGAAGTTCTGTATGCCTTTTCTGGTTTCTAGTAAAACCCATATAATATATACAGGCTGCTGATGTTAATGTCTAATCAAAGTGGAGGATTTTTTTTATTTTTTAAACAAAAGTTATCTTAAGCCAGTGTTGTATATTTCCTTGCTTTTTGCCCTTTTTCTAAATATGTAAGGTTGTATGCAAAATGAAGTCTAACAGAAGCTAACATGCTTCTTAGTCATTGCCTTACCGCATGAAAACCTGTATGTCTAATGCAGTTTAAAATAAGACTCAAAAATTAACTGTAAATCTTCTTATCTGATTGATAATATGCTTTTGATGGCATTATATGGTAGTATAGCATCTTGAGTGTTTTTGCAGCCTTAAACAATTTTTTTTAGTGTCTTGTTATAACTTCTTTTATTAGGTTTGCAGAAGACAAGCCAGTGTCCAGCAGCATGGCATTATTTGGCAGATGCACAGATGAAACTTCACAAACACAGAGATGCTGTCCTGTCCTGCAATCAAGGTAACTGCTCACTAGTTGAAAGAGTAACTGCATGAGTACACCACTTTATATAGTGCAGCCAAGTGTGGCCTTTGCGTGGTAGGTTTGAGTTGACGGCGTAGTCCTCTGCTTTGTGCAGTCCTATGGCTTGTGCTGGTGTCCCCTGCTTCTCTTGGTTTATGACAGCTGAAAAGCATCTTGTGCTGCTTAGTCTCAGGAAAAGAGACAACATTTGGCTGATTAGGACCAGAGAGCTGTCTGATAGTTAATATTTAAAAGGTTTGCATATTCTGATGTGCATCTTCAGCTGGTGGTTGACCAACTCCACCAAACTGCAGATAATTGCCTGAAACGCTTGAAAACTGAAGCACTGGAACAAATTGCCAGGAGAAGCTGTGACTGCCCCATCCCTGGGAGTGTTTAAGGCTGGGTTGGACAAGCCTTGGAGCAATCTGGTCTAGTGGAAGGTGTCCCTGCCTGTCATAGAGGCTTGGAACTAGATGAGCTTCAAGGTCCCTTCCGACACAAACCATTCTGTGATTCTATGAATCCACAAGGCTAGGTGTCACAAAAATTTAGGCTGGTAGTCTTTATATTTAGACCTGAAATACAAGATTTTAATAAACTAACGTAAAATGCAGAAATGTTGTAGAATTGCACCTTAAGAAACCTTGTGGAATGTGAATCTTCATCTGTGCTAGCTGGGAATGAGGGCAGTTATTATGATCTAGTGATGTGTATCATGTCTGCATAGAGCCATTATTTTATGGTTATAAATAAAGGGCAGCTAAAGTGGACTTTTTTTCTGACAGAGAGAAATGCAATTAAAAACTTCTCATGAAAGATTTGAAGAGGTAAAAGTATGCAGACCTGATTAAACAGCCATGGGAAACGATTAAAAGCAAGGAAAAGTACTTGCCAGCAAGGGAGATTCAAAAAGCCTATAAACTTGGGCAAAGGAAATGTGAAAACAGAACAAAGTAGGTAAACAGACATTTATTGCAGAAAGAATGAAAATGAAGTTACTGTTTTCCCGTCTGTGTTCATCATGGAAGAGCTCAGGGTGAATTCTACACTGTGATCCTTCTTTTCAGAGGATTAATCAAACAACTTGCTGTGATTTTTAATTATTTAGTATTAATAAAAGTTGCTATAAAACAAGAGAGGAAAAATTAGCATTAAGGAACTAATTGCTCCAAGCCCCATCCATCCTGGCCTTGAGCACTGCAAGGGATGAGGCAGCCACAGCTTCTCTGGACAATCTGTGCCAGGGCCTCACCACTCTCACAGGGAAGAACTTCTGCCTAAGATCTCCTCTTAATCTCCGCTCTGTCAGGCTAAAGCCATTCCCCCTTGTCCTGTCCCTAAAGGCTGTTGTCCAAAATCCCTCTCCAGGTTTCATGTAGCCCCTTTAGGCACCGGAAGCTGCTGTAAGATCTGTCCAGAGCCTTCTGTTCTCCAGACTGAACAAGCCCAGATCTCTCAGCCTATCTCCAGAGCAGAACTGCTCCAGCCCTCGCAACATTTCTGTGTCATCCTATGGACTCGCTCCGACAGCTCCACGTCCCTCTTGTGTTGTTGCCTGAGAGCTGGGCGCAGGACAGCGTGGAGAATGCTCACACTGCTGGGGATGCAGCCTAACATACAGTTGGCACAACAAGCCAACAAATAAAAAGAACAAACAATATTGTTTCTCAGTGCAAGGTGTAAGTTTATCTGTTGCACCTTACTAAAAGATGCTGTTGATGCAGATAGTTTCCTTGAGTCCAAAGAATGTGTGGAAAGTCTGAGAGAATTCTGGGGAGGCATTGGTTTATGTTTGGCCTTTCTTACTGGCTGTATCAAGTCAGACAAAAATTCATCGTATGTGAAAATAAATACAGTTAGATATAGTTAGAATGTTGGTGCCTCTGGACTATGCCAAAGCACAACACAGATGCCCTGGTTCTCTGACATGAGATCATTTTGTGAGTTTGGGAAGTAGTCAGTACTGTGTAGAAAGGTACAAAATTCCCTTTGCACAAAGGTTAAATCCCTTGTTTCAGTAATGATTTTTCTTCAGACACTGAAGTGAAAACCAACTTGTTTATCGAAAGGTGATTGTTTCTTCAGAACATAGATCAGAAAAGAGTAGCATTCCACTTATATGGCCAGCAGCTAGAAAGCAGTCTCCCCAAGTTTCTGAAAGGACCTTTCTAAAATTGATTTAACTTTTAAACTTAAATGGATAGAAATTTTGCAGAATGATTTCTTCATCATGGGGGAGAGCAGTCAAAAATTGCTTCCATTTGGTGGTGGTCTATTTGAGTGAAATACCGCAATTAACAAGATTTAAAAGAAACTGGGAACAGTGGTACTCTTCATAGTTTCTTTTTCTGTTTTTACTTGGTGAAACTTTTCTCTTGATACAGCTCTCAAGGCTCTTGGAACTTCTGAAGGCCATAATCTTTGGTGGAAGAACCTTGTACTCCAGTTGAAAGCAGAGGCTTTGATTAAAATAGCTGATGCCAGTGCTGCAGAAGAAGCCATTAAAGCAATTGAGCAGGTATTTTCGTTTATTAAAATGTATATACATTTTTTTTTAAAAGTGATCTCATCTTTCTGTGCTAAAAACTCAGGCTGTGTATTTCTCCTGTTGCCTCCTTTTTACATTCTGTGTGGTTTAGACAGCTCCTAGCAATTATGGTGTAATCCAAACACTCCTTCCTTCTCTGTTGTTTTAGTCTTCTCTACATCTCCTTTTTGCTCACAATTCTAATTCTAGAAGCTGTCATTTTTGACCTTGTCTGGTCTTGCTCAGTGCTGCTGGGTTCTTGCTAGTTGTATGGCTGTTGCTCACTGTAATCTGAATTATTTTTATAATCCTGCTCCCTACATCCTTCATTCACTTGTCCTTAGTCATGAACAAGAGCATATTAGTTTAAGATCAAATGGCTAAGCTTTAAGCAGACTTTGCTTCCCCTCCTTTTTGTATCACAGTTTCATTATTTGCTGTTTAGGCTTGGGTACCTTTGTCCTTGCTCTCTACAGTCTTCTCTCTGTTCTTCATAAAAATTATTGAAAGGCTTCTCAAGGGTATTCTGTCTGAATTTTTTTTTTTTTTTTTTGTGTATTTATCTTCATGCAGTCTGGCTGCGTTTGACACGTTTGATTTCTTAATCTGTGGAGAGAATAATTTGTTTGTGTCTACTACTTGTTTTTCTAGATTGTGGATGCAAACAGTGATCCAGTGGTTTTAGCTATCAGTGGTCAGGCTTACCTGAAGAAAGGTTTAATGAATCAAGCTTCAAAGGTTAGTGCTGTGTTGTCATTCCTATAAGCTAAGTGGAATTCTTGTTTTCATAGAGGAAATAACTAGGGAAGAATGACATTCTTTTGCAGATTTCTCAAGAGCTTCTGTTGTCCCACCCTGACCTGGCTGAGTCACATGCTCTAGAGGGTTTCATCCATTATTCCCAAAAGAACTATGAACAAGCAGAAAGAAGGTAGATTTTTTTTCTTTCTTCTAGTAGGGAAATGTCAGAGGAGGACAGAAAATACTGTTGTGCACTTTCGAGAACTTGTCTGATCTGTCTTCTGCTCCTTTTGTTTAGTTTTCTAAATGCTATTGAAAGAAAGGCTGAAACTGCAGAGTATCATCAGTACCTGGGGCTCACGTACTGGTTCATGAGTGATGACACAAGAAAAGACAAAGGAAAAGCACTCACTCAGTTCTTGAAGGTAAAGGCTACTTTAACTATTCATATAGGATTAGTGTTTTCCTGTATGAGAAATCAAATATGGAAAATACACTGATTAGATTGACAGACTTGAATATTTTTGTCCCTGCTCACAGCAGGGAGTTTGGAACTTGATCTTTAAGGTCCCTTCCAACCCAAACCTTTTAGTGATTCTATGATTCTGCTTGTTACAATTTACAAGCCTCCAGAGCCTGTAAACCAAGTTCATGTGTGCCAAAAGGCATTTGAGGAAGCTGTGCAATTCCCTGGAATTGCCCTGCTTTTGTTTTCCTCTATTTGCCTGTTTCTTGAGGTCTTTGATTTAACCAGAAGTAGTGGTGATTCTCTGAGTCTTCTTTTCTTGAGGGAAATGGAGGCCTCTAGAGAACCAGTGTAGATCCTTGAAGATATTTGAAATGGGAAGGGCAAAATTCAGATTGGAAAAAAAATAAGGCAGGAAAAATTATGAGAATGGTGTTAGAGTTCCAATGTCTATCCACAGAAGTAATTCTGCAGAACATAGTTTATGAACTGTACACTGTGTTCATATTTCCTTACAGGCTGCAAAACTGGACAGCTACTTGGGAATTGTCTTTCGTTATTTAGGTAACTACTACAGAGACATTGCTGGAGACAAAAGTAGAGCTCGTGGTTGCTATAAAAAGGCTTTTGAACTGGATGGAACCGATGAGGAATCTGGAACAGGAGCTGTAGACTTAAGTGTGGAACTTGGAGACATGGTATTGTACATTCAGGGCCCTGGATTACTGCTGTTTCATTTTTCTGTTAATTCTGCTCTGTGAGAAATTACTTCATGTTTCACTCGTATTTGAGAATAAGTTCTGAAAACAGATGTTCTGTAATTGCTTAGCAGCTGTCATAGTTGGACCTGCTTAATTTTTATGCTTCAATTCCAAATTAAATCTATCTGGGGGTAGGGGTAGGGGAGCCAAGCATAACATGGTAGTCATCACTTATGTGATTCAGATGAAGGATTTTTTCAGCAGGGAGCATGAGGACTTAAGTTTTCTTTTCATATTCAACTTGCACCACTTCTTCTCTCCATCTTCCACCTTGCTGCTTTCAGGAAAAGCGTATAAAGACATCAGAACAATTGAAAAATGCTTTTTTATGTAGCATTATGTAAAAAATTCTTAGCCTGTGATGTAGAGGAAGAAAACAACCCATATGTTTTGTGGATGACGTTTGAACATCTGGAAGGTATCTAAGCATCTGACTTGCTGCAAATACTTGTATCCTTCTCTAGTTTAAAAATAAATTAAAATAATAGTTTCTGCCAAACTGCAGGAAGCTTCCGTCTATTTGCAAAGACAAGTATGTAAGAAATAATCACATCTTTAGATATGATAATATTCTCCTGTAATCTGCCATTCGGCCTTTAAGAAGCTTCTGTAACAGTTCTTCATTGCAGTAATCAACAGGTTGGACAGCTTAATGGTTTGCTGGATTAAGAGTATTCTTGTTTAAGAAGAATGGGTTGCCCAGGGAGGTTGTGAATGCTCCATCCTTGACGGTGTTCAAAGCCAGGTTGGATGAGGCCTTAGGAGGCATAGTTTAGTGTCAGATATCCCTGCCCACGACAGGGGTGTTGGAACTAGATGATCATAAGGTCCTTTCCAACCCTAACTATTCTATGATTCTATGATTCTAAGAAGAACTTTGTTCTTTACTGCTACATATGTTTACTGGCATATTTTGGTGCTTTGTTAGGACACTGCTCTGTCAATCCTGAATGAGGTAACTGAAAGAGCAAGTCCTGGTACAGCAAAATGGGCTTGGCTTCATCGTGGACTTTACTACCTGAGAACTGATCAGCTGTCACAAGCAGTGGCTGAGTAAGAGAACTTGTGGTTGGTTGATTTAAGTAATTTTCTATAAACCCCAATAAAACAGGCTTTGATCTAGCAAAGTTGAAAGTTAAGTTAGCTGGCTATAGGTTGGATTGTACTAAACAATGGGAAATGGGTCTGAGCACGCTGTGTCTATCTTCAGTTTCAGAATTGGCACAGTGTAGTGTTTTCACCATGTCAATGTTCTGTACTAACAAGCCTGGTGACAGGCATAGACAAGCATGGTGTAGCACTGAATAATGAGCCAAGAATAAGTACAGTGTTTAAGTTCATATAATGTGCTCCAAAGATGAAAACACTACTGTGCTGTGTTTAAAAGTGTTATATAATTGTGTGTTTGTGTCCTGAGAGTATATAATGCAAGGAAATTATTTGTTTATATTAACTTGTATTACCTTTTATTTAAGCAAATTAATATCTTGTTATCTTCAGTTTGCAGGCAGCTGTCAGGGCTGATCCGAAGGATTCCAACTGCTGGGAGTCTCTAGGGGAGGCTTATTTGAACAGAGGTAGCTACTCAACAGCTCTAAAATCCTTCAGGAAAGCAAGTGAGCTGAACCCAGGGCTCGTGTACAGCGTTTACAAAGCTGCAGCAGTTGAGCAGATTCTAGGCAAATATGAAAATGCTATAGCGACCTATCAGCGAATTTTAAAGGATACAGAAGATTATGTGCCTGCACTGAAAGGTAAGATGTCTGAATTTGAAAGTGTTAACTTTTTCTCTGTCTGCACACTGTAGTGCTTTGTCTTGTGGAGAGGTTCTTGGTGTATTGAGGTTTTCCTGCATGGAAGGTTTAGAGTTGGGATTTTGGGTAGGTAGAGCATTGTGATCCCCCACATGAAAGCTAGTGTGTAGTAGCCTGCAAGTGTCTGGAGAGCTCTCAAATCATGATGGATGAGTGTGATTTTTATTTTTTACTTTTTTTTTAAGCAGGTATGAAAAGTTATTATTCCTGTGTAGATACCAGGCCAGATGGGTAGAAGAATTGAAGATAGATAGATGAAGCCAGCTAATGGTGCTGTAGTTGTACCTAAGCAGTCAGATGCTGGCTCAACAGGCCACGGAATCAGGCTGCTGTTTCAAAGAGGTGTGTTTGTACTAATTTTCTGCTGCTCCTGACCATGTGTTCCTCACTTTTTTTGTTAGGCCTGGTGATTCAGATACCTCTCAGCTTCTTCAAGTGATGGAACAATATCAGTAAAATATACCGAGAGGTCTGTCAAGTATTAGAGGTGGCATTAGATAGAGGTCTTTGGTATATAGCTGGGAGCAGAGAAAAATAGGGGAACTGTAACTCCATTCTGGTGTTAGAACTGTGATTCTTAAGATAGATGATACTGGGAATGTATAATGTTTTGGTAGCCTCTGAATAACTGTTTGGTTCACATTCTCCCTGCCCCTACTATTCAGTCATTCTCACTCCATACATCTGTCTGAAATAGATGCTGTTGCTTGGTACCAGTATGAATTTTTATGGTAGAGAGTATTCTTTCCTTGTGCATAAGGCCTTTTGATTTTGGGGTGAATGTAGGCTGGTTCTTGTAAGACTAAGTCAGAATTGTTGGGTTACTATTCCAGCAGTAAGCATGTTACTGCAAAAGGGTACAAGGTGTATCCTTCCTGTATAAATTTGTCACTTGGAGTTTGCCAGACTAAAGTGACATGGCAAAAGCTCCATGTTGGAGTTCAAGAGTATTGTGGATAGAGAGTTTGTCTAGTTGTTCGGTAAGAAGGATGCAGCAGCAATTTGCAGAAAATGCTTAGACGGGATGTAAGCACATGATATCAATGTTTCCCCCCTATATTTGCCTCTATACTTACCTTGTTTTCTTAGATCTTCTAAGTTTTCTGTCATAATCCCTCTCATCCTAATCTCTGATTTACTAGCTCCAGATCCTCCTGTGAGCCTTCAGTCTTTGCCTTCTTAGGGCTGTTTAATGTTTAGTCGGGTGTGCTATCTTATGTGCGCCTTCTCAAAATTCTCTGAAACATACATCAGTGTTCTTTTGTTTCTTTTCTGATCCATTTAGATGGATGTAGTTTTGGAATAGAGTTGTTGAAAGCAGTTTAGAAGGTGAAAAAATAACTATACTGATGTTACTTGAATACGTCTTCTTGATGTATTTTATTTTTGTGTTACTAAATGGTATGTTTATTCTGCCTGTTCTCCAGCATGTCTTTTAGTGTATAACTCCGGGGAATGAGATCAATTTGGGTTTTAGAATACATTGCTTCTTGACATCTCAGAAGCTCATGATCTTGGGGTGTTTTGTGTGGTCAAAACAAATACCTTGTGGGGGGGGAAGATAAGATCTTGCAAAACATGACTGCATGATGAATAGCTTGGGTTTAGGTAGAGGGTATGGTGGCATGAGGTAGGTAGCTTCAGAACTGTGAAGATAATACTGAGAATGAATGGTAGTTGTACCGTGACTTACTGCCAGAGAGAATCACTGCTGTGCCAGCAACAGTATAAATCAAGCAGTTAACTAGTTACCTTGTCGGTTCCAAAATGCTAGAAATAGTGTCATTAAATGAAGTTCCTTTTTAACAATAGTCTTTATTTGCATACCTGATGGCCTTGCTGGACACTGAGTGCCTGCCAAGCTACTCTTTCTTCCCCAGCAGGACAGGGCAGGGGAGAAAGTAAGATGGAAAAAACTAATGGGTCAAGATAAAGGCTGTTTCATAAAGCAAAAGCAAAGGCCGCACGCAGAAACAAAGGGAAATGAAAGGTTTATTCTACTCATCAGTAAGTGATGTCCACTTCCAGGGAAGCAGAGCTTCAGTGCACATAGTGGTTTCTACCTAAGACAAATACTGTAATAATGAGTGTGTCGTCCCCCCCGCCACTCCCGTCCTTTCCCCTTAGCTTTTTTTGCTGAGCAGACATCATATGGCCTGGAAATATCCCTTTGGGCAGTTGGGGTCAGTTGTCCTGGCTGTGTCCCCTTGCAAGATCTTGCCCACCCCTACTGGGGAGGGGGGTGGGGGGTGGGATGTTGGAGAGACAGCCTTGGTGCTGTGCAGCACTGCTCAGCAAGCAGCAAACAGCACTGGTGTGTTACCAGCACCTTGCTAGCTATCAGTACTCGCACAGCACTATGAGGGCTGCTGTGAGGAAAATTAATTACATCCCAGCTAGACTCCATACACCATATGAAGTAAATTCTTACATAAATAGGATTAAATAATGTTGGTTTCCAGTCTTCTTCTAAGAAGACTTTCCCTTTAGCCTACTGTAACATTGTTTCTTCTGTTTGTGTTTTGGAAATGTTATTTGACTCATGTCAAATGAAAGCTGGTGTATTTGTCCAAGACTTCTCAGTGCAGAGCAGATTTCTCAGGAGGGGTTTTCTTAATGTTTGAGGACAAACCTGAAGTTTAAATGCTGTGGGGTTTATGCCTTATTTGGTTTATTTTATAATAATAATTTTAATATATTTTTATATAATAGTATTTTTTATAATAACAGTTTAATAAACCAAATACTTTATTTGATTTATTTTGATATCCACGTTATTCTGCAGTTCACACTTGGCAGGATAGATTAAAAGCAAGGTCTGTTTTGTGGGCGCTTTGGGTCTTTTGAATTTGGCATGACCTATTCAGGCCATAAATCTTTATACCAAGCCAGAACACTGACCAGGCTTCCACGCTCCCGCCCCATCTCCTTTATCAAAGCAGATCATAAAAGCATCACTTTTCATAGAGGATATTTTCTTTTATTTTCAGGACTTGGTGAATGCTATCTGAGCTTGGCAAGATCAGCCCTTGATAACTTTTTTGATAGAAAGGCTATGGATTGCATAGAGCAGGCTCTTGAATTTTTTACAAGGTTAGTACTAAATACTAAGTCATTTAATGTCCACTGGGATAATGGGTTGACAGGCAGAAGAATAAGAGTTATATATCTTAGGATTTTCAATAAACTAAAACAAATAGACCAGGCTTCTAATCTAAAAGCACGAATGTGGTTATTGGAAATGGTTTGAATAATACATTCTGGACTTAGACTGCTTTAATGAATAGTAATTATAGAGTTGGGTTTGTTTTTTTTTCTGATTAAAAATACTTAGCAATTTGATTATAACAAGTGTGAAATGACACACGGTTCTCTCCAGCAGTCCTCTTCTATACATGATGCTGGGAAGAGGGAATGTCTACCAAAAATGATGGATAAGAGGAAATTGTTCCTACCCTCCCTCAATTTTTTGTTTTGTGTTTCATACAAAATGCTTTAGTGTCCTTAAATTAAAGTTTGGGATAGCTGCTGTTGTAGGACAAGGTCCGTCAGGTTTCTGCAGATGAGTCATGCCTTGTGACATAGTATGGCAGTGCTATGAAATACTAAAGTGGGTATAGTCAGCTTACATGTTGACAGATAACGGATAATTTGCAGAACTGACACTTAGTCCCAACAAACTTGGGATCTATTGGCATTTTGTAGGGGCTTATTTGGTTATTTGTGAGCTTTTAGACCCATAAGTTGAATAGGGAGAAATCAATAATTAAAAAAAAAAAAAAAAAAAAAAAACAAACAAAAAAAACAAACAGCTCGTTGATTAGACAAACATTAGAGTTTGTGCTGAAGTGGTAAACTTTCTTTCCGCAAAGTATATTGAGGTGTTTGAATTGTATATTGAGGTGTGTTGTGGGGGTTTTCTCTATCATTAATTACAGGGCAACAAAGCAACGTCCTGATGTATCTTGCCTCTGGAAACTGCTTGGAGATACCTGTACTAGCGTGCATGTTGTTTCACCAGCTAAAGTAAATGTTCAAGTTCTAGGATCCCTTCTGGGTAAAAACACAGCCACACAGAGGCTGAAGAAAAGTGAGCTGCTTGTACTAGGAGGAAGGTAATATTTTTAAATTATATCAGGCTTCTGTGCATCTTGAGATTCTATAGAGTCTCAAGTGTTCTAGACCATTTCTAGAAAATGAAAGACATGCTGATCTGTCAACACCTGCATTGAGCAAAGATTAATGAAGTGGTAAATAGAGTCTCATGCTTCTTCCAAATTACCTTACTCATTTCAGGGTATATTTCCATGATTGCCACAGTGACTCTCAACAATTCATCTAGCATCTGCTATTCTCCTTGTTTCTGTCTCCAGAGCATGGCTACATGCTGCCTCTCATTCAGTAAATTACACCTCTTCAAATCGATTGGTTGCGGTAGTTGCTAACTAGTTCTCCCAGGACTACTAAAGTCCAAGATAATACTTTAAGCTTTCTGTCTGTATTTCTTTCTTCTAAAAGTGTCTTTGATTTTTCTTCCCTACCTATGGGGTCTAGAATACATTGGAAGCGGGAATTCCTTGTTTCTGGCTCAGGATGGTAGAACATATTTTCTGTAGCCTCTTCTGTGACTCACCCTCTGAGCTTTGTGCAGATTGGATGTGTAAGGCAGGAAATGCAGCTGCTTTGTAAATGCAGCTGCTTTGTAAATCTCAGCCATGATACATGAAGTCAGATGCTTCCTAGGGGAAGTCTGATTAACTGTAAAAATGACTAGTGCTTGTTTTAAGTAAAAGCATACATACTGCAACTGACATAGTTTTCATTTAGTGCACGTATGTGGCTTCATAAGTGGTGGGCACTGCAGACTGCCTTTAGACCAGAAAAGATTCTCTGAAGATATCTGGCTGACAGAAAATGGGTTAGTTGGTTGTTGCTTTCCCTTCTTACCTGGTTTTGTTTGTATTTATGCATGGTTGTTGGTTTAGGTTTTTAAGCACTTCTTTGAATGTTTTCTCAGCTTTCTACTCTTCATGCAAAAAGGCTTGGAATAATGCTTCTGTGATTCATATTTCTGTAGGTGTTATGGCAGAGCTTTAAAACTGATGCCTTTGCCTAGCATATGGTGTGATCTTGGAATAAATTATTATCGACAAGCAGAGCACCTCACAGCGGTGGGATCTGACATGAATGAGATCAGTGAACTGCTAGAGAAGTCTTTACAGGTATTGCCTATTTTTCCCATTACATTCTTTAAAATTTAAATTGGTGTTGGTGCTTGTCTGCATAATCTTTCTATCCTCAATAAAACTTACATCTCTTAATAAGAAAGTGCATAAAGTCTTAATTTTTGCTTTTCTAGTGATGATAATCCACATTTGATTTTCTTCCAGTGTCTCAAAAAAGCTGTGAGGCTTGACAGCAACAATCATCTTTATTGGAATGCACTTGGTGTGGTTGCTTCCTGTAGCGGTAAGTGTTCAGTGAAACCCCTAGCTCCATAATATCCTAAATTAGAAGGCAACTTGACTTACGGTGTTTATGAAATCAGCTAGACCTAGCTCTACTTTTTTCTTTTTTTTTTACCTCCCCAGCTATTGGGAATTATGCTCTTGCTCAACATTCGTTCATCAAATCTGTTCAAGCTGAGAAAATCGTAAGTGTTGTAGGCAGATCCCATCTGTTTCAAGTGGGCATTTAAAACTTTTCCTCTGATGCAGTGTTATGTTTGAATATAGTAATAATACACTGGTTTTAACTTCATTTGTTCTGTCTAGAATGTTGTTGCCTGGACCAACTTGGGGGTTTTGTATCTGACAACTGGAAATATTGAGGTAACTCTCTTCCCTATCCTCATATATAGTTTCCCTTTCCCTTTTTTTTTTTTTCACTAACATTTAATGGAGATTTATGGAGGTGGGAGTGTGGGCAAACAGTGAAGAATGTCTGTCTCAGATGCAAAAAATGGACTTTCTTTGAAAGAAATTGGCACCTGTACCTCACTTGAGGCATGCAAATAAATTAGATGTTTGCTCTGGAAGGAAACTTCTGCTGAATTGATAACGTTGCTTTTCAAGCAACTGGATGGAATGAAAAGTGTTTGGAAGAACTGAGAAGTGGTTAGTCAAAGCAGTGCATGCCAGGTTTGACCAAGAACTTTTAGCTGTAAGTCACTTTAATTTTTTGAGTTTCCCACAGGTATTTACTTCATGCTCATTGGCAGATTTATGATTTATTGTAATTCTGTGTAGCCTTCAGAGTTTCTTTGGAGAAAAATTATAGAACATCTTAAGTGAAGTTCAGATTTGTCATGCAGCTAAAACTATATCCTAACCTATTTGCTGGTCAGAATTACCCAAGTTTTATGTAATTGAAAATGTGAAGGTCAGAATTCCTTTTAATAAAAATAACTTGATACTACAAGGTACTTACTGCTAAGACTACTAATGCTTGTGCCACATTGAGGAAGGAACTCTGAGTATATGCAGTCCGTAGAGCAAAGATAACTTGTAAGTGGTAACCAGTTCTACCATTTTGAAAATACGGTTTTTTAAGTCTTTGCATGAAGGAAAAGTAAATTTCCAAAACTGGATCTTCCAGGAGTCAGATTTTAAAATATTAATTGATCCAAGGGTTACTTGTAGCTGCTGAACTATTTTTCTGTTATCAGAAGGAAGAATATTTGAAAGGGAGGGGAAATTTTAATCTTGTAGAGATTTTTTTTTTTTTTTTTTTTAAGTGAGGCTAAAGTGGTTTCTCTGCGTAATGTTTTGCTCTGTAAAGCACAATATAAGTTTTTAATAGTGACCTAATTGTGTGCATGAAATCTTTTCCTATATTACTGTATGTCAATACCTCTGTATATTCAGAAGTGCTGCGTTACCGTGACAGATAGGTCAATAGCTCTCTTGTCTTTGGTTCTGCAGCAAGCTCATGAAGCCTTCAAGATAGCACAGTCTCTGGAGCCTTCTTACCTACTGTGTTGGGTTGGGCAGGTAAGGTGATAAATACTCATAAAACTGTGCACCAAGCCTTTTTTTGGTCAAGGAGAAGACTTTGACTCCATCCTAATAATTGGCACTTAATTGTGTTCTTGAAAATAACACATTTTTAAGTGAATGTGTTTAAATGTTTACATTAAGGGAGCCTCTGCCTCCTCTGAGGGTGGATAGGACCCTTTGTTTCCATAGTGGTAATACAATGGGAGCTACATTCATCAGGTACTTTATATAAGGTTTTTCTGGCTGGTGGTGTGAGTTCAGTGAGAAACTAGCTATTAAAAAGACAATCACTGTTTGCTGTTTGTGCTCTGAGCCTTTTTATTGAGCATTGCCACCAAAGCACAATCTTCATAACGTGCTAGTTATTTCAGCTTCAGCTGTACCACTAGCTCATTATCTGGCACCCATTATTGCTCTTGTCAGCCCTGCTTTCTAACACCACTGTTAGAAAGAGTAAGTCTGTAACGTACCTGGGACAAAAGCAGTTCGTGTTTCATGGGGAGTTACCTTCTCCTTACCAGTGAGGGTTGGGTATGCTCCTGGCCATCCATGACTAGTTAGAAGAAGTACTTGTGACTCATATTTTTATAATCACTGTAGGTGTGCTTTGTAATCCCATGCTGCTGACCTGCTAATGATATCTAATTGAAACTGGATTCTGGGGGAGAACCTAGCACCATCACATGTCAAAATTCAGCTCCTGTCCAATGTTATAAGTTGTGCTAAGAAACACAAAGTCTGTGTCCTGAAGAATGAAGTAGCAGCAGAAGACTTGAGTTTCAAGTGCTGATACATTGGAAACTGCTTGTGCAGTTTAATTGTATTTGGTTTATTCATAAAACCAGTGTTTCTTGGAGAGTGTAAGGGAAAGAAAGTGTCTTCATGTTAAATGCTTCAGATATGCATGATGTAATGTGTGCTGAGATTTTTGTCAATGTCATAAATTTTGAAGTACCTGACTACAGCAACTCTTGCTTCTCTGTAGGCTCTTATTGCAGAGACAGTAGACAGCTATGATACTATGGATCTTTTCAGGCACACAACTGAACTCAGTATGCATGTAAGTATAACAGTTGTATTGTACTGAAGTTTCTGTATATGTAATATCTCTACTGTGGTGATGTAATTTTTAAAAAATAGGCATGTCTCAAATGGTGAAACAGTTATGGTGTACCACGTGAGAGAGTCTGACTTCCATGTTGTTGTTCCTGGCTTGTGCTGCCACTGACTAGCAGGCATTTACTTTATTAAATGCTTTATTCCAAATGGCCTTGAGAAATCAGTTTCATGAGTCATGAAAAAAACATTCTTGTCATCCCACAGAATTGGACAGAGGTCAAAGGCATAAATTATAACTGTTCCAGGAGAAAGCAAGGATATTGCCAGTGCCCTTAGTTGTAAGAAAGTGAAGGACTTCACATTCTCTTTGTAGCTTTTTGTCTGTCATCCCTCCAGTGATGCATGCAGCAAGTGACATGTTAATTGAAGAATTCTCTTTGCCCAAAGGACAAGTTAACACTTTTGTTTTCTTCTCCTGCTTAACACTGATGCAGATTTTTAGGCAAGACTGTGTCTTGAAACACAGAATTATTACTATAATCTTTAATTATTTTGCTGTTGCTTGAGCAGGTTTAATGAATCCCGCTTGTTTTTTTTGTTTCTTGAGACTGAGGGAGCAAAAGGCTATGCCCACTGGGTATGTTCAACGCTGCAGGATAAAAGCAACAGAAACACTGAACTATATCTGTACAACATTGTTCAGATGAATGCTATTCCAGCAGCCCAGGTGGTCTTGAGCAAATATACAGGTAGGTAATTTAAATACCTTACTAACCTGTGAAGACTAACAGATACATTCAGAATGAACAGATGCACCTGTACTAGTTTTGGCAAAGAGTGATCTTGCTGTGTTAGGGAGAGGCTTTTGAGCTGTAAAGGAACCAAAACAGGGTAAATGGGCCACTGATTTTTATTACCACAAAAAATTGAAGTAGGTATGTGTTCTGTTTGCTGGCTCATTCCAGCAGATTTTGTTTCAAAGACCAGCCAAAATAAGAACCAGAGCCTTATCATGCTTGTCATCAAGTGTTTGCTGTCAGACTTCCTTCAGTTGTCTCTATATGCATGCTACCTCCTCTACCCCATGCCATGATGTTTGACAGAAGCCTGCTCCCAGAAGCTCTATAACTCCATAACCTCAAGCATATGATTCTGTTAACCTTCAGTAGGAGATGAACTGTATTTTTGCGCATGGTTCCAAGCCAGTGTGGCCTCACTGATTGGGTCAGATTGTATATATCTAGCTTGGAAGGTAGATAGAGCAAATGTGGGTTTTCTTAAATCTTCATCCATTACTGCACATAAATCCTTTGATGAATAATTTGTTGCTCATTTTTGAGAGCTACAAAATAAGGTGCAAGCATTTAAAACGTGATAATGAGATAACTTCCTTAATGAAATTGCTTCTTTGACAAGAACTTCACAATGACCTGGCAGTCTGCATATGCAGCCCAGAACCGCCCGTCTGTGTGCTGGGCTGCATTCCCAGAGCGTGAGCAGCAGGTCAAGGGAGGGGATCCTGTTCCTCTACTTCGCTCAACACACACACTTCGCTCTACTTCGCACAACACAAGAGGGATGTGGAGCTGTTGGAGCGAGTCCAGAGGAGGCCACGAAGATGCTGTGAGGGCTGGAGCATCTCTGCTCTGGAGACAGGCTGAGAGAGCTGGGCTTGTTCAGCCTGGAGAAGAGAAGGCTGTGGGCAGACCTTAAAGCAGCTTCCAGTGCCTAAGGGGGCTACAAGAAAGCTGGAGAGGGGTTTTGGACAAGGGGCTTTAGGAACAAGACAAAAGGGAATGGCTTTAACCTGACAAAGGGGAGACTGAGATGAGATCTCAGGAAGAAGTTCTTCTCTGTGGGTGGTGAGGCCCTGGCACAGGGTGCCCAGAGAAACTGTGGCTGCCCCATCCCTGACAGTGTTCAAGGCCAGGTTGGACACGCTTGGAGCAACCTGGTCTAGTGGAAGGTGTCCCTGCCTGTGGCAGAGAGTTAGAACTGACCTCTGTTTAAGGTCCCTTCCAACCCAACCATTCTGTGATTCTATAAAATGCGAGAATGCATTTTTTTTGTCCAATCCCTGTTCTTAAATGAACTGCGGGAGGGTCCTAGATGATCATTCTTAATCTGGGAGAAAAGGCTAAAAGTCTGAGATGAAATAACAGCTGTAAAATATGTACCTTAGCTACTAATAAATATTTAAAGTTGCAATATTAAAAATAAATTGTAAGATTCTACTAGTGTTTTACTATAGTCAATGCGAGCTGAATAGTTTCCTATTTCATTAAAAGAACCCAAAACACTGCACGTTTTAAAACTTAAAATCCATTGAATACATTAATGCTGTGTCTTAAAATTTTAAACATTTTTTAGTTAACCTGATGGCATGTTTTGAGTCTTCATATCTGTTCTGTGTTTGCCTGCAGCCTGTGAAAGTGATTCCAGTGAGCAACTGACAGAAGCACTTGCCAGAATGTTTCCTGTATATGTGTACATTCTAGCGTCGGTGTAGCAATGTTTTTGTAATAATTTTGTAATGATCTTTCTGATCATGTTCTCTTTACTGTCAATTCTAATTTTCTAGAAAGAAATCCAGACGATGCATCTTCTTTCACAATGCTTGGTTATTTGAATGAGCATCTGAATCTAAAAAGGCAGGCAACAGATGCCTATGAGAGGTAAATGACACACTCTTGGAAAGTTTACTTATACAAGATCCTTGATCTCTTTTTCCATGCACCATCTGAAAAACTTAAGGGTTTTTCTTTTCCTTTAGTAAACCTTACTTTCTCAATTCAAGAGTACGTTTCAACTAAGTGCATTGTGAGGGAAGGTGTGGGGATGTTCTTACATCAAATTTAGAAGTGCAGAATGGAGAAGTAAAGGCATTCCAGATCTTCCATGTCTTACCAGGACATTTAGCTAATTCACTGTATGGGATTTAAGTGAAATTTTGGAGGCTAGTAAGCTTAGTTTTAGTTTTGGTCTTTACTCATTCTAATTGATGGAGGTGATTGGGCTCTGGCTTTGCTTTTTTTTCTTCTCCCTTATTTTCAAATGGTAGGTGGACATGATGAAGGGATGTGTTTGGTGAATATATTTGCTGATGCAGTAAAATGGGCTCTGTTTGTGCTTAATTAGCATAGAAAAGCTTCTGAGTAAAACATTTGTCCATTGTGAGAACTGTTGTCAGTGTGTGTTATAGTCAGATGGTAATCAATTGTCATTAATTTCAGGGCAGCTTCATTGATGAAGAACTCTGCTGATACTGAGAAATATAATATAGCAATGCAAAACTATGGGAGGTGTCTGTGGTAAGTGTTGGCTTATTTTCGCAGCCTCTAACTTCAGCTTTGGATGTAGTGAATACAGTCATGCAGAACATGAGGGAGGCCAAAAAATGGTTGCTAAAAATAATCTACTAAACATCATTTAACTGTAGACATGTTTAACTGAAGTTTTTCATGTGCTCCAGAAACGGGTAGTCTATCAAAAAAAAAAAAAAAAAAAATCAGATTGCAAAGAATTGCTCAGTATCTTCATAGTTTATAACACGTCAGTGATTCCCTTATCCGTAACTTGCTACTGAAGTGCCTTAATATAGTCTGCGCAATGTAGCTGGTTTATGGTCTCCAGAATAAATTGGTTTTTTACAGAGTCCACAGTTGAGATATGTAATGGGTTTAGTTAGAATAAAATAGCTGCTTCAGGGTTTATTCAAAATTGCTTCTACCTGCCCTTTGAATGTGTATTGACTTGTACAACCTGAAGCATATGGGGTTGGGGTATTGTGTACATGAATGTGACCTGCTTATGACCTTCTATTCTGCAGTTCTACTCAGAATTCTCAGTTCTACACTCTGAATTTACCGTTCCCTTCTGGTTCTGAGGGAATGCAGGACACAAGTCTTAACTGATGAAGATTTTCAAACTTCTCTTTGATATAACTCAATCAGCTAATCAGATGTCAGCTGTCTGGGAAAACTTCATATATTCTGAAGTTTTTGTACATGACACTAGAATTCCTAGGCTGTGGTAATTCATTCTTTAACTTCAGGGAAGATTTTAGAAGCAACTTTTCTGTTTCTTGTTGTCTCACGTCCATGCTGTATGTGTGGTAATTCCTGTATGCAATTTAAGCAAGAGCAAGGCTCCAGTAACTAATAACTAGTTCTGATAAACACAATCCTGTATAATTTCTTCCATACATAGTGATCTTAGAACAAGAATGCTGTATGTCTGTCTGTATGTACACTTGACTATTTTGTGCATGCATACTTTGATTAGCCTTTTTCATGTTACTCCTTTTCTATTTTCTCCCACTCTGTTGTGTTAACCATTAAGTGACATCCTTACATACAACTGTTATGCAGATGGGGAGAACTTTTTGGTATAAGTTATTCTTCATGTAAAAGAGAGTTGGAGAGAGTAACTGCTATAACAGAAGGAGGAATATTGCACATTCGTGTCCTAATCTTGCTCTTTCCAGAGCAAGTTGTAAGTTGTCTACTTACAACTGTTGTACAAAAGAAGATACTTGTCTACAAGGACAGCTACTCTGAATTACAGCAGCTGTTGGCAATATCCTTCATACCAGTGTCTGTTTTTGTTTTTACAGTGCCCTTGGTGAGTGTGATAAGGCCATTGAGGTTTATACATCAATACCCTTAACAAAGTTTGATGGCATTGTGGGGATAGCATTAGCCTACTTCAAGAAAGGACTCATACAAGAAAGTATCAAAGGTAAGCATCTGCCTAATTCAAAGCATTATGGGACAAATCTCATGAGAGTAACCTAAATTTTTTATTTTGTCTGACCAACCTAGCTGTAGTTCAGTTTATTTCACTCTTTCAGTTCTAATGCGTAAGTACAGATTTCATAACTATTTTAATCAATAGGCTGTTCAGTAGGATGCTACAAATACTAAAACGTACAAAATGCATTTTTTCAAGTGTTTTAATTCAGAGGGAAGCTTCCCTTGTTCTGAAATGAAATGGGTTTTCTGGAAAAATCAGTTCTGGGTAGGAGATTAATGTGTTGTTCAGAGCACTTTAGTGATAAATATAAGTGCCATATGGTCGTGTTCTGTACTGCTAGGATGTGAGACTTCACAAAAATGTGTACTGAATTGTCACTACAGAATTGTAAGCACTCACTAAGGAACAGCCAGCTCAGTATTTTAAGTATCTCTTACTTTTTAGATGAAGTGTGCCCATCTGAGGTACTATTTTGTAAATAAACTGTCACAGACGAGTACTTATACTGTGTTCTTCCAGGCTTTTGCTGGATATCTTAATACTGCTTTTCAGTTTTGTTTCCACTTGCTAAATATGAAACAATTCCCAGGCTCTTAACAGCCCTGGCATTTCTAACATACAGTTATTTCCAAAGTCTTTGTCAACCTTTTTTTTTGTCTTTTGTGTATTATTTGAAGTGTGAAAATACAGTGAACCTGAAACCAAAGTGCCCTATGTTCTATTATCATGCCTTTGTAGAGGCTTTATAAAAATGTAATTTTTCTCCTACTTTAATTCTGAATTTTTACCAGCCTATGAAAAGGCCTTTTGTGTTGCTGAGTCTGAAGAAGATAAAGCAAATATCTTCACTGCCTTGGCAATAATACATTACAAACGGAACGAAGTGAATGCTGCAAAGACACTGGTGTTTCAATGGTAAGTGCAAGGAATAATAGTCCATGTATGATGTTTACGGTACTGCTGAATCCTCAGATTTACTTTTGGGGAGATCTCGTGTGAATTTTGTTTTGTTTTGTTTTTGTTTTGCCGAGTAGAAGTGGGTGTGGATGCCATGTTCTTTTAAGCTTATTCTTGTGATTTATCTGTTTTATGGCCTATCTCCCATATTCTTAAAGCAGTATGGAGTGAAAGAGTTGGTGTGCTGGGCAGTTTGGATGTCTAGTGTCCTTGAATGGTAGTCTTAATAGGTTTATCTTTTAAGATAATACGTAGTTGATGTAGTTGTCCTAAGCACTAGGCAGTATTTTTGTTCTTTAGCTGTAGGAAATTTAGATGACAAATGAAAATAATTTCAATTTAAATAGTCAGAAATCTCCAGAACAATTGTGTTCCAAGCATTGTAGGCAAGGACAAGCTTGTAGCTTCCCCATGAAAAGAAGCAGACATATATCAGTTGTGCCACTTAAGTTATGAATGTCCTTTTTTTTTTTTTTTTTTTTTTTTTTTCCCTCTAGCTATGGGGGCTAAAAGCTCATGTGTCATTGTTAGTCTTCAGGTTGCTATGGATTGAGAGCTAACATCTTAGGCTCTCAGTCAGGATCAGTTCTGTCAGAAGAGAACTCTGGTAGTAGCTGTACAGTCTCAGTCTTGCCAGCAGACTCCTGAAACAGTTAAGATTCATGATCTAGTACACTCTAAATCTTGAGTAACTGATGATTACTAGCTAGGAACCTGGTATTTCCTACATCCTGTTAATCAGTGCAGATTTCTATTTTTGTCATGAAAATCGACAGAGTTTTGTTGTGTGGGGTTTTTTTTTGTTTGGTGTTGTGGGGTTTTTTGTCTTTAAACACAAAGTATTTAAGGAAAATAACACTGCAGTGAATGTATCTAGATGTGAATTGGATGCACAGTGCTACACAGATATACAGTGGATCTTACTAAAAGGGTCCATTCTTGTCCAATAGACAGATGTCTTTTTTGACTGGAATTCAAGCTAGATGACTTAAAGGGCCTGAGTTAGGACCTCACACAAGAAGCTGTCTGTCTTCTTTTTCATGACTAGCTTGTCACAGAAATTTTTAGCAGTGAGTATGTCTTTATAGCTAATATGGTAAAATTCCAGTTCTTACTTGTCAAAGTAAGTACCTTTGCACCAGATAACAGTGCTGGCTATTTATGTTTAACAGCATTTACAAATTTTTCTTGCAGGGACTGAAAACAAAGTATCAAATCACAAGTTTACATTCTTGTCTCTTCTGAAGGCAGAAATAATAATCAGTAAGGCTTGATTAGAAGCCTGTAGTCACTGGATAAGTGAAAGTAAGCAGCACTTCAGTCTGTGATTATGTTTAGGGCATTACAGTGAAGTAACTCCATATTACTGTTGCCACACACTGTTTTGTTATTTGCCTCCATTCAGTTTGTATTGCCTTTACTGTAAGAACACCTTCACCTTGTACATCAGTTAAGGTCGTTGATTTGGTTGTTTGTGCTGAGCTGCTTGTTTTCACCAGATGTGAAGATCAGGGGATTAACTTAAGAATTCTCTACCTATACTACAAAAATTATCTGAAAAAAATAATTGACTGTATCTAGTAGGTCTCCAGTAAAGCCTGGAATACTACTTGTATGAGGTTAAATTGCCTCTCATAATGAAATGAATAAGACAGTGCAACTCATGGGGGTACTGAAACTAGTAGATGGTGAAAAGTGTGGTCAAACTACCTTATGTCGGAGTAAATCTTGATGTAAACAAAACATAATGTCTGAGAAGATCCCTGTTCTCAGAGTATTTCCATGCAGCAGGCTCTTTTCTGGCTTTTCCCTTCCTGAAATTCAAAGCTGTAAATAAGTACACTACAGTGCAGGTTAGATACTAGTTAGAAGTAGAAATGTCCTTAAGAAAAGAAAATCATTGTCAGTGTTACACAGATTCTCTTACTATTCATTTTGTGGCTGCTGCTGAAGGACACTTAAAGTGTCAGGGTCTTGCCAAGTAGTTGCATGTGATAAGCTTGAGTGCTGAAATGGCATGCAACCACTGCTGTTTTCCATATCCTGAGACCTCAAGGATACTGATCTAGCTTGATCCATGATCCAGCGGTGACAGGCTGTTAATTCTGTACACCATACACCAGACATAGCAGCAGGAGGACCCAAAAGTAACAAGTACACTAATGTTAACAGTAAGTTTAATGTATGCTCCAAAATAGTGTCTCTTTCCCTCTCTACAACTCAACAGCTTGTTAAAGGAACCTAGTATGGAAAGTCTGATGGCTTTATGCACACTAGGACTTGTAAAGGAGGATGTTACACTTGCAACAGCAGCCCTGAAAGAATTACTGAAACATGAAAAAGGAAAAGATAAGATCTATGAGAGGTGCCTTATTGCATCTGCTGTTTATGCATTGCAAGGCAGAAATGTGGGGGTCCAGAGAGAAATCTCCAAAGTAATACACAGGTATGTCTTTTGTCTTTCTTTGGATTCCCATGTAAATACATTGATTTGATTATATTGAACAGTAAGCAAAGCTTTGTTCCATTACAGGATTCTTCTAAAAAATAAAAAAGAATTAAAATTAAAAAAAATAATTGATTTTCAAACACAGTGTTCTCACTGAAAGTGAGAACATCAGCATCAGCTGCCAGAAGCTTGCTTTCTGATTTATGGGATCAAATGGCAAAAGTTTCATGGCTTTCTTTCACAGGTTTTCTGGTTTTATATTGGTGGCTCCTTCAGCAGCTAGATCAGTTCACTGTTCTGTGCAAGCATTTTTTTATCATATGTAGCAGAAACTTCAGCCTAGAATAGTCTCAAGGGCTTTTATATAATAGTAAACAGCCTCTGAAGCTGTTGATTCTGTTCGCTAAATATCTGTGTTTAGATGCGTTCTGGAAAGGGGTAACTTTATTCAGTGCCTCAAAGTAAGACACATCTCAGTCTCTCCAGGTGTTTTCAGAAACTCTTCTTTATGCAAATTTTTTCTCAAACTGCAATTAAAATTCATTGCTCTTCATGCTATGAAACAATACCTTCAGCCCTGAAGTTTTTTTCTTCCCATGAATGTTGATACGCATATTGTACATTTCATTCCTTTAACCAGAAACGTACTTCAGTGTTGTGTGTTTGCTTTAAATTACTATCCATGTCTATTTTCAGCCACAGCAGATTGTTTTCTTAATAGAACAAGATCCATTTGGGAATTATAGCAACTGCATACTGAGTTATGGAAGGCCAGGTTCGTAGCTAAACCGTGAAGTCTAATGTCATTGTTCTTTTCCCAGTAACCCTGATAATCCTGCCCTCTGGTCTCTTCTGTCCCGGCTGGTTCCACTGTATGTGCCACAAAAGGCAAAAGTAAGTGCATTGCTGTAATACATGTGTGTTGTTCACCTCCTGAGGAGTCTTGTGTTATTTCTTAACTGGAAAAACCTCACCCTTCAGTACATGGACATCCACTAGTTAATATGAAAACTTAAAGCTTTCATACACAAGCATATATGAAGCAACGGGCATGTGCATACTGCAGCCACATACTCAGTTATTTGCATCTTTCATGAGGTAGTGATTCTTTTTCTTCTTGAAATAAAAAGAACAGCTAGAAATAGTCCAAGAAGAAAAGGCTCTGCTGTGTATATTTTTTTTGTTCTGTTTTATGCAGTATGTATGTTTCTATATAAACATATATTAGGATTTACCTGTGTTCAATTTGGCTAATCTAGTCAATTTCACTTCTCATGCTAGCCAGTATTTCCTTGCCACTTTTGTGCTTATTATTAGTTATTGTCCAAATAAGTACTCTTTGTCTTAATTTGTGTCCATTATGTAAATAGAAATAGCACCTGAAAACAACTCCCTATCTGTATGGGGCTAAAATTATAAGCTTAACATATGATTAAACTCTAATCTTGAACGTCTTTCCCTAATTCTTTATGGAGTGAGATCATGCTGTAGACAAGGAAGAGATCTCATTAGGCAGACTTTGTGTTTCTGATTAACAGAGATAAAAAGATCTTGGCATTACGTTTTGTATAAAATCTCTCAATCAGTCATATAACCAAGTCAATTATTTTTTTCTAATCTTGCAGGGGGGAGCTGTGGCAGGAAATGTTGCACATGCACTTGATGTAAACCATGCAAAGGTTTGGCTTTCTTAAAATGCAGGCTTCATAATTCCATAAACAATCCTAAATTTAAGTCCATTTGATCGCTTACAGTGTTAAGTAACATTTGTGTTCTGTTTTATAGGAAGTCCTGGTGAACATAGCAGTTAATCAGCTGGCAGCAGGACATCACATGTTAGAAGATGAGAAGAACAATCCTCTGAAAAATATTCAGAAGGCAGTCCACCTCTATCCAGGTTACTCTTGTTCTCAAACACAGTAGTGATTTTTATTTTTCTAGCCATCAGAAACAAAATTATTATGCTAACAAAAAAATCTACTTTATTTGGGTTGTTCTGATATGGGTTATCCATGAATGATTTGGGGAGAACACTTAGAGTTGAAATTTTAAATGTCATTCTCAGTTCAGACATGGGGAATTAAACCAGACAAGAGAAAAATTGCACAGTTCTAAAGCTTTTTCTGAAGACAAGGGCAATTTCTTAATCCCTCAGCAGGAGAACAGATAATTATTATTTTGTATATCATACAAAAAGAAAAATGCATGTTCCCTCAGTCTGTATGCTGCACCAAGCAGAAGAGATTTATTCATTTATCTTGAGAATTTGGATTGGAAATGTTCTCTTGCAGCATGCTGGTTATGAACTAGAGGCAACTGTTCTATTGTGAAATGGTGATCTTCATTAAATGTATGAAGTGTGACTGTAGCGGGGTTTTCAAGTGCTAATTTGTCTTGACAGTGAAATGCCAGAATACTATTTCTTCTACTGTAATTTTGATCTGATGCATCAGTGTGGCTGTGAGTTAAAAGTTTCAGTCATCTTCCTACAGGCTACAAGACTGACTGCGATTGAAAGCCAGTATACTTCACATTTTACTTTGTTAGATCTTCAAGCTTTGTTTTGTTTTGCTGGCAAAATTCATTATCTTTGGGATGACAGTTTATCATCCTTAGCTGAGCTCTGTCCAGTTCAGGACAGAGACTGCTCTCCCAGTCATAGTTGCTCTTCCTGGGGGTAGGTCAGGGTAAAGCAGACACTGGTGTTAGCTGGCATAAATGGAAATGGTAAAGACCTTTCTAACTGAACTAACAGCATATTTAGAATGGGCCTGAGTTGCCTTTAACTATTCTTTTCTAGATAATCCTGCTGCCTGGGCAGTGCTCATGGCAGCCTGTCATGCTGAAAACACCGTTGTCTGTCTAAACAACACTCAGCCAAAGCGAACGGATCTAGAGATGACACTTGTATCTAGAGTTTCAGCCAAAAGTAAGCTATACAAGTTTTCTAGTTTAAAAAATTAAAATACAACTGAAATGTTCTAAGCTTGCAGTATCCTTCTGAATTTTGGAAGCTTGCAAGCTCAGTAATAGTTTCAGCTATAACTATTTCATTATATAAAAATGGTGAATCCTAAGGCGCAGCTAGGGTTAAATTTCCTAATTGAGGCTTGCTTTCCCCTCCAAAGCCTCAAATGCTGTTTTAAAATATTAGTACTGAACTGTGATGGCTAAATGGATGAATGGGTGTGTTATAGCACAGGAATGCTCCTTACAAGTAAAGGCTAAAGTACTCCTGAGTTCTGTAACTTTTCCAATAGAGGGATAACCTCAGCCTCAGTTGTGCTCAACATCTGTAGTGTTTTCAAAACCAGAATTGGAATTCCGTATTTGGTTGGTTGGTCTCAAACCATTAGCTCGAATGGTATATTCTTTTTTCCCTTCTCTTGCTTTAAATTTTACCATTTCTTAATGTTGCTACTAATAAAGGAAGCCACATCAGATTAACACTTCTAAAGTTCTCCCTTACCACATCTAGAGCATGGTACATGGTGTAGAACTACAGCATATACAGTAATCTGGTTAAGCATTTTATCTGATTTTGCAGCTGGAGAAAATAACCTTCCACATCATTATGTCCAGACTCTTGAAGACTGGTGTCTGTGTCAAGCTATTACCAGTCTGGAGGAGACCGGTAAACTCTCAGAAGCTGAAGCCCTTTGTACAAAGGTATGATGGTATGCAACTGACAGATTGTGGTGCAATTGTATAGAAATCATGATTTGTGTTCATTTTACAGAAAGGTAATATTTGGATTAGCAACTATCTGTTCCATCAGATCCACAAGATGCAATAGTTGTTGACATTTTCTCCCCTTCCCCAAGATACTTAATCTGTTTGCACTAAAACTGTGTTGTTAGTTGAAATAAGCAGTGTATGACATGGCAAAACTATGTCTGCCCTTGCCACCTTTATTCATTAAGCTAGTATTAAGCAAAACATTACAGAAACTCAAGAAGTCCACGTGGGAGACTTGCAGGGGACTTTAATGTCTTGTGCTCTGTTGTGTTGGTACTCCATTTCAAAGCCACAAGTGGATGCTACAAGTTTAATTATTGAAAAGAAGAATCTTGAGGCAACACAGGGAAGGGAATTGGACGCTTAGTAAGCCTCAAATGTGTATTTCATATGTTTATGAACCAGAAGATAAGCAGAAACACTACTGGACTCAGCAGCACACATCCCTGACTTTCATGATGAAAAATGACTAATCTCTTGCAAATGTGCTTTTTGCTTATGGCATTTCTATATAAACAATAAAGGAAGTTAAAACACCAGCCCTTCCCCCACCCCCAGCAGATCCAGTGAACATGCTGATTCTCTAAGGGGAAGTTATTTCCTGTCTGTTTGCTTGGTGAGGTGATGTTTTCCTCTTCTAGCCAGCATCTCTGCTCACCAGATACAAGTTGTTATCTGAGTATTGGGGAAGGTTATGGTAGGTTTGGTTAGTTAAATAGCTTGGGAAGAGGACAGTCAGTGCCTGCATATTTTTGTGAAGAAACAAGAGTAACATTCTCCGGTACCACAAACTCTCATAGACATTTTTGACCCCAAGGATTCTCAGAAAGCAGTATAACTGGGGATGATGAGTCAGGCACTGGAGTCGTTCCCTGTGAGATAGGCAGCATGATTCCACACTTGTTTATGGGGGAAGTACAAATAGCAGCTTCTGTTGTGTTTCTGAAAGTGTTTGCATGTTTACACGTTCTTCACAAGTAGGAGCTTGCTAAGGACTCACAGACAGCGTATTTTGTTTAAAAAAATAGGTGAAAACTACAAATGTTGTTTCTTAGATCTGCTTTGCATTAAAATTCTTGGAACTACTGTGATTTAAACAGGTAAAATGACATGAATTGTGACTTGCAAAAACTTCACATGCTTCACCTGAAAAGCAAAGATGGCTAGTTTTCTGTCTTTGTCTTTTTTGTGCATGTATTCTAAAAAATACTCGATAGGTTTCTGCTGTTATTGAACAGGAAATGTTTAGTAAAGTGCTTCTGTTCCAGTAAGAATAAAGCACCTTAGCTGGGAGAATTAAAATTGCTTGGAACATATTCAAGGTCATTTTAGCCACAGGACAGGGTTTTGCCTCCATTAGCCAAAAACTTGTCATGATTATGAAACCAAAGGAGAAGTAGAGGTCTTGCCATTTACATTTGTTTCAGAAACCTCTAAGGATAGGACATGTACAAAATTTAGGATGTACTTCAGATGTATTTTGAGGAGAGAATAATGTTATCTATTTTCATGTGTCAATTCCTGGAACACTCCTTTGTGTAGAGTAGGAGGAAAATACTGTGTTGCAAGTATCCTGAACATGCTTTCAATGCTCTATGCTGTACAGACCAAAATGGAAAAATCAAAATATCTTCTGCTATTTGGAAATGATAATTCTATATTATGTTGAGCCTTGTTTTGGTTTTAGGGTTTAAAAAGCTGCCCTGAGCACCCAGCTTTGTTTTTGCTTTTGAGACAAATTCAGTGTAAGCAGCTGTTGCAGTCTCACAAAGAACTTCCAGACAACATCCTGGAGGAGCTTCACAAGACAGTCATGACCAATTCAACTTCAATTGCAGCCTGGCAAGTAAGTGTGGATCCTCTCCCTGACTTTGGTGTGCTGCTGTCAGCACAGTATGCACGACAGATGGGTGAGAGTTTGTTTCACTGTTTGCTTTTATTTGTCCACCAACAGCCAGTGACAGAAAAAGAACAGTTCATATTCAGTTAATTCTAAAGGTGTGACATTCTTTAATAGCTGAAGTGCTAACAACCATTTTTAAGAAGCAGCAGACTGGGAGGCAAGAGAATTAAAAACTTGAGATAAACCCCTGGTACCTGTGTCTTTAGGGACCTGTGACTTGGTATGTGAGCAAAAACCCATGAAATATTTCATAACCCATAAGAATAGGTGGAAGTAAATGGTTTCCTAATATAGTAATATACAGTTCCTTATTCAGCTTCTGAAA
Organism: Psittacula echo; assembly: GCF_963264785.1. Taxonomy (NCBI): domain Eukaryota; kingdom Metazoa; phylum Chordata; class Aves; order Psittaciformes; family Psittacidae; genus Psittacula; species Psittacula echo. The sequence continues at coordinate 81,895,419 of NC_137742.1, read as the reverse complement.
ACCTAAGTAAGTCGAAAAGACTTACTTAATAATTACTCCGTAATCTCCTGACATCAGGTGTTACCTGTGTTCGTTTGAGTAGGTTGAGTCTGCAGGGAAGAGAAATCACTCCCAATAACAGTGTTCCCTTGCTCCCTTCCATGGCACTACAAGTGATCATTTTTAGCTAATATGAAGGTGCTGTAACTAACTTCACAGATTTCACAGAACATCAGGAATTGGAAGGGACCTCAAAAGATCATCTAGTCCAATCCCCCTGCTGTAGCAGGAACACCTAGATGATGTTACACAGGAATGTGTCCAGGCGAGTTTTGAATGTCTCCAGAGAAGGAGACTCCACAACCTCCCTGGGCAGCCTGTTCCAGTGTTCCGTCACCCTCACTGAGAAGAAGTTTCTTCTCAAGTTTAAGTGGAACCTCCTGTGTTCCAGTTTGAGCCCACTACCCCTTGTCCTATCATTGGTTGTCTCCTAGAAGGGCCTGGCTCCATCCTCGTGACACTCCCCCTTTATATATTTATATACACTAATAAGGTCACCCCTCAGTCTCCTCTTTTCCAAACTAAAGAGACCCAGCTCCCTCAGCCTTTCCTCATAAGGGAGATGCTCCACTCCCTTAATCATCTTTGTCGCCCTGCGTTGGACTCTCTCCAACAGTTCCCTGTCCTTCTTGAACTGAGGGGCCCAGAACTGGACACAGTATTCCAGATGTGGTCTCACCAGGGCAGAGTAGAGAGGAAGGAGGACCTCTCTTGACCTACTGACCACCCCCCTTCTAATACACCCCAGGATGCCATTGGCCTTCTTGGCCACAAGGGCACAGTGTTGGCTCATGGTCATCCTGCGGTCCACTAGGACCCCCAGGTCCCTCTCCCCTACACTGCTCTCTAACAGGTCGTTCCCCAACCTATACTGGAACCTGGGGTTGTTCCTGCCCAGATGCAGGACTCTACACTTTCCCTTGTTATATTTCATGAAGTTATTCCCTGCCCAACTCTCCAGCCTGTCCAGGTCTCGCTGGATGGCAGCACAGTCTTCTGGCGTGTCAACCACTCCTCCCAGCTTAGTGTCATCAGCAAACTTGCTGATACTCAATTCCCTCATCCAGGTTATTGATGAATATATTGAATAATACTGGCCCCAGTACTGACCCCTGAGGCACTCCACTAGATACAGGCCTCCAACTAAACTCCGCCCCACTGACCACAACTCTGGCTTCTGTCCTTCAGCCAGTTCGCAGTCCACCTCACCACCCAACCATCCAGTCCACACATCCTCAGTTTAGCTGTGAGGATGCTGTGGGAGACTGTGTCAAATGCGTTACTGAAGTCAAGGTAGACCACATCCACTGCTCTGCCATAATCCAACCACCTTATGCTTTTCTGTGAGACAATCTGAGAAGTCTGTCTCACACATGCCAAGAGATCTTTCTGGTGATGCAGCATATTTATTTATTTATTTCCTAGCCGTTGCTCTTAGTTACAGTTACTATCCTCCTTACTAATGTTCAGCAGCACATTGCTTAGAAAAATCCTGTCTACTCTTTAAGAGTCGTTTATGTAGTTGACAGGATTTATGGTGCTCCCCCTGTCTGTTGAACAAATAAACACCTGTTTGTGATAAGGTTCACTAAAGTTGATTTCAGTCTTAAAGGATCAGGGCAAGACTGCTGTAGAGATCTCCATTTCACCCGTTACAAGGCTGCAGATCCCTTCTGGATCACAGGAGAATCATTTGTGGTGCTTTTTGGACACATTTTTCTTTGGTTTGTGAGACTTCATCTTTCTGAACTGCAGAAGTCATTCAGAGTGGATTTACAAAGTATGGGAGCATGCAAGACATGATTGTATGCTCTATTTTAGTATTATATCTTGAAAATGGAATTAGGGTTTATATAAATTGTTCAAGCATCTCTTACATAGCCAAGTGTCATCTTGTTTGCAAGCAAGGGGAATTAGCAAACAGTGGAAGGGGTTTTATTTTGGTGTTTGGGTTTTTTTAATACGGGCCACACGTAAGACGTCTCTGAGAAAGATCTTTTCAGTCTTCAGTTAAAGAAGATATTTCTTAGGATTGGATAGCATTCTGGAAAAGCCTGGGTGCTCCATCTGTTCCTAACAGATAAATCTGTGCTTTTATGTTTTCTGGCTGTAGACTTCTTAAGAGTTTGATAAATGTTTTTTTTTTTACTTAAAGTATCCATTGCAGTGCTTTATAGCTTTACTAAGTTGGAGGGGCCTTTAACTTTTCTTTTTGCTCAACATTTGGCTTTTGTCTAAATAGTTGTTTTGCAGGATTTAGGAGTGCAGCTGAACTACTGTTCTGATGTCTGTTATACTTTTTGTACTGTGGCTTACCAGGAAGACAAAGAAAACTGATTTGGCAGAGCTGCCATTGTGCCTTTCACGAGAGTTCTTTTCTCCTTCGCATTTTGAGTGTTAGAAAACTTCAGCTGCAAAGAACAGACACCAAAGAAAGCTTTTTTTACTGCACGAGTGGATGTATTGCTTTACAAAGCAGTCCTGAAGCTTTCTAATTGCACTGGTGCTAATTAATGCTTTCAAGTGTGTCTCTTCTTAATGGTAAATCACTTTTATACATCAGAAAGGGTTACGAATTTTGCCCATTCTAACAGCAGACAGTCTTTAGCTAGCAAAATTCTAAGCACCTTTGCTTAGAAACAAGGGAATTGTATTTCTAATAAGAAATTGTTTTGTTTAGTGATCCAGCAAATAATATTTCTAAACATGGCTTGCACATCTTGATGCTTATCATGTACACATCAGGGATTCATGAACTTATGATGACATCTGCTTCAAAAAAATGTGACATGGCTACAGATTTAAAGAGGGAGGAGTTAGAATCCTTTCCTTCTCTTCATGAGGAAATCGGGACATCCTGTGCTGGCAGAGCAGGCAGCGGGGACATGAACTCCACAAAGATCCTGCTGTCTGCTTCCTTTGCCCCTCCAAAGCTGGGTTGGAAGCTTGTAGTCCCAAGTCTACACCCATTATCTGAGCTCAGGCTCACATCATAATGTCTTTCACATTCCTGGCATTACTCATATGGGCTGGGAAAACCTACCATGTCCATGGATGGTCTAGGGAACTCCAAAATAATTTACTGTAGTGAGGTGTGCTGCCAGCTCTGCAGCAGACTACATTTCATTGCAGGGCAGTGCGCAGCGTGTTGTTGAAATGAGGGCTGGGTGTGTGGTGGTGTTTTAGCTAATAACATGCTGTTGTACTCTCATAAATTTAACTAAATGATATTACCTAATGGATGTATGTTTTCGTGCCTCCAGAACTGATTCTGTTGGATTATTTTCAGTGGCTGGCAAATGTGTATCAGTCTCAGCGAATGATGGTTGGAGCAGAGATGTGTTACAGAAAGAGTCTGCAGTTGGCATCACAGCAGGGCAGCTGGAGTGGGAAGTTGTCCAGTCTGCTCAGGCTAGCTATGCTCGCACTGGAAGTCTGCATGGTAGGATAATCAAAATTATGTAACTGCATGATTTAACAGGAGTTTATGGGATGTAGGGCTTCTGCCTTCTTTAAATGAAGCCCCTGTTCAATTGACTTTGCATTTTATGAATAACAGGTGGAGGATAAAATAAGACTGCAAGGGGCAGTGGACTGTTCTAGAATGTCTCTTGCAAAGAGATGTTGCTGTGAAACAATCACATAGAAACACTGTGTACGTAAAAAGCTAACTTGCTCAATAAGGCTTATTTCTGTAATAACAGATTCAGCTTGACCATCCAAACTGATGTTCCCATTCAAGTCTCTATCCTCTTGTTAAAACAAGTGCCTTAGGAAACATTTTCACTCTACTGTTGCCTGGAGACTTCAGTCAAGTTTCAAATACCTTCATGCTGTATGGTCATTTCTACATATAGTGCCTTGCCTTTAAGTATAAACACAATCTTAAGGGAAGTGTACCTTGTGGTATAAAGAAAATTATTCTGCTCCTTGCACCAAGGGGCCAGGTGAACATAAGTTCTTGACAAGTGTCTAGTCTCTTTAAGCATAGTCACTCTAGAGACTTGAAGTGCAGTATCGGACTTCATTATTGCCGTGATCGTGGCTAATCCTTTTCTGTGTATTTTAACAGATGATCACGCTAACAGCCATAATCAAAATCAGGGAAAGAAACCCCATATATCTGAGTGCTTATAAAATAATAGACAGTCAGTTTTTCCAAGGATAAAGCTACAAAGATGATGATCGTGGTGAGAAGAGATGATCCCCCTCAGTGTAGGCAAGTCTCTTTCTCACAAGCCATATGCTTCTAAAGGCAGAATTTGTCAAGTGACAGGATTTTTCCTCCTATGATTCTTCTGCCTGTGTTTTAGTGATCTGGTCCCTGTTTCCTATAGCTCCTATATGTCTCCAAAGGTAACAAAGTACCTTCTAACTTAATGCTGCTTCTTTAAGTGCTGGCCTGAATTCAGCCTGAGAATGTATAAGATAAGAATCTGATTATCTCATCTCTGTTTTTCACGTGAGCAGAGTAGCTGATGAGTGGATTTCTTTTCAGCCTCTCTAATCTGGACTGGCTTAATGAAATGTGCAAAAGCCTGGTGAAAACCTTGCTCAGATCCAAGAAAATTTTGCGGTTGATAATTGCTTGTCTCCCAGTTATCTGTCCAAATGAAAATTCAAGCACCCCTTCAAGTACAGCAACTTGCATGCTATCCAGACACAATAGGGGATAATAAGGTTTTTCTGGAGGCAAAAATACAGGGATTTGCTCAATAGTTGCTCTATTAGATAATTGCCATCTTGGAGTTGGTTTTCACTTCTGATAAAATACGGTGTCACTTCAGGGGAAAAATTCTATGTTCTAGACTAGTTTTGTACATAGGATGAAGATTTACAAGATGAAGGGCAAACAAGGGTTTGTGATTACAACAAGCATTACTAAAACATGCATGAAAAAAAAAGCCAAGCAAGTGGAATGTTGGCAAGGCTGGACCTAGAATATTTAACATGACTTTTTCAGGCTCCTCTAAACACTTGTTGTCTTTTTGTTGTAAAGAAATACCTTTCTAATCTGCCAAATACTTTATATAACTCTGAACAGCTTGAATTAAACCTGCTCTTGAGAGAGCTGCAAACAAGAATGGATTTAGACTGCACACCACAATAAAACCTTTTTTTTTTTTTTTTTTTTTTCTTTCTTTTATCACAGGCTAATGTCTCAAATGAGCACTGGCCATCCTTGGTTCAGGAGGCAACAACTGAAGCTTTGAAACTTACTTCTTGTCCCCTGGCAGCTCTCCTACAAGCACTGCTACAATATAATCGCAAAATGGGAGCAAGGTATGCATGATCTGTTACGTTTAAATGAAGCACACTGTCTACGCAAAGCACAGTTGTCTGTAAGACAACTTTTATTTTAATAGCATGTTACCTAAATAAATTAATCAGGAGGTCTATACATTCTCAAAGGTCTTGTTAAATAGCACAGTGGAAACAGATATCACTACCGTATCTACTGCTGAGATGAATTTTGATTCTAAATTGGCCTTATAGTCCAAAGCTTGTGTTCATTCCTGAACAACCAGGTGCTCATTGTGGCATTTTGAGGAAGCGGAGGAAGATTCAGGGGAGGGCTTGGAAGCCTTATACTTTTGAGGAAAACTGGTTTATTTTCTATGGGGGCTTTTGAGGAGGGTAACAGGCAGACCAATGTAATTGTGATAGTTGATGATAATGACAAAATTGGGCTGAAAACTTATCAATTAAAATAAGTCTTACTACAATTTCTGGTATTAAATGACGTGAACAGTAAGGTATATCACAAGCTCTAGTTGATCTGCCTAGGTGTTCCAAAATCTTGAAACAGAAATTAACCTAAAGTACAAATAACAAAAAAACAGGTGCAGCCTCTCAACAACCTGTGTTAAATCACAGTGTACTGGGAAATAACATCGGTTATAAAGGACAGAATTCTTAAAATGAAAGCCAAAAATGATGGAGCACCAGTGAATGGGTATGATAATCCCTAAATTTAATTGCTAGTTTTTAGCTCATTTCTAATGACACAGTAAATTTCAAACTGTCTTGGTTAGGTATAAGCTGGCAGTGTTGGAAGGTAGTGTCAGCCAAATAGAATTTTAGCCTGTGAGTAGTAGTCTATTCCAGTTTCTTTCTCTGCAATTTCACATTTTGCCTCTGTGTTTGCAGGAACTGCAGTACTTTTTGTGAGTGCCTGGATTAAATATGTTTGTGTATAATATGAAATTATATTTGGATTATTAAGACCTGTTGTAGTACCTGCTTCTCTCAGGTGCACTGTGTTCCAACAGACTTGTTTCATAGCTGTTGAACAGAATACCTGCAATACTTGCTCAGCAGATGACATACTGAAATCAGAGATTGTGCTGAGTTAACTGATAGCAAGATGTTTATTGTGTTATTGTAGCAGTCATAAAATCTGCTGTGTCAACCTAATTTGCATTACATGCTAGTTAAAGCACTAACTTGAGTGTAATTTATTAAGCATAACAATGGTTGCAGTGTTCCTTAACATTCTAAATGCAACTACATAGGAAGCAAAGGAACGTACAGCTCTGCTCTCTCACTTTTTCATATGATAGAAGGACCTTCCTTTATATTACTCCTGGTCACTGTTGCTTGCTCTGTGATACTGATACGTTGCATGTAACCTAGTCAGTGGTGATTTTAGTTTGTGTTTTGGTTTTGCTTCTAGGGAGACTCGTCAAATGTTGGAGAGAGTAGTTTATCAGCCTGGGAATCCAGAAACCATGGTGTCAGTGGCACGCTGGTATCTCCTGCAACATCTTTATGCCAAAGATGATCAAGAATTAATAGATGTAAGTCTGTTGCAGTCCATTTTATACAGAAATTCAGTCTATTTACACTGAATATTGTGCTCACAACTTAGAAGTGTGTAGAGGAAAGCAGGGAGGTGCTGGCTCACCTGCTCTGGAGACTGCAATGTTTGAGGATTCTGTCCTGACAAAATGTACTTTAATTTTCAAACTGCAACCAGCTTGTTTGAAAGTCTTCCAATCCTCCATGCAATACTAACAGAAAACAAACAGTAAAATCTCTAATCCAGACTGGCAAAAATTCTACTAGTGGCTCGTTGGTAGACCCAAGGACCTTTTTATCAGAATTTTACCAGAACATATTAATGAACTAAAAATAGTAATTCCCTCAAGCCTGGCTTAAAAAAAACTGAACAGTGGCGTGCTGTACTTTCTGTACTTAAGATTTTTATTATATCTGTAATGGTGCATTATTTTCAGCACATAGTTAATGGTTCATTAGTTTCTGTTGACAGTACTTCACAAATGCACACAAGTCTTTCATGTGATGTAGTGGTTCATTTGGGCTTGTAATTAGAATCACTTTGCTAATCACACTCTGCAGTCATCCTGCTAATATCCTCACTGCTGCCACTGGCACAGTGAGCTTTTTTGCTCAGATTAACAACAGTTCCCTGGTGAAACTATGAATCTGTAACAAAATATGTTTGGAAGGAGTAGGCTCAGAGTTCACAAAAATCAGTGCATACACACAGGAATTCATAAAAAAGCTAGAATTAATGAGTGCGGATGATCCTGGTATGATCTCATTGCATTTGCTTCTGCAAAATCATCTGTACTCCCTACCAATTAGTACAATGACAGTAATGGCTAGAGTAAAGATTTGCTTGATTCTACTTAGTGATTTTCCTTTTTAATATGTATAATGTAATTGGATTACAAGAGAAGTGCCAGAACCTTATGAACATTAGGCTGTCATAGGAGCTTTTTTTAAGGAGTAGAAAAGCAGCAAATAGGGGGAGTGTAAAAATAAACCAAGGAATGTTAAATCTAAATGAAGGAGGCAAAAAGGTATTTTGGCAGTTTTAAGTAGCTGCAGAGAATGCTCCTGTTTGGCAAATTGAGATTTATACAGACAAAATCAAGAGCAAGTGTATAGCAAGAGGCAAGTATATGTCAGCAGGGAGACAGGTGTCACCTAACTCTGCTCTTTTCATTGCCAGCAGGTAACTTGTCAAACTTGGTCTCAGCCTCAAGTAACAGATGATGGGGTTGTTGTGCGTTGCAAGTGACAACTGGTTTAGCAAGTCAGTACAAAGTAGGTGCCTGATGTTTTAAGCAAGCTGATGTGTCATGTTGAGTATTTTCTATCTGTGCTTATGGGTTGCTTAGTCTTTTAGGGAAAGGGCATAGCAGAAATTAAAGTGCATTTGAGATTGACAGTAGAATACTAACAGCAAAATATTAAATTCTTCATTTTTCGCTGTTTGTTTTTCTCTGCAGGTGCTTATAGAAAATGCCAAAGCCAACGGAGATGTTAGAGTTCTGGAACTAAATGAGAAATTGTCAGCAAGTGCCTAGTATGGACTACATCAAGTGAAAAGTCTTCCATTCATGCAACTTAATTGTCAGTCTTCCAAGACCTTATGTTGTTTGAGGTTTTTTATTTGTGTCAGTTTTGTTGGTTGTTTTTTATTTTTCCCATTGCACCAACTACAACTTTGTCTAGTTTCACTATTTCTTGAAAAAAGTAGGTTATTTTCCTGTTGACATGGGGTGTGCCATCAGAAAAGTATACTTTATTTGAAAGAAAAACCCTGAATTTTGCTTTCGTTTTCTTCCTCACTAGAACTTAAGCACTATTCACAGTAGAGAGTACTTGTGTGTATTTCCCCCCTTTGCGACACACAGAAGTACAGTATTAAATGCAAGTTTTTCTTGGAACAGAATTTTACTAGCCAGGTAGCAGCAAACTTTTCTTACAGATATTGTAAAACATTGAAAGATTTAAAATTTCTGTATTTCTCTGTTATACTTTGTTCTGCAGTTGAGACCCAAATCCACTTGGAACTTCATTATACTTTTTAAATATATATTTAGTTAATTTTTAGTAGTGTATGCTCTTGACTTCAGACTTCAGTAAACATTCCCATCAAGAAAAACTTTTGATCATCACGGACAGAGTCATATTTACAAACATATATAACAGGCTCTGTTTATTTCTTGGTGATTCTGCTGCTGACTGCTTAGTTGGATGAATCATGCCAGTGGTTCTTCAGACATTATGCCTTTACGTACATGAAATAAAAGAAATAAAGCAATGACTCTAATCAGTTAATGTTACATTAGGCTTTTTAAGCTGTTGATCATGACAGCTGTCCATACAATCCCTTATCATATAGACAAGGGGCGCTTCCAAGGTGAGCAGTGGGATTGCGTTGAACATACACTCATTTGGTCTTCGAACCAGTTGCATAGGGCTTAAAGAGATGAAGCTGCCAAGCTGGGGTGTGTGGAGTGTGCATCTCTGTGACCATCCATGCACAGGGATCACTGTAAAGCGGGTGAGAGACACAAGTGTGATACTGCCACTTTGAAGAGGAACTGACTGGGGTTTCTCCTCTGTGGAGGTGAGTAGAAACCTCTCTGAATGGCAAGAATCCCTCCTCATCTTCCACACTCTCAGTTCTCCCACCTGTCGTAGTGCAAAGTACCTTCCTTAAAAAGATTTTTTTCTTGTTAAATTTAGGTCAATTTTGGTTCGCTTGGTGGGCTGCTATCACGTCTTGAACTATCAGTAACTGCAGACACCAAAAGGGAATGTTGTAAACGCCAGACTCGTGACTCTAGACTAGCTGTAACTTTTTTTAGCTTGCTGCTATTAAAAGCCTGGTAAAGTTCTTACAGCCTGTAGTTCGTGTCCTTGGCATATGGTCTAGAAGTTTGTGCCTCCTACTGCAGTGGTGGGAGAACCACCATCACCAGCCTGATGACAGCGTGGTAAGCAGCTGCCTGCCCTTGTTAGTGTGATAGGCAGAAGTGCTTCTGCATGGGTATGAGCCCGTGCTTTGTTCAACACAAAGCCTTAAATACTTTCTAACAGCTAGGAGAACAAGTAACAACAGGCCGAGAAACCAGCTAAGTAACTATCTACTGTGAATATTCTGTATTAGTAAATAGAATACTGCAGTGTTTTTCTTCTTCAGAAGACCGTAAGGTTATTTTTATTGTGATCAGTGATGAACTTGAACAACATAGTCCAAAGTTCTATTATGTGCCCTGCAGGGAAAAAAAAACCCCACGTACCCCTACTCAGTGAAAAGCATTCAGAGAACATGAGTTTAAATTTCAAGCTTCTGTAAAATCCAAAAATATGAGGTAAAAATCTTGCTCTCCTCATTTTTTAACCATGCATAGCCTCTACAAAATCTGCACTTTGTAGAAGGTCTGCTGTAACACTGAGACAACATGCAGATTCATGCAGATTGAAGCAGCCCTGTATTTTATATGATTGTAGAGCTCAGATTTAGAATGCAAAGCACTGTACAAAGGCACGTAAGCATCACTAAATTGGGGAGCTGGGAGTTTTTTATGGATTTCACTGTCTGGGAAGTTTATCTTCAGCTGTTATGACTGCAAAAGGGGGAAAAAATACATTCCCCAGCTGTAATTTGTTTTATGTTGGCTTATGCCGAAGGCAGAATGGAATTAGATCTAACGAATTTCAACGTAGAATTTTTGCTAATTCAGACATGAAGGTGATGCTACTTACATTTACTTTTAGACAAACATTAGACAACGGTTTACTTCTGAGAAATTTATTTTAGGGTCATGCATGTTCATGTTATTTTCTGTATTTCCTAAGAATTGCTGGATTTCTACCCAATTTTTGAGCTTCTCAAAGTGGTGTCGTGACGTACAGTGAGTAATTGCATTAATTCAGGTAATCTTCCTCAGAGTTTAACAGAAACACGGATGTATATTTCTGTCTCCCCAATACTTTTGTTTGACACCTTTTATATTTTTTGAAAATACATAAATTCACAGATATAATATCCTTGAGAACTGTTTTCATGCTGCACAAGCGCACTGTTGCAAGGGAAAGCACATCCCTAATCCAGCAGCCTGGATGTCTAGAATTTAACTTTCCTTCCTTCCCAATTAATTTGCTTTCTTCTGGTTTAACTGAACAGCTGACAGTTAAATGACTTTTGAATTTAATGTTCTCAAGGGTGTGAGGGATTGAGTTTGGCTGCAGTGTGGAGTGATTGATAAATACTAAGATAATGCCTTCATGCTGTGAAATCAGTCAAACAATAGCAACATTCCAAATATATATATATTCGTGTGTGATCTGAATTCATAATTAGACACTCCAACCTTTCTGCTATAATCATGCAAGCAGTATTCTTACCTAAAGCAACATCTGGTTGTGCCAGACTGCCAGATAGATAGAAAATGTGCAGCAATACTCTGAAGGTTGTCCTCTCTTGCTTTTAGAAGGACATTCATCAATAACCTTGTATTTCACTTTTTTGCTGTTCCTCAGCATACAGAGAACAGGAGCACCCAGCGTAGTTGGTGGGGAGGCAAATACACCACACCACTAACTGCTGCTTCACTGGCAGCCAAGTAAATGGGCAAAAAATGGTGAAAGTGCCTAAAAGGAGCTAGAGAATGGCAGTCTGGGAGGCTGCACTCAAGCCCAAATGACTTGCCATGGTGGCACAATGGACTTCAAGTCCACAGTGAAGGCAGAGCCCCTGTAATGGACAGAACATACAGGGAGACTGAAATACAGACTTGGCATAGCTCAGAAACTGCTGCTTGTTGTTGAGATTTCGGTGGTGCTGGTTTCTTTTAGCTGGTGGGAAGTGTGGCAGGCCTGGCTGGCAGCAGGCGCGAGGCTGAGGTTAAAACAAGAGAGCTATGCAGTTCAGCTCCAAAGAACCTGGCCACCAGCAGAATGCAGGAAGGTCAGCTGTGAAACCTGGTGGCTGCACTTTTGTCTTCTACAAAACATGACCAAGTTCTTGCACTTCTTACTTGCTGCAGAAAGCTGAAACATACCGAAGTTTCTGCCTGCAGGAGCAGCATGAGTCATTGCTGAAGTGGTATTCCCTACTGACTGCATCAGTTCAGTTTCAGCTGTTGTGCTCTGCAGGTCTGGCTCCTCACAAGCCGCCTTCAGTCCATGGCTGGAGAAACCTGCTTTGCTGTAGAGCAAGAAGCACAGGAGACTTGAGATACCGATTATTGGAGGAAGATTATCTGAGTTCTCTTGGATTTTCTTTGGGCAGTGGATAGTATTGGGCTTCTGGAAACAAATGTACAGTAGAAATTCAGGTTTCTAGAGCAATTGCACTGTGACCACCTTTTTGGCCTCCCTGCTAAAGAGCTCCTGTTAGCTTCTGTTGGGAAATGACAGTGGTATGTTTCTTTTTCACTACTCCCAGAGCTTTCCTCCTTATTTCCAGGTGGTTTTTCTTGTTATTTGAAGCTAAACAAAACCCACGGTGTCAGTTACATTTCTGAGTATTCTACTACAAACCATCACTAGCTTTTATTCAACAGAGAAGATAAGAAATAAACCTTTTTAATAATACATATGTTAGTAATTAACGTGCGTTTTGTCACCTATACACGATTTATTGGCTACTTCTAATGATTCAGTAAACTACTATAGTAGGTCCAAATCATGCATCAGTAAATAGTCTGATACCAGTTTTGATAATGCTGTGTGGAGCTCGACAAATTTACTAGGCCTGATTTAAATATTTACAGCAATCTAAAACTGGTGCAGCTTAAGTCAGGACTGGGGTGACTACGCTGAGTACTCGTTTCCTTAAAGTCCTTAAAATAATATGAATATTTTTTGTATGAATTGTTTGTAAAATTTTAAGTTAATCCTTAAAATTTAACCTCTCTTCTACAGCAAAGTATTCCCGTGTACAATTGGCATGAAAATGACTGTTGAGGAGCTACATATGTAAGTATATATATCAGAGCTGTTATTATAGACTTGCTCATGGTGTTCAGTCTTCCAGGTCACTTCTGTTGTACCTTTTTCATGTCTTTATGAATTTTCTTTTTTTCTAGGTTCAGCTTTGCATTGTGTATTTGTCTGAGCAGCTCCAGAGACTCATGAATAGATTGAAATCCTGGTAGAAGAATAGGAACAATTAATTTAATAGTGGTTGCTTTCACCATATTTGAAGATTCTTTCCTTTGCAAAGGTTTCCTACCCTTGTTTAACACAGAGCACATTAAATCCACTCTATTTTATCATTTTATTGAATACCATGGACACGCATTAGCAGCTTGGGTTGCAAGTTCCTTGCTCGTGGAGTGGTATCTTCCAATACATTGGATAATGCCAAGCAGGATTATAAATAGCAGTAAACAGCATTTGACATCAGGTTTGTGGTGTGGAGGAAAGAAAACACTGTCTTTAAAACCAATGGTATTGTCAGCTTTTGAAGTGGGTTTTTTTTGTTTGTTTGTTTTTCCATTAAGCATTTGTTTTTTGTTTGGTCTAAGTGTTTTTTTTTAATTGGTATATAGAAAGAGAGAGGAGGTGGTGTGCACACACACTTCTTTTGCAAAACAGAGCTACACAGCACCTGATGCACCTTTTTTTGGACCAGTGCTCCATCAAATATTGTCAATAAAGCGTGTAAAAGCAGAATGTAAGCTGCTGTTACCTAGCTGATTCCAGACTGAAGTAACTTTCAAATTGCAGCATAGTAGTTACTTACATTTATTTAGTGTGTCACATAAGTGTCAACTTATTAGCCAGCAAGCAGCCTAACAGTGGATTAAAATTAATTCTCTTCCTCTTTTTTTTTTTTTTTTTTAACTTATGGTGCTTATTGTAACATGGTAGCTGATTACATGTTTTTCTATATGGTTCTTTAATATGGATTAATTTTGTCTCAGTAGCATTCAACCAAATTGCTTCATAGTACTTAGAATTTTATGAATTTCAAACCTGTCTCTGATCTCCAAGAAGCCAATCTGTGCACTAACAGCTTTTGAGAGAGCCTAGACACTGCCTCTGTGCCCTTCATGCTGCTCCACAACCCTTCAGTGGCCTCTTTTCCCCCTTTCTAGGGGTCAGCCCCTGCTACAGAAAACTGCCATAGGAAACAGCAGTCCTTGTACCTGAGTTTAAAACACAATCATGGCCAAAGTATGATATAAACAGATCTCTCCTATCCTTAATTTCTGCAGGTAGCAATTCAAAGTTAAGCACTCTTTACTTTCAGCACCAGAATCCTTTATTCATAATTTTCTTAGCCACAGCTTTCTTTGAGGCATTGTCTGGTGCTCACTCACATGGTCTTGTAGCCAGCCAAGCCTCCTCTTTCTGTCAAGCTGCACAAAGACCTTAGCTAATTTAGAGCTTGGTTTGCTACAGCTTTCGAGCAGGGCTTGTAGGCGGGTTGAAGATGATGGAGGAGTTGGAGCTAAAGTAAAGAGTCCTTGATCACAGCCATCTTGGGAGATGAGAACCAGATGCTTGAGTTTCAAATAGGAACATGTAAGAGGAGAAACTCTTGTGTAATGAATTTCAGCCATCTGTTCCCTGGAGAGAAGGCTGAGCGATTTTTTTTTTTTCTGGATAAGCTGATGTTTTGATGATCAGCTGCAAAAGGGGGGTATTACAGTAGGTTAGGTTTGAGTGACAGAGGATGGATTATAATGAGCAAAAGTCCTCCTTGAGAAGACCATGTGCTTAGTGCCAGGTGAAAACCTTTCTCATTGCTGTTGAACATTGATCATCTGACTGATAAAGTAGTTCATGATTTGTGAGATAGATTCCTGTGACTGTTCCCATGAGAGGCAGCTGCTGTGTTTTCAGCAATGCTATTTGACTACTTCCCTATCTGCTTGCACAAGGTATGGTTTCTCTCAGGCAGCTGTAACTCATCCAGAATTCTCTTTTTTCCAGCTACTGTTGGTTGAGAGTGGGGGGTACAGGATGGACACGATCCAAAGCCATCACACAGGATATCAGCAGCACGATCTGTGCAAAAGGGAATGACTTGCGTCTTCCAACAGAGGTTAGGGACCTTGCTAACGGAGGAAATAGTTGCTGTAAAAAATCTGGAAAACAGGTTGTGAAACAGCCTTTTAAATGGTCTTACCTTGAGACTCTTAGGAAGAAAAGCAACCTGTATGCAGATGTCATGCTGGCTGTTTGCAAAGACAAGTGGGCTAACCCACACACCTCTATGTTTGGGGTTTGGGAGAGACAAATACTAATTTTAATGTCTTTACTATAAACTGGTGCAGCAAGTTACTGTGGGAATTTATTTTAAAAATAAGTTGCGTGAAACCCATCCTCACCTGATCTGTATTCATTTTGGATTTCCTCAATCTCCTTCCAGATCTGTCTTTCAAATCTGGTGAGTCTTTCATGAAGGTTTTTTTCATCACTTATCATCTGGTTCAACTGCTTTTCATACTTCTGTGGTTTATCCATTTGTTCTAACTTTAGTGACAGAAATAGGAGCTTTTCTTCTACTCTTTTTTCTGCTCTTTCCTTTAAATACATAACACAGGTTTATAGTAAGACACTTTACCTGCACCCACATTAACCTGCCTCCCGCCAACAATGCATTTAGTCAGTCTTGCTTCCTAAACCCATGCATGACAGCACTGAGTAAATGTGGGAGAGGCCTGGTATTCTGTAGGATGTCTCTCTTCCCAGCAAACCAAATAAACCGAGAAATTTGGGCTGGGCCAGGACAAAGGTGCTTTCTAATTATTACTTTATTCTTTTATTCATTTAAATCGAGTGATTTGTTGTCACATTTTGCAACATGTTTTAGATTGCTTTCATGCGCCCATCTCTAGCTCAAGCTTTTTGAGCTAAGGAGTGCAACACAGTGGTGTAAACCCAGCTCAGCTGCTGGCATGAATAAGGAGGCTGAGCTCTGTAAAATGCAGTGGCTCTGCCTCCCAAGGAGGGTGTCTGCAAACCTGGCACAGCTGTCTGAACCTAAACACAATTCAGTGTGGCAGTGGAACACACTCTGAGTTTATAGACATTGCTGTGCTGGTGGCTGATGGAGTGAGTCAGCTCCAGGAATGACCAAGATGCTGCTGTGCACTCCCAGAACAACTCCATCACCATCACATACCCCATCAGGTCCACCAGCTACATGAGGATTGTATGTTGTCCAGCATATGTGCTGAGGTTTCTTTTGACTCCCAGGGGACTGAGCTGTGCCTCCACTGAGAGGACACCCAGAGGCCCACCATGCATGCTCCTGCGTACGTGTATGTGTACATAGAAAAACAAATGCATTCCTTTGTCAACCTATTTAAGAGTGGGATTGAAGTTTTTAACTCCTGTTAACACTGTATTTTTTTGGCACGGTAGTCTCCCTTAGGAAAGAATAACCACATATACTGGAGTGTTTTTGAAAACTAATCACAAAAACTACTAGTGGAGGAATTCCCATTCAAACTTTGAAATTTTGAGATAGAGGCTGGCAAGACAGAAATATTTTTATTATCTTCATGGCTGCACTAAATCCTGGTTGCTTTGAGTACAAGAGATCACCATCAGGTAGAATAAATGGAGATTAAAGTTCAGGAGCGTTGTAGTTCCAAGCGACTTCTGAATATGGTCTTTGGTCAGCAGCCTTCATCCTGGTGCTAGGACATGGTGATTATGCTTAGGTCACTTTTGAACTCTGAAGCTGCACACAGCAAAGAAGTAAAAGCTTTAAAAACTGAAGGAATTAATTAAAAGGCATTGGTCCTGTGCCAAGTGCTAACTGCTGCTGTGGAACCAAAGTGAGCTGCATTTTAAAGTACTGACCAGAAGATGGTGAGAGTTTGTCTGTATTTAAAAGCAGGCAGAACTTGCACAGATGATATGAGCTTGTCAATGAATGGAGCTGGGACGCATTCAGTGGTGGCACCAATGCTCACCTTGGGGCTAGAAAAAGCCGTTGTTGGGTACAGCAGGGTTGCACAGATGTAAAGTGGTGCCATGATCATAGAATCACAGAATGGTTTGGGTTGGAAGGGACCTTAAAGATTATCAGGGACACCTTCCACTAGACCAGGTTGCTCCAAACCCTGTTCATTCTGGCCTTGAGCACTGCCAAGGATGGGGCAGCCACAGTCAGGGAAGACTTTATGCCTGGGATGCCCATAGCACTGTGGGATCTCCATCCTTGGAAACAAAAATCTCCTGGGTGAGGCTCAAGCCCTGATTTTGATGTTGGCTCTGTTTGACTGAGGAGTTGAACCTTATGACTTCCAGATATCCCTTCCAAACCAAATTAATCCATGATTACATGATTTTCATAACTCACCATTTTGCTGGCTGTGTCCTGAGGAACCTAGTTTTGTGTTAGATCTCGTATTTTGCATGCTTGATTTGGTACCTGCTGGGATCAAGGTGATGGGAGTGGTGTTCCTCACTCCCACTCCTGGCAGGGCTGCAAACCACCCTATGCCACCCTCTTGGAAACTCTTACCAGTCTTTCCTTCACCAGGTCATGCAGCTGATGCCTCTGCTGGGCTTGATCTTCTTCAGACCGTGTCAACTGCACTTCTGTCCACTTCCGATGAGTCTGTATCTGATCCCTGAAGTCACTTAGAACACTTGCCAACCTAAAATGATGATTATTTAGTTAGTAAAAATATTAAGGCTTACTCAGCATTATGGAGGAGTCTTGACTCAATTGTTTAAATTACTCCATAACTCATCAGTAACTTCCTGGCAAGACCTAAGCTCAATTATTTTCTTGATCCTTACTATGAAGGCTGTACCTATGTGCCAAAATGTGATTTCTGTGACGTGTTCTACTTTAGGAAGATATCTGAGGGCTGAAAAATATTAATTCCCATTTGAATTAACTCTAAAGTGGATGAAGCTACGTTATTCTATTGAATGTCGACTGTGTTGCTGGGCATTGTGGAGAGCAGCAAAATCACTTGTGGTCTGAAAATGAAGCTCATAGGATAAAAAAACCTTCTAACTAAACCAGGGTCTGTAGGCAATTGAATTAACTTCGTGCAGCTGAATGCAACTATTCCAGCCTAACTGACCCCAACAGATAAGCATCCACTTCCTGCTGAAGGGCCAAGTTTCTGAGCAAGGCACGATTCCCATGAGATCCTGAAATAAGTTTACAATTAATCTGTTTTTCAGCAACAATACCAGTTACTGAACATTTATAATAAAACTGCCGAACTGCAGTCAAAGGTGACCAGATCCCAGACAGCTGCATGTCAGCAGAAGAGGTAACTCTTGGCTTTAAAGCTGATCTAAACATGTCAAGTTTTACGCAGAAGTTGCAGTCTGTTCTGGAAGTTAGATTTTATTTAAGCTCTACAAAAAGAATATATAAATCTGGTAGACTTTCAGAGGAGCAATATAAAAGGAGACAGGCACTTCCCAAAGGGCATGCTATTTTAATCAAATTTTATATTAACTGGAATAAAATCTCAACATTTAGTAAATAAGTATTTTGGATTTTATGTTAAATACACAATGCCACCACATCTTATTGTCTGGAAAGCCTCCTCTTTTTAAGCTTCCTGTTTCTGATGACAATTTCAGTAAGGTCTCATTAGCTTTTGAGGAACTCAGCATTTACTTCAGTCGTACAATTTCTTTCTTTTCTGACATTGTTCCGTTTTTCCTTTTTCTTATTTTGTTTTCATAACTTGTCCCTTTCACAGCATCTTGATCTCCATCATTCACTGCTCTCTGTATCCCTGTTTGTCCATCCCTTTTCCTAATTTTGATTCATTGCCCACTTTACCAGTTATTTTCCTGTTCACCCCAATCCCTTTTTCTTTTTGCTTGATGAGAACTTTGTTGTGCTTAAGTTTCTAGCATACTGTCCTGGGTTCAGCAGTAGCAGTCATTTTTTCTCCTTCTTAGTAGCTGATGCAGCACTGTGTTTTTGACTTTCGATCTGGGAACAGCGCTGATAACACCGATGTTTTTAGCTACTGCTCAAATGTTTAGTCTGAGCAAGGACTTTGTGAGTCTCATGCTCTGCCAGGGAGGAGGGGAAGCTGGGAGGAAGCAGAGACAGGACACCTGACCCAAACTAGCCGAAGAGGTATTCCATACCACAGCACGTCATGCCCAGGAGTTAACTGGGAGTTACGCAGAAGGGCTGGCTCACTGCTCGGTCAGGCTGGTTTTCGACGGGTGGTATTGTATTCTCTTCCCTTGTTATTTCCCTTATCATTATTATTGGTGGTAGTAGTAGTGGTTTGTGTTATACCTTAGTTACTGGGCTGTTCTTATCTCAACCCATGGGGGTTACATTCTTTCCTTTCTTCCTCCCCTCCCCCGCTCCTGGAGGAAGGAGAATGGAAAGAATGTAAGCTGTCAGGATTTGGAGGTTTTTCTTTTAAATAGTTTAATTTGTGCCCAAGAAGAATGATAATACAGCCAGGGTAATGTGTGCAAAGCTTTGTCAGCTCCTTGTGAGGCTTCTCAAGGAAGAACAGCCTCCATAAAGCTGCATCATTACATTTTTCCCAAGAAATAAGCTGAATATATACATTGAACATATATATATGAATATACTTGTGTTTTGAATATATATAGTATTTTTGCTGCACTTCTTCCCTTTCTGGGAGTGTTTCTGCAAGAGCTGGGAACACCTCACATGAGTTTCTTTTTTAAAATCTGGGAAGTTCAATGAGATCTCTGATTATTTTAGGAGGAGAAACTCAGAGGTACTTGAACCCATCTCGTTTCTTGGGGTATCTCTGCACAAGGAAGTTTTTGTGCTGTACCCAAGGAAGCAAGTTCACTGTAGCTTTCCACCTGGGTGGTTGGAGGTCCTTCTCTAGGAAGGCTGTGGCTTGTCTGTACTTGGTTATTTTAAGGTTGTTTTCAGTGACAGGGAGCCACAAACCCTCTCTTATGCTTTGAGAAAGAGGTCTTCATTTTCTGGCAACAATTGATTTTGTAACTGTTAGCCTTGTCCCAGACTGGATCTGTTTCTCCAGATCTGTGGTGAACAAACATTTGCAAATTGCAAATTGGCAAATCCCAATTTCATCTCTGTCTATGGCCATGGAATTGCTTTCACCTATGCTTCATCTTGGTGCTACCTACTTTGAGTAAAGCAGCACATGAGGTTTGTGTCATCATGTTTGCTGATGGCCATTTAAGCAGCAGGTGATGAATTTCAACTGGTAGCTGAGACCAGGCATTCCTGGGGTGGGTTTTTTTCCCTAGAACAGGAAACAATGTGGGCATCTTCCCCACATCATCTCTTAAGGTTGACAGATCAGTGACAGGATGAACCTGAATGGGGAAAACAAAGATGCAGGAGTGGTTATAACAGCTGCTGTAACCTGAATCATGGTCACCACCGTCTTGTTGATGACTGGGTTGCAGCATATGCCTTTCACATCCCTTTCGCTGGGACCAGGAATTCCTGTCAATATTTCACTTGGTCTTTTGAATTTTCCCACTCAGAATCTCAACGTGCAGGAGGACTTTGCCCAAGTTGGAATGTGCCTGTTACCCAATCTCCAGTGAGTGTTTGCAGCCAGCAAAAGGGTCTGTCCTGGAAGATGTAGATGGGGTTTTTCATGCTCTTATTTCAGCATCATGTTTGTTCACGGACATTTTGTAATTGCCAATGCTGCAAGTTGTTCAAAGTCCTCAAGACTCAGATTTACCTGTTCTGCTTTGTGCATCCTCTTTGGGGAGTGAAATCATCCCCAGAGATGATGTCAGAGAGGCAGGAGGTGGAGGAGGACCATGCCTGGCTGCCTTGGCTCTGCCAGGCTGAGAACATGCCACAGTTGGGTGGTTAAAGAAAGAAGAAAGTGCAGGGGAGGGGAGCGGACTGCGTGGCTGACTTGACGACAAGGTTTAAACCACAACTCCTATTTAATATAATTCAGATAAAATCTTAATTAAAATACATTTTTATTCAAATACTTCACCATTTTAAGGAGTGGAACTATTGCGTTTGAAATATCATTAATGCAGGATAATTATAATTAGATTTGAAATTGTTTATGCTGTCTCTGCTCTTCAGTGCTGGGCTGTTTTGCATTGTTCTGAACACGGATACCAGATACTTCTGTTCATTGCATACTTCCCTGGAGTTTCATCCTCTCTAAAACTCATCAAGATTACAATGTCACCCTAAAAATACTCTGGAATAGGAAAAATATGCTAGGTAAATAAGAAATAAATCACAAATCTAGGGGCACATGAGCCTATATAACTGCTTTAGCCTTGTGCCCACCTTTCTTCATTAGCAGCACCCCTGCCCTGGGCAGTTGTCTCAGAGTGTAAGTGCATAAAGAAAACATTCTGCACATTAGGCAAGTCACAAATTAGACCCAATTATAATGGTAAACAGTGTCTTTGTATTTGCTACCTTTCTTTTATGTGTAGAAAGTTATTTTCATACCTTTCTTCTTACAGGATGTCATTTAGTGCCTCATTTCAAAAATCAGCTTGCGAGACGATATACTTTCATTATGTATTTTCGCTATTTTATGGCATAGATCATTAATATTCTTTTAGTGTTTCTAGGTTTTGAGTGGGTATTAATTAAAGTGTTCGTTTTACTGCTTCATGGCAACCTGTTCATCATGCATATTCAGGGTGAATTATCATAGTGAAAAACCCTCTGTCACCTACTTGAAATCCAGAAGTTGCAATTTGTGATGTTGATCTCCCTGGACTGTCTTTAAATTTGAGCTTTGATCAGAGTTGGAAGTCTCTATCTTCCCTAATAGCTGCATTACCTAATGAGAATTCAACAGAAAGCCTTTATGAGCCAGACTATGAGCACTGACATTTAAACATGCATTATGACTGCAAGCATGAAAAAAACAGATAACATCAAGACACAGCTACATAAGCCCCAAACTTTTCCCACCATTTCATTCAGTACAAACTGAAGACTTGAGTTCAGAGTCACCAAGGCTGTATGACCTGCTGAAGTCAAAGTCTGTGGATGCAGGCTTTGCAATTACATGCACAGGTAAGTAATGCTGTTTTAATTCGGAGAGAGGCACCACTCAAACCTCCCCAGTGGTGGAAAAAACACAGGGTAAATCCTTGGAATTGTGTGTGTGTTGCAAATATGTGTCTGTCCAACACCTAACAAGACCCCAAGAAGAGTGAAGAAAAGAGAGGCTCACCCACAATAACACATGCTTCGATAATAAGATGGTACCTGGTGGGCCGTGTTCAAAGCATCTCCCTATTTCAGGGGAGGACATCTCCATTGTCCAGGCTGGGGCATGCATCCCCAGCTTTGTGCATCCCTGTGCTCTCTAGGCTGTGGGATGTCCCAGGTATCTGATTCTCTCCCACATGATTTTGTGTACTGCTTAATGCGATCCTGACACACACACCAGCTCCTTTCCATGGTTCCAGGTGAAGAAGAATATTTTTTCAAAGGTATTCAACGAGACAGATGTCCAAACAGTGTCTTATGACAGAATTCCAGGCAAGATATCTTTGTTTAAATTCTGTCATGAGTAATTTTTCCTTGGAGAGGAGGACCTTGGGTAGGCAAGGTACACGGTGACTGGCACTGTGCCTTGTGCAGCAGAAGATGCAGACAAAATACAGTAATGAGATTATATTCAATACCAAAGCACATGAGAAATTGAATGTTCCATATCTGCTCAATCCTGGCATACGATTGAGTACTCTGGGGAAACCCCCCCTGTAGTCCTGCATCCAGCTCTGGGGAAACAACACACGAGGGACATGGAGCTGTTGGAGCAAGTCCAGAGGAGACCACGGAGATGCTGCAAGGGCTGGAGCAGCTCTGCTCTGGAGACAGGCTGAGAGAGCTGGGCTGGTTCAGCCTGGAGAAGAGAAGGCTCCTTAAGGGGAGACCTTAGAGCAGCTTCCAGTGCCTAAAGGGGCTACAAGAAACCTGGAGAGGGGCTTTAGACAAGGGCCTGCAGGGACAGGACAAGGGGGAATGGCTTTAACCTGACAGAGGGGAGATTGAGATGAGCTCTTAGGCAGAAGTTCTTCCCTGTGAGGGTGGTGAGGCCCTGGCACGGGTTGCCCAGAGAAGCTGTGGCTGCACCATCCCTGGCAGTGTTCAAGGCCAGGTTGGACAGGGCTTGGAGCAACCTGATCTCGTGGAAGGTGTCCTTGCCCGTGGCAGCGGGTTGGAACTGGATGGTCTTTAAGGTCCCTCCCAACCCAAAATATTCAATCATTCTATGATTCCACAGTATCATGGAATTTTTTTTTTTTTTTAATTAAAAATCCTGAAATGTTGTTTAAATCCCATATCAGTCTTTAATATTGGTCAGTAATTACAGAAAGAAACTCTATCTATATGTGCATAGTCACCACTTACCAGGTGTTTAACTGTAGGCTTCTCTACTCACCTTCTTTTCAATATCAGCAACACAATTTTTGACGGTAGAATGAAGGCCATAGATCTCTTTATCAGTCTTCTGGGCCTCATGCCTGATAAAACTGATGTCTCCTGACAGCTTTGCGATGCTTGCCTCGCATCTGCAGTCAAACCAGAGACAAGAGCCTTTGCCAGGGGATGCTAGAAGGTGGCTGGCAGCAGACGCTAGTTCCTGTGCACTGCTGCTGGACCAAATTCAGCCCCCTAGGACACTCTGGCAAGTAGCTAAATAGACTCCCCCTTGCAACAGTTCTGATCCCCAATCTGCTTCCAGACATTACTGTGCATTAAAACACTGCTGGAAGTGATGGCAAGGAAGCAAGAGCCAGCCACAGGCAATGTCCCTCTGCAGCAGCCATTTGCTATCTGAACTACTCTTACTGGCTGTATAAACAGTTGCACTCACCAAATTACCTAATCACATTTAAAATGGACGGATGAACTGTCTGAGAGTGGCAGCATTAACTGAATAGCCTAGGGATTGAGTAATGTTCAACCAGCTAACCTTCCTGGTAGAGTGAATGACTCTTTCAGCCTGTCTTTCATGTGTATACACACACACACACACACATTGTGTACGCATAGTATATACATATATATACACACATATATTAAAAAATGTGTACTTTTAAAATATAAGCAATAAGATTTTCTTCAGTGTTTGTAAATATACATATGACATTATTAATATAATTAACACAGAATCACAGAACTGTTAGGGTTGGAAAGGATCTTAAGATAATCTATTTCCAATCCCCTTGCTGTGGGCAGAACAGAATTCCCCTCCTGCTACCCTCTTTCATGCTGTTATCACAGAAGTAACTGACTGTTCCAGTGTCAGCAGTACAAGAGCGTGGAAAAAAAATACCTTTAGGCCACAAAGTAGTGCACGACTTAATATAAATAACTGAATAGAAGCTGAGTGAAGAAAACAGCTAATTTTTAAAATGCCAGAGGAATTATCATCCAAAGCACCACAACGGAATAAAGCTGGTGCTGTTGACAGATAAAGGATGTAAAGAGAAATTTTGACAGTTTAAATAGAGAGCTTTTAGTCATCTCCTGACGATGCTTAGATATTGTGATACACCTACAGAGCATGTAGATCAAAGAAATAAAAACAAGTTACTGCAAATAATAAAGGCTTTGTAGAAAGGCCAGAACTGTGATCAAAAGAAACCATAGATTTGGAAAAGCAAGTACAATATAGCTGTCAAGGTGAACATGGATGTGGAGGGGGAGCAGGCTGTCGTCACAGCTTCTCTGACTACAGACATAGGAATTAACACCAGAGCTGGTGAGGAGAGGCGGCAGGGGATCACAGTCCTGGGGAATGAAAGGTGCCTCTGGGGTAGGAGTGTTGTGGAACACAGGTGCAAAAGAAACGAGGCTACTGAGGCTGAATTCAAGGTTAGTGAGTGGCCAGGGGACTGGGGCTCATCACTCCCTTAGGAAAATCCCACCCCAGGACAGCACTGAAAAGGCTTTGCAAGAAGTGCACAGTGAGAAAGAAGAAGATTAATGGATCTGTAGCAGTAAAAATACATAACCTCAGTTAGAAGAGAAAGAAACCTGAATATTCTATACCAAGAATACTTAAAAATAAAGGATTTGAAGACAGGACCCAAAGAATTCAAGAATTAGATTTGCAGCATGGGATGACCTGAGGGATCAGAGCCCTGCCTGGGGATCTTGCAGATGTAGCAAGCTTCACAAAGACTCTCAGAACCATTGATGTGCCTTAAGTCTTTGGGCCTGCTCAGATCTCATTTTCCCTACGTATAATTTGTATCATTGTTATGGCAAAGTAGTTAAATGCATTATTGCTGTTTGGCAGATTGAGTGTGGAAGAGAATAGGGATACTTAGGAGTTGCTTAAATCTTACTCTAATTTAATATTTCACTTAGGAGACATTCACAGCTTGCAGTGAGATCATGGTTTTCTAGTCATACAAAACAGAGCCTGGAGAGCGTGCAAGAAGCAGTGCAGATGAACTGGGAACGATACAGAAAACATGCTCCTAGATTTGCTTTTAAATTAAAAAGTATAAAGAAATACAAGCCTCTGATGGTTATATCAAACCATTTAACTAAATATGTGAATAACGGTATATGTTCAAAGAGCTTTATCCTCCAAAGTCATGGAAGGAACAGTACATACCGGACTGCTGCACTTGTCAATTAGCATTTATGAAGGATCTAGTAACTTCATAGGTACACCTCGGGGCTTTTTATTGTCTAAATCGATGTTGGACTTTTTCTCTGAACAACAAAAATTCTAATGAAAAGAATAAGTACGGAAGTACAACGTAAGCAACTGCGTACAGTGCAGTGTCCATTCATTTGTGCATTCATTTGTTCTTTTGTTGGTGAAGCTGAAGAGAGTGAATTAATATTTATCAGAAGAGTGGCTTTTTTTACAATTGATTACCTAATTCTTATAATACATATTCTCATGCCCAAATGAAGTCTTATTGAGAGCTAGAATACAAATAAAATATATAGTAAATCCAATGGGAATACCACTATAGCTGAGATGCTGAAGCATGGGTTTTTTTCAAAGATCACTGCTACTTGGCACTTACATGTTTTACATGGTGTAGAAATGAAAGTCCCAGCATTAATGGACAACCACATCAGTGGCTGGCAAGAGATCTAAATCTATTTTTCAGGGAAACATAGAATAAGAGAATAGACGCAATTTGAATTTCAAGAGCTAATCCACTTTAATCCTTTACACATGGCAGAATACAGGAGGATGAATCATTTGCTTTGAGAAAGAGCAGTGGCTTCATTTCATCCCAGATAGCCTTGGATTAAGGTTAGCCTACAAATCAAGAAGAAAGCTGTCATTGCAAGTTTGCATTTGGAAGTTTTCTATTAATGCAATAAATGTAAGTTATATGAACGTGTG
Source organism: Psittacula echo (assembly GCF_963264785.1). Taxonomy (NCBI): domain Eukaryota; kingdom Metazoa; phylum Chordata; class Aves; order Psittaciformes; family Psittacidae; genus Psittacula; species Psittacula echo. The sequence goes on along the minus strand of NC_137742.1, from coordinate 81,869,290 downwards.
CATTTGTCTCTGGCCACTCTGAGCTCTACTTGATATACATAGCAATTTTAAATCCTGAACCTCAAGTGCAAAGAAACGTGAAAAATCAAAATATTAATCATCACTGTAATGTCAGTCCCCTGTCAGCTCTGGCTCACTCTGCTGTGATGCTAGGAGCAGGTATGCCATGGAGGCTTGGCATTTCCAGAGGGCAACTTCAGCAGCAAGATAAACAAGAGAGTGCTGATGATTCATGACTTCCATAAAACTATACTACACTTCAGCTTAATGGGAACCATTTGCATAAAACTGCATTACAATATAGCTAGAGCTGCTGCTAAAACATCACTCTTTAATATCAGTAGTTTCTGGTGAAGCTAGAAAACCTGTCATTTTCCTTTCCCTCACCTTAAACTAAATGGGGTCTAAGGACTCAGTTTCCAGCATCATAAGGTGATTACTTTGATGTCCTCATTACAGTTTTTACGTGTAATATGTATTTTGGGCTCTTCCCTTCTTCCTGTGGGAAAGACCAACCAACACACTGCAAAAATGGGCAAGGAAAGAAGGGGAAGAAGGACCTCATAAAAGTGTTGCCATGGACCTCCAGGAGTCCTCAACCTCTTGTTTCTTCTATTTATTTCATTTTTATTTTTGCAAGTAGAAGTGGATGGTAATTTTTTTCCCCAGAATTATCCTGTTTCCCTGTTTTCCCCAAATGCTTTTGCTTTCCTCTACTGCAGGCACATGCTCAAGCATAGATGATGAGAGCAAGCCCCAGCTGACAAAAGGAAACATTCACTCCTAGGAAAAGACTGGGGAAAGAGGAGTGAGATGGAATGTTATGGCTTTTAAAAGCATATTGTCTAGAGTGTCTGCTGACCTGAATGTGAAAACAGAAGCAGAAGAATCTTGCAGAATCACCTGCTACTTTGTTCCAATGCTAATCAGCCGCAAGGTTAAAAAGCACCATCTTTCCTGCCAACTTTGAATGTGTTGGCTTCGTCTTCTTGTTTTGCACTCTCGGGTCTCTCCGCAGTAGTCTGGAGTCTTTCAGTATCCTGTGGTTTTTTTCTTTCTTTCTTTTTTGGTAGTTATACATGGAAATGAAGACATCTCTGGATTTATTGGGGTTTTTTCTATAAACTGTACATAGAGGTATACTTCCCTCAGCCAGAAATTTTCCTCATCCCACCACCACATTCCTGTCTCCCTTTTATACCATATCAAATTCTTAATTTCCGTAAGAGACTCTAGGCTCAGTGCAGTATTCTGGTATCAATATGTGTGCCATACATAGAGCTTAAACAACCTCCCTGTTTACTGGTTCTCTGCTTCTCTCATCTGAGACCACATTCCTGGCATTTCTGATGCCACACTATTGTTAGAGCTCACATTAAGTTCTTTATCTGATCTATCCCCCAGACTTTTCAGGGGGCACTGTGTTGTGAAACAGTTTCTTGTTGGGTTTATAAAGATTTTTTCCTCAGTCAGGCCACATTACCAACATTTCTGGTTAGTCTCTGTTATCATCTTGTCCTAACTTGACCAGTTTTGTGTTATCCACAAATGTCAGTTGCAGTGTTTTATATAACGAGCATATGACTGGCCTCTGGAGGAAAGAAACGATTAGAAATACGCCAGTTCAGGGAGGTTTCTTCCTTAACGGTTACTTTTCCTTATATATTAGTTCAGACAGTTCTTAATTCATGTGTTCTCTTGATATTATACAGCAGAATTTCAGTTTGTCTTTCTTTTGATCATAATATTATGTATTACAGAATGCCACATGGAAGTTCACCTATGATACATACGTGCAACTACTTGTACCAACAGAAACTTAAAATCCCACCAAAAGGAGAAATAAGGTTTGCTCAACAAGGCCTACTTTCCAAGATAGGAAGTTCTATTGAAACAACAGGAGAGTTTAAGTAGGAGGTAATAACCACTTCAGCTGAAGTCTAGCCAGATTGAAGAAGAAAAAAATCCCCAAAATGTTAATCATGTGATGAAGAATGAGACAGGAAAATATAGTTGGTTTTCCCTGGCTTGGTAATGTTTCTAATACAGAGAGCATGAAGGCACAGATCTTGCACTAAAATGAGGATATAAAATGAGCATGAAGTACATTTATGCCCACTCTGAATCTGCTCTGCACAAGTCGACTAGTGGAGACGAAAATCAGGGCCATGATGCATTCCTTACCTTGCCACTCTTCCACGCAGGTCCCCAAGACACTGGCTGTATTCATGGTCCAGAGTTTGAACTGCAAAATTAGTTTCTGCTGCAGCACCATCCCTTGTTCTGATTTGCCACTCCAAAACCTGTAAATTCAATTCCATTAATGCACTTTTGGCTTCCTGCCTTGGTTGTTTTGTTGCTTTTGTTTGGGTTTTTTGATTCTTTTTTCATTTAAAAATAAGGTTCAGAGCACCATTTATATCAGCAGGTCCTGCTGTTAAAGCACATTATGGATATACTCACCCAACTCTAAATAAGGATGTGAGTCAGTATACACAGCTGTTTAATGTTTGCTTTTACCCTTATTGTTCAGTATGGGGCCTAATACCTGATATATTGCACAGTATTAAAAGTCTGATCTAAAGATCAGACTCTTCTGAAGTAGCTCATCCTGATGATATCTGAATGTGTCACAAGCATTAATATTAGGAAGCCCTTATGCCCTGTAACCTTTTACAGGTATGTGGATCAGGAGAATGATCTCCTGATTTTATTTTTCAGGTTGAAAGTAAAGCCCTTGGGGTGATATTTCACTGTAATTCAGCACTACAGAGCACTTCACGTGGTCAAAGCACAGCTTTTACCCCTTTTCATGCAAATATTCTATTTACACAAAAAAGGAGCTGCTTTTATTGGCTTTTTATTTAAAATGCTCCCCACTGAGTGAATTAAAAAAAAAAAAAATAGAAAAGGAAAAATATCAGGGGAAATTTCAACTGTATATGCTTAAATTTTGGGATAGTAGTTGCAGTTGGATTTGCCCAGCTCATCCCACTGCTGGAGCTGCCAGAGGACACAGGATAGTCCTGCTGGGTGTCAGCAGGGTTGTGACTTATGTATCTGAACATGCCCCTGCAAACAGAGGCAGGGCTAATGTTTCCTGGCTGGCTGCAAGCAGGGCAGGTGTGGTGGCACATGGACATATCTGTAGCACTGAGTCCCACACAGCACCACCCTTCCATTGGAAGTCTCTTTGCTGGAGACAGCAAAGGGAGATACAATGGAACTGATCAAAATTAGGCACGGGTGACTGGACAGAGGTGTAATAACTCTGGAGTAAAATGTAACTCAAATTTGTCATTTATTCAGTCATTCCTGAATAATCCTGGCCCCCTCTCTTTCCCCCCACATACAGATACGGATAACTGAAATACTGAGTATTTCAGGCATTCTTGTTTGTGTTCTGCATCAGAAAATAATGTTCTCAAGAAGCTGAATGTACTGCAGTACCCTCATGTCTTTTTCTCAGTGCATTTGGTAGTGCAAGTCTGATGCTGCAAGTCCATAAAGACAGAGGCACAAAATAGACCATCACTTCCTCGCTGGCAAAATCAGCACGAGACACTCACTCATGAGGACGGAAAGCAGCAGGCCCCTGTCTATCTTGGGAGATCAATATTCTCTTTCTCCAGTGAGGTCCCCAGGCTCCTGTCAGCACTCCCACTCCCCAAGTTCACCACCCCCAGGCAAAAGACAGCCATGTGCACTGCTTGGCACTTGTAACTGATGGTCACTCCTGAGTCCATGTGCTCAGATGTTGTTATCTTGTCATAGAATCCCAGACTGGTTTGAGTTGGAAGGGACCTTAAAGACCATGCAGTCCCAACCCACTGCCACGGGCAGAGACACCTTCCACTAGACCAGGTTGCTCCAAGCCCCTGTGTCCAACCTGGCCTTGAACACTGCCAGGGATGGTGCAGCCACAGCTTCTCTGGGCAACCCGTGCCAGGGCCTCACCACCCTCACAGGGAAGAACTTCTGCCTAGTATCAAATCTAAATCTCCCCTCTGTCAGGTTAAAGCCATTCCCCTTGTCCTGTCCTGCAGGCCCTTGTCTAAAGCCCCTCTCCAGGTTTCTTGTAGCCCTTTTAGGCACTGGAAGCTGCTCTAAGGTCTCTCTTTAAGGAGCCTTCTGTTCTCCAGCTGAACCAGCCCAGCTCTCTCAGCCTGTCTCCAGAGCAGAGCTGCTCCAGCCCTCACAGCATCTCCACATGGCCTCCGCCTGACTTGCTCAAATAGTTTTATGTCCCTCTTGTGTTGTTGCTGGATGCAGCCCAGCACATGGGGATTTCTGGGCTCAAGCGCACGCTGAAACTGGGTCATGGGGAACTTCTCACTTACCAGCACCCCCAAGACCTTTTCCTCAGGATTGGTCTCAACCTATTCTCTGCCCATCCTGTACGGTTTTTATCAGAGGTGATGCCAAGCACGCCTCCCTCTGCCTCTGGGGTTTTAGTATTGATGCTTTTCTCTTGCAATTTTGCAGCCTCTCCTGGGATAGTGAAGGATGTCTTTGTCAAGGGTCACATCATTTCCCACCTGGCACTAATTGCATTGACACCCCTGATGCAGCAGCAGGCAGGATAATTTTCTGGCTCTAGCAGAGGGCTGTGTTTAACTCGGACTCAGCTTCATTCTGGGTGGCAATGGCATGCCAGCATCTTCCCCAAGACTGGCTTTTTTGAGGGCTATTTCTGCTTTGGGGAAGATCTGGAGTACAAGTGAGTCACGTTTCCTGGTGGATCGTTTCTTTTTTAAGTGCTTGAGAAATCGACATTGCTGAGCCACTCCCATTTCCTGTGCGCCAAGAGTAATTCTTCAAACCCTCACTAATTCTGTAGCAGCTTTGATTGACATGTATCACTGTGCTGTTTTCTGTGCTGCCAGTGCTCTACCCTGACTGAATCTCCACAACTGAAATCTACAAAGCAAGCACAACCTGAGATTAGGGCCCAGAGAAAAGTAATTTGCAACTCAGGGAAAAGATTAGGTTTAGATAGCATATTAGGTATTTTTCTAGAAAAACAGTCCTGTACATACTTGATCTGGATACAGTTAGAGGAACGGGATGGTCTAAAACAAGTAAGCAGTTTTATAGCATTGCTTATCTCCATAGTATCAAGATATTGAAAATAAAATCAGTATGAAATGTACATAGACCCTTGTTTAAATTCAGATTAACTTTAAGTGAGCCATGATTGCATACTTCTGAAGATAGATGTACAGAAGGTCAAATATTTCTCCAAGCACATGAAAAACAAAATGTATTGTGATTTTTAGAGGTATTTTTAAGACATTTAACACTACAAAGGACAAAACAAATATCTGGAGAAGTCTATTTCATGACATTTTTGTATTTTACACCTTTGCCCTGAAAAGGTATTGGTAAATTTCACATACAAATTTAATAAGCAACAGCAAATAATCAGAGGTCTTCAACCAGAAAAGGAGCATCCCATGCACTTCCAGCACAGATCCATCAGTCAGTTTAAATATGATGTTAACCTGAACATTCATTCAAATCTGCACTGATCTTTGTGACAAGTTTCAGCAATATTTGATTATGTTTGATGCAGAAGTTTACATAAAGTAGTAGAACATCTTCAACAGGAAAAACTAAGAAGTAAACTCAAACTTGATTATTGATGTTACACGTTTTTACTTTACTTCCCCTTCTCACCTCTGTTTTCAGAGGTAACTGCAAGTCACCCTATACAATAAAACTCAGAATTTAACTAAAACACAGCAGTCACGTTCAGTACTTTTCTGTTCATGAAGCCAATATTAGTGCTGAATGGACCACAAGCTAGAGCTGCACCACTAAAGCAGGGAAATGCTCCTCGGCATGTGTTACCTCCATGTCCTGGCTGAGCTTTTTAACAATGCTTGTAATGGTCTGGATGTGGTTTTCCAGCAGCTGTAGGGCGGCTGTCTCCCCGTGCTGATAACCTTTGCTTCCCTGGAGGTAAGTGATGATGTCATCTTTGATCTGGAAAGCCTGATGGAGGAGGAAAGCCATGGTCCGTTCCTGGGTGGATAACAGCTGCTCCAGCAGGTGAGACCTGTCTCTGGAACGAGGAGGAGGGGAAGCGTCTCTCCTGTGAACATCAAAAACCCCAGTGTCACACCACTCATGGCAAGCAAAACCAAGGGGTGGAACTGTTGGCTATCTCCTGTCCACAGTAAGACCAGTGAACAGCCCTACCTGTCCAGATTGTCTCTTGTACCAGGGGTTTTGATGCTTCTGTGTATTGCTTATGCATCCCTGCAACGCCACAAGCAAAAACAACCTGTGCATGCAGGGCTAACATTTGGGCATTGCCTCCGTTAATGGCTTTGGAGATGAAATGACATTTTTGCAGCTATTGGGCAAAACCCATACAGCTTAAGGACCAGAGCTTGTTTTCCAAGGCTTTGAGGTGCTTCCATACAATGTCATCACTGCAATCCTCATTTTAGGCTCTTTCTATGTCATTTAAAAGAAAAAAAAATATACAAGCACACCGAGTGACCACCTTCCAAAACACTCCAGTGGATAAGGTGATGCTCACACAGACCATCTCCAGGAACACATCACAGCTGAGAGCAGGCAGAAGGAGAGCTCATGCTAAGTACAGCTACACTTGTGTTTAGTTTCCCTTTGTATTATTCATACCTACTCTCTGAAAAGAAGTCTGAAATCCTGTTTTCTTACAGCTGCCCCCTCTTCACCTGCCTGCTGAAACCCAGGGGCTGATCCAGGAGCTCAAATACACTCGCTGAAACTGCGTATAAGTACAGAAGAGAGGTAGGACATTGCAAGGATCTGAAACTGGCAGGTACAGAATAAAGCTCAATTTAGATAGGCACAATCTGGAGTTTGAGGGAAGCTAGAGTAACCATTTACTTTTTTGTAAAAAGACTGAGATTCAGTTACTGCAGAACTTTGGTTTTGTATGTTATCCAGAAAACAAAGCTTGTTTTATGTTTTAGTTTAGTCTGAATGGCCTATTTTTATGCTTTCAATCCTATATGGTGTACTCTTTCACCAGGCAGTTCAGCTAAACCCTGTAGCTTAATGAGGAAGAAAAATATTCAGTCATTTGGGAAAGAAGTAATGCACATTTTCTCTTGATTTCTGCTTTTAGACTGCTGAAAATAAGAGTCCTGATGTAAAAATAATTTTTAAGCAAGAAAAGCAAAGAGAATCCAGCTACCCTACTCGATCAATACACAAAACATAAAGATGACTGAATGACTGAAGTGTGCCTAAGGACACTGCAACAAATTTACAGCCGTATGGGCTGCAATGATGTTCTGCAGCTGGCTTATGTCTGTGTGTACCAGTAGCTACATTACCTTTGTCTGTGCAATTAAGGTTTGAAAATAAACATAACCTTTGGCAGCCATGAACTACTGACAGCATTTGAACACACAACTTCGATTTTTTTTTGTGGTTAAAAACTTTAAGTATCAAAATGACCAGCTGAGGCTGTGTGAGCTCTCTTCTGCTTGTGACACCACAAGTCACTGGCTGAAAATGGCGTGTGTCCACAATCTTTTCTTTTTCCCCTTCAGGGTTGTTTTGCCCCTTCAGTTTCCAAAACCATCTTGCCTCTTGCAAACCAACTTAAAAAAACATTAAACAAAACAAAACAACAAAAACCAACAGAAAAAAAAAAAATATTAGAGGAAATGGTTGTATGAGAATGTAACTCCAGTGGAGTCCACTTTTGTACAGCTTATACTCTATAGTCAATCTCAAGGCATAGGCTCGAGTTACGCAATCTTGCTTGGCTTGCCCATGACCATGACTGCAGATCACAGTACATGTGGAATAGGACACCTTAACTCAAGGTGATCTTAAGTAAGTCAGAGATGAGTCTTCCCTCATTGTATTTTCTATACACGTAGCCAGCCACATGCACCATGGCTCTACTGGAGTGCAGCAGTGCTAAAGTGATGGCTTCTTTGAGTCTGAGCCCTGCTAAAGAGTTGCAAAGAAGTTAAATGTCTGATCTCTGAAGAGTTACTCCCCTTAGACTCTCTGCATTTTCACCTGCTTTGCAGCCAGTTTCCTCCTGTGTTGTCTCAGGGAATTCCCCTCAGACCTTTCACTGGTAGCCAAGCTGATCCAGTGATTCCTGTGACCAGAAGAAATGAGTGTTATTCTCCCATTCCTCTCTCCTGCTCTTACCTCTGCTCCTTTTCTCCACCCCTAGCCACCCAGTCCCATTCTTGTATCCACACAGCACATGGAGGAGAGCTAAAGAGGCAATGAATTAAAAAAAAACCACAACAAAACAAAAAACCCTGGAAACCAGCAGTTACTCATCAGGCTAATGAGAAGTTCTGTTGTTACGATGACTGTCTCAAGCCCCCTGTGAAGGGCTGGAGCCTCCAGGATGCCTGTCACTGGCCTGGAAGCTCCCAGCAGCCAGCCAGACTCTGAGCAAGCTGTCGTCAGCTTGGGGTGCACCTCTAAATGTGAACTTCTGGGAGCACAGCAGATGGCTACCTCATGTCAGCTCCCATATGCATCTTCCTCTTCATTATGACACTGGGACTCTTCACCCTCTACCCACTGTCACCTTGTGTCAGTTTGAAGGCTCATGCGTATAATCCATGTGATAAAACACACTCGATGATTGTCAGTCTGCACTGGAAGATTTCCCAAAGATTTAGATCCATCATTTACAGAATTAACCTCTGCTATCTTCCTGGCCTTCTGATTTAATGAAAATTTAAGGTTTTATTTTGTTTGGCTTTAGTAGAGCTAACATAAATTTAGAAAGTCCAAGCCACTTTAATTTATTAATGACCTCCTTCAAAATGCTAAGTATGTGCAGAGGCTAACTGCTCTAAGCACATCAATTACTACTATCAGTCATAATTAACTACTGAGTGGAGAAGCCAAGAAGGTTTTCAGATTCCAAGGACTTCACTCACTGCAAAGCACTTTACACCAGTTGCTTCTTCCATGCCAGGATGCTTTCTACAGGCAGAGACATCTCCTCTGGTCAACATAGATGAGATGCTCTATTCTCCAGCTGAAGTGCTAAATGATACACATTAATGGCCTTAAAGTATCCAGGTATTACCAGAAAAGAGAGAGACTGCTAGAAAATTAGGGAAGCTGATTGAATAAGAGCTCCATGAATACGCTGCTCCCACAAGACTGAGGTTTAAAGGGTCAGGAGGAGCTAGCTGTATCAGAAGACATACTGCAGACTCTTCCTATTTATCTCTTCACCCTTGCTTGTAACAGGTATGGAGGCAAACACCACTTGCGCTCCAGACGCTCTAACCAGCCGTCCCAGGGCCCTGAAGTCTCTCTCATTGCCCTTGCCCTCCTCGTAATAATTTCATCACTGCCAACCTGAAAAACAAGCAGTGGACAGTAGTCAGAGGGCTGCACCAGATCAGAGAGTTTCCTTTTAACATCTTTAATCTGAGCCCCAGGTAGGCAGCAGACTTCCTTGTGGGATGGATCTGGTCGATAAATGGGCCCTTCTGTTCCCCTCAGAAGGGAGTCACCCACCACAATTACTCTTCTTTTCTTCTTGGTTGAGGAAGTTCTAAGGCATGGGGGTGAGTGACAAGCCCTAGGTGACTCACTAGATAGATCTACCCCTCCATCTCCATTTACCTGGCCCTGTAGTTCCAAGACCTCATACCTGTTATTCAAGGGCAACTGGGAGGGAGGAAGGGATTGCGAGGGTTTTTGCTTACCTTTCCGAGGAGAGACCTCCCTCTGTACCTCCTTGTCCCTTAAGTTCACTCCTTATATCTGATGGTTGGAGGGAAGGGGCTCCATCACTTGTTCAACTATTTCCCTCTGCCCTTGCCTTAGGGTGTGGCTCTACCGATCTATTTCACTTTAGCATTCTCTGATGGCTCTCAACCTTTCTACCTCCTCCCTCAGTTCAACCACCTGCCTGAGCAGATCATTTATTCACTCACACCGCACACAAGCGGTGTCACTGGCTCCCTCCAATACAAGTGAAGAGATAAATAGGAAGAGTCTGCAGATTAATGTATGGCTACCTGACTGGTGCCAAAGGCAGGGTTTTGGGTTTTCCAATCATAGGCTGCTATATGAGACACCTGGTTTGCTGGTGGCAGGTGGGATACACCAGTCCCAGAGGGGGAAAGGTTTTTGGGGCAGGAGTTAGCAGGGCTCATTGACAGGGCTTTAAACTAGATATGAAGGGGGAAGGGGAGATAACTGGGCCTGTTGGGGACAAGCCCAAAATAAACATGCTAGGGCTTGAAGGATGGTGGACTAGGGAGAACTCTCAATCTATTGTTTCATTTGAGGGATAGTTGTTTAGACCCTGTCCCACTGGGGAAAAAGGGTACTAGGGCAAGAGCTAGCAGAGCTCACTCACAGATCTTTAGGTTAGATTCAAAGTGCGAGGGGGTTGTAGCTGGGTTTGAACTAGTGGGGCATTGTTCTAGTATTAATGAAGACCAGAAGGCCTCCCGCCTCCCAAGGGTGCCATTAGCGTGCTCTGCTCGCTCCCTGAAATGCCTGTACACCAATGCATGCAGCATGGGGAATAAACAGGAGGAGTTAGAAGTCTGTGTGCGGTCTAAGGGTTATGATCTGGTGGCAATTACAGAGACATGGTGGGACAGCTCACATGACTGGAATGTGGTAATGGACGGCTATGTCCTTTTTAGGAAAGATAGGTCAGCAAAGCGAGGTGGTGGCGTTGCCCTTTATGTGAGAGAGCGACTAGAATGTATTGAGTTCTGTCCAGGGGCAGATGAGGGGGCAAGTGGAAAGTCTGTGGGTACGAATTAAGGGACAGGCTGGTACGGGTGATACAGTTGTGGGGGTCTATTATAGACCTCCTGATCAGGACGAAGGAGTTGATGAGGCTTTCTACAGGCAACTGAAAGCAGCCTCGCAACTACACGCCTTGGTCCTCATGGCGGATTTTAACTACACTGATATTTGCTGGAAGACTCACACAGCCAATCATTCACAGTCTAGGAGGTTCCTCCAGTGCATTGATGATAACTTCTTAATGCAAATGGTGGACAAACCAACTAGGAGAGGAGTGCTGCTGGATCTAGTACTCACCAACAAGGAGGGTCTGGTTGAAGTGGTGATGGTCAATGGCAGCCTTGGCTGCAGTGACCATGAGATGGTGGAATTTAGGATCCTGTGTGGGAGGAATAGAATACCTAGAAAGGCCACAATTCTGGATTTCCGAAGGGCCAACTTTTAACAACAATTAATCTTGCAAGTCGGGTTAAGGACAATAGAAAGGGCTTCTTCAAATACATAGCGGATAAAACTAACATGAGAGGCAATATAGGCCCACTGCTGAACGAGGTGGGTGCCCTGGAGACAGAGGATATAAAGAAGGCAGAGGTGCTGAATGCCTTCTTTGCCTCTGTCTTTACTCCTGCAGACTCTCTGCGGGGGCCCCAGATTCCTATAGCCCCAGAAGGAGTCAGGATAAAGGAGGAGTTTGCTGGTAGATGAGGATTGGGTTAGGGATCAGTTAAGCAATCTGGACATCTACAAATTGATGGGTCTGGATGGAATACACCCATGGGTGCTGAGGGAGCTGGCGGAGGTCATTGCTAGGCCACTCTCCATCATCTTTGGTAAGTCGTAGGAAACAGGAGAAGTGCCTGAGGATTGGAGGATGGCAAATGTCACGCCAGTCTGTAAGAAGGGCAAGAAGGAGGACCCAGGTAATTATAGACCGGTCTAGCCTTACCTCCACCCCTGGAAAGGTGATGGAACAACTTATTCTTGACACCATCTCTAGACATATCAAGGATGAGGGGGTCATTAAGAGTAGCCAACATGGTTTTACCAAGGGGAAGTCATGTTTGACCAACCTTATAGCCTTCTATGAGGAAGTAACTAGGTGGATGGATGATGGTAGAGCGGTAGATGTGGTTTTTCTTGATTTCAGTAAGGCATTTGATACTGTCTCCCACAGCATCCTCATAGATAAGCTAAGGAAGTGTGGGCTTGATGATCAGATGGTGAGGTGGATCAAGAACTGGTTGAAAGGAAGAAGGCAGAGAGTTGTGGTCAATGGGGCAGAATCTAGCTGGAGGTCTGTGACTAGCGGAGTCCCTCAGGGGTCGGTGCTGGGACCAGTGCTGTTTAATATTTCCGTGGACGACCTGGATGAGGGAATTGAATGTACCCTCAGCAAGTTCGCTGATGCCACTAAACTGGGAGGAGTGGCTGACACACCAGAAGACTGTGTTGCCATTCAGCGAGACCTGGACAGGCTGGAGAGTTGGTCGGGGAGAAACTTGATGAAATTCAACAAGGACAAGTGCAGAGTCTTGCATCTGGGGAGGAACAACCCCGTGTACCAGTACAGGTTGGGGGTTGACCTGCTGGAAAGTAATGAAGGGGAAAGGGACCTGGGGGTCCTGGTGGATAGGAGGATGACCATGAGCCAGCAATGTGCCCTTGTGGCCAAGAAGGCCAATGGCATCCTAGGGTGCATTAGAAAGGGTGTGGTTAGCAGGTCAAGAAGGGTTCTCCTCCCCCTCTACTCTGCCTTGGTGAGGCCGCATCTGGAATATTGTGTCCAGTTCTGGGCCCCTCAGTTCAAGAAGGACAGGGAATTGCTTGAAAGAGTCCAGCGCAGAGCCACAAAGATGATTAAGGGAGTGGAACATCTCCCTTATGAGGAGAGGCTGAGGGAGCTGGGTCTCTTTAGCTTGGAGAAGAGGAGACTGAGGGGTGACCTCGTCAATGTTTACAAATATGTAAAGGGTGAGCGTTAGGATGATGGAGCTAGGTTTTTCTCAGTGATGTCCAATCACTGGACAAGGGGTAATGGGTGTAAACAGGAGCATAAGAGGTTCCATGTGAACATCAGGAAAAACTTCTTTACTGTGAGAGTGACAGAGCACTGGAATAGGTTGCCCAGGGGGGCTGTGGAGTCTCCTACATTGGAGATATTCAAGGCCTGGCTGGACAAGTTCCTGTGTGATGTACTCTAGGTTACCCTGCTCTTGCAGGGGGGTTGGACTAGATGATATTTTGAGGTCCCTTTCAACCCTTGGGATTCTGTAATTCTATGATTCTGTGAAATCCTGAGCTCAGATGCTCATGGAACGTGCAACAGAAAGCATGTCAAGCAATTGAAAGAAGAAAATGAAGTGGGGAAGCAGGATTAGTTGTGTAAGATCTACAGTCTGGGTCTCAAGGCTGAGGGTAGCAGAGATGAGCTGAATGGGAGGTGAGAAGAGAAGAGTTTCTCTGTTTCCCATGACCTTCCCATTCCTCCAGCTGGAATGCCTTCAGCTCTCCCACACTGTCTGTGAACTTCCCTTCCTTTCTCCCCAGTAACACGGTCTGCAGATTCACTCTACCAGTCCAGAGTCAGCATGCCTGGGGTAGCTCCAAGCTGTGTTTGCATTTCTGTGTGCAACAAGACCAACCAAATAAGATGAAATAAAATTAAATGACTGTCACTTTGCATTGAAGATCAGCGGTGACAATTCTCTGCAGCTCTACTGGACCTCTGGCCTCTGACCACTCTAAACTTGCTAGAAATCCAAAACTTTGAGCACTAAAGTTTCCATCCAATCTGTTTGAAATGCCAAAGGTATTAAAAAGCCATTAAAAGAAGAGCAATTTCACTTTCATAGAAAAGCAGATGAGCAGCAATGAAGGAAGACTGCAGATAGGGAAAAAAAATAGATTCAAATGGGGCAAATGCTGTATTTCCTGGATTTTTGGTGTTTTTTTTGTCATTTCTGAGGGTGCTTAGTCACAAAAAAGAGGGGTATTTGGCTCCTAGCAAATAACTTCATTGTTCCAACACTTAGACTATGAGCATTTCCTAATAGACTTTTCTTGACTATTCTCTGTAGATGCAAATCCATCTTCATTTCTCTGCTTATTCAGCAGAGACCAGGCAAGGAAATGACTTATGGAGAGTCTGGACTTTTCCTGGTTGAGCTGCTGACAGGGGCATAAGAGAAAATACATCTAAGACCTCAACACAGGATATTTTTTTTTTGTGCATTGTTCGAGGATACTGCTGCCATTCCCAGCATAGGGACTTTCTTACCAGCATGTCCCTCCCTCCCTGACCAGTTACCTCCACCACCCCTGCACAGTGCTAATGCCAGAAATGAGTCCTGAACTGCACAATGCTCACTGATGGAAGGACAGGGCTGAGAAAATAGGGATGTTCCTCAGAGCTGAAATACAGCTCCTGCCCAACCCAAGCTGTTGCATGACTGAGTTAATTCATACATTGCATAAATAATTTATTTCTGTTTGGCATTTGGAAATCCATATCCAAGGAAGAATTTCTGTAGCCACTGACAGGCAGTTTGCCAGTGACTCTATGTCCTCAAAATTCCTTCCTGCTGGGGGTAGAGCAGTTTGTATTTTTGGTGTAGGTCACTCTGCCCTTCCTGCAGTGTCACAGTCATCTCTTTCTTCCTCATTATAACTCAGCTGCAGAATTCTTCCACTCTTCCTGAGAGCCAGGGACCGTATCTGCTGTGCAGAAACTGTTAAAAAATTCCATGACCAGTTTTAAGAAGTGTCTAAAACACACAGCAAATATGGCCACATAGAATGGTTACAAGAGAGGTATGTATACACAGATCTGGATAAAGCCTTCCAAGTTCTCTTGGGGAGCAGCATGAGAGGAAAATCATAGAATCATAGAATGGTTTAGGTTGGAAAGGACCTTGAGATCATCTAGGTCCCACCCCTGTGCCATGGGAAGCGGGGCCTCACACTAGGCCATGTTGCCCAAGGCTCTGTCCAGCCCAGCCCTGAACACTGCCAGGGACGGAGCATTTACCACTTCTCTGGGCAACCTGTTCCAGTGCCTCACCACCCTCACAGTAAAGAACTTCTTCCTTATATCTAACATGAACTTCCCCTGTTTAAGTTTGAACCCATTACCCCTTGCCTTATTGCTACATTCGCTGATGAAGAGTCAGTCCCTGATGAGAAGCCAGGAGCTTCACATGTTCCACAGCTCTCCCCACAGCATGGGAAGCCAATCTTGGGCCAGAGGCACAGCTCACAAAAGTTATGGAGATCTTATTCCAGAAAAATACCTCCAGCCTTTTCCAGCAGTGAGCAGAGCAGAGCCTGAGGCAGGCTGGGCCAGGACATTCTTCCGAATGCAACAGCAGTGCAGGCAGCACAGGGACCAAAACCAGTTCTATGGCGTGAAGGAACCCCGGCGGCACAGGATGGCTGTTGCTGTGTGAACCACCACATGGAGCTCAGGGGGAGGCTAAGAACACATTACCAAACTGTAAAGGCTTGTAATACTTCACTGTAAACCACCCAGCTCTTACTAACAGTCTTCTTCCCTGTTGAAGAACAGATGCCACAGAAATTGGCTCACTGACACAAACACTCTTCTATCTGGAGCATCACATTTCATAACCATGGTGTGATAACAGAGGTTACCCTGGGAATGACTGTAGCTTGGGAATCATTGCAAAAGTAATTGTAAAAAGGTAGTGATTACTCTACAGAAACTACTTGCTACCTATCACTTCCCCATCACAACCTCGTACTCAGTGCAATGAAAGCTACACTCCTGATAGAAGTCACTGTGACAGTATGATGTCTGATCACTGGCTAGGAAATAGAAGAAGTAATAATTTTGTACCTTTGTACCACTGTGAATTTTGATTCACAATGAATACTGTAAGATGATGAGTTGAATTTATTGATGTTGTTCTCAAAGCAACCAGCTGAATAAAATGATCAGTTATGTGACCCATCTTGGTATGTAGATAAATGTAAATGCAAATAGTGAGGTATGTCCAAGAATACTGAATGTAAGGCTCTTCTTTTAAAATTATCACCCCTCGTATCTACAAGCAAGCCAAGAGAATTAAAAAAAAAAAAAAAAAAGTAGTTTATTTTTAATTTAATATATTTAATGTTTTATATAGATTTAAAAAATCCATGAATTATTAGCCTATTTTTATTTTATGTATTACAGAGCACTTACCTCATTTCTATTGCTAGTCAAATAAATCATTATGAAGGCTCTTGCATGAAAAGAAATGAGACTATCAAATAGGCACAGAGTAGCTGTTCAATAGACACTCCCATAAATCACCAACACATAACAAAGATGCATACAATTCCTCCTAAAATAAAAAATACAGCAAAGTAACATGAAATGCTGTACTGTACGTGCAGCACAATGCAGCTGAAATTTTGGTGCTGCATTTGCATGTTACTTGTGTCTTTTTATCTCACAGAACTGTACTGCTGACAGATGTGTTGGACAAGCAGAAGAGTAAAGGTTTGAGCTCCTCCCTCCCACTCCCATACCACAATACTCCTGGGGGCTTCTGGTCAGCCTGGAGTAAGGAGAGTGGAGATTTTAGGGTCATTCGTCCGGTTTTCTATGTTGTTTCTCAAGAAGCAGATGAGCAAGAATTTGATGAGTTTAACTCCAGGCATGTTCCTTGCTAAAACCAGTAATAAATGTTTTGCAGTGTACCCACAATAATGATTTGTCTGTGTTGCCTAATTGCTTCTGTCATAAATTAAATAATCCTGGTGCCTTTGTTAACAATCCCTCGATAACATCTGTTGAGCAGGAGGTTTCTAAGCAATGACAATGGTCTAAGGAGCTCACCAAACTGCTTCTGTGCTCAGATCTTTCTCCTGAATTTTTATTTAAATCAGTTTATTTTGTACTGAAACATGAGCTGTCTCTTCCCGTACTGAATAAAATCCAGAAAAGCTGGGATGCCTTGCAGAGCTGGGTTTAGTTGTTGAAACTAGTGAGTGCAACCAAGTATCATTGAGCAGATCGTTTAACAACAGGAGAAACTAGCATCAGCAAGAACTTTCTGGGAAAACAGCTCACACTGGGAGAGCTACCAGCAATCTCTGACATTAAACTGAAAGCTGTGCTCCAGCAGCAGCTTGGGTGGCCAAAGTCCTTCCCATGGCTTGCTTACTGCAACTTCCTTATGTTTTAAAACCCTGAGGGCTGCTGCAATCATCTATCTGAACTTGCCATAGAGCACATTTCGTTAAATCATCTTGCAGTGCCTGAAGACGGGAGACAACCTTCAGCGATTGATCTCAACCTATGTTTTGACTTGGTATCAAACCTCCAGGACTGCAGCTGAAACCTGACATATTACTGCCTGGCCATCACACCTAAAATTTTAATATTAATGATATAATTTCCCTCACATTTTTATCACCACAGCAAATTGGTGGCACATATGCCGATCATCTAAAAGTAGAGCTACCAAATGCATGCAGAACATTTTAAAATAGAAAGTCTTTTGAGAGAAATCAGCCCACAGTGTTGTGCAGAACGTGGATTCAGCTAGTACAAAATTATGTAATTGTAGGTATTTTTCCCTTTTTCCTTGAACAGTTTCAGTCCCTATTTACAAATGCAAAAGTAGAAGAATAATTAATACTTGGAAGCACCCTAACTAGGTGGCTTTGGTAGTCTGAGGCTGCATATTACTTCCTCAGCTTAAAGAGGATGCTGTCTGCAAATGTTTTAACTCATCTGGTCTAAGAAAACCAGTTGCAGGCCTTATTTGCTATGCCACTTAATCACGTCTGCAATGAATCACCCCATCACCTGCCTATGACAGTTTCAGCACTGCATAAAAAACACTTGCAAAAGGTCTGTCTTCAGTCCTCTCCCCTGGCACCTTCCAGGGCCTTCCTCTTTTCTTGGGGAGCATCCCTTGAGATGCTCTGGAGGTAGACTCTTCCTTATTCTGACTGTGGGTACTCTCAGCAGACACAGATGTGCTCAGAGGAGTCATCAGACCTTTGAAAGCCTTTCAAAATAAGCCTGGAAATAAGGATTACCTAAAAGGCTCACCAAAGGAGAGATTCTGTGGTTTTAAGCATTTAGAGTCTATGAACATTTAGGGTCACATGCACAGAGCACAGGGAGATGTTTGTGCCACAGACACGAAGTACTAGCTACTCTGCACCTCTGCCCACCACTGTCTGGAGCACAAAGATCATCTTTAGCCCCATATTGCAGAAGGCTTTCCCATCCCTTCCCCCTGCAGTCCTGTGCCCAGCTCTGGGGCAACAACACACGAGGGTTGTGGAGCTGTTGGAGCGAGTCCGGAGGAGGTCATGGAGGTGCTGCAAGGTCTGGAGCAGCTCTGCTCTGGAGACAGGCTGAGAGAGCTGGGCTGGTTCAGCGTGGAGAAGAGAAGGCTCCTTAACGAGAGACCTTAGAGCAGCTCCAGTGCCTATAGGAGCTACATGAAAACTGGAGAGGGGCTTTGGACAAGGGCCTGTAGGGACAGGACAAGGGGAATGGCTTTAACCTGGCAGAGGGAAGACTGAGAAAAGATCTTAGGCAGAAGTTCTTCCCTGTGAGGGTGGTGAGGCCGTGGTACAGGGTGCCCAGAGAAGCTGTGGCTGCCCCATCCCTGGCAGTGTTCAAGGCCAGGTTGGACGGGGCTTGGAGCAACCTGGTCTCGTGGAAGGTGGCAGGGGGCTGGAACTGGATGGTGTTTAAGGTCTCTTCCAACCCAAACCAGTCTGGGATTCTATAATTCAAGTGATGGGTCCAACAGTTTCAGGTGGGCTTTTAGACATTTTTGAGGGCAGGACATTGTGTCAACCTGAACTTTCTCTCCTATGCCTCCATGAACATCACCAGACCCAGCAGGCTGGGGAACTGGGAATGATTTCCTAACATTGCTAGTGAGAAATCTGTGTAAATAACCATAACACATTTCTCTGTCTGCACAGCATTACTTGCATTCCATCATCAATTATGAATGCATAAATTCAGTTTGATAATACACGTGGTTATGATTCTGTAAGAAAAGCAATTATAAAGGGTTTCTGGAATTCAAATGTCTGAGCTGGTGCTAGCTGTGTAATACGTGTTTAAGCAATCTCAGTATTGTATATAAGCTTCTTCATAAAAAAAAAAGTGTTGTGGTTTTTGTGGAGTTTTTTTTGTTTTTTGGTTGGTTGGTTGGTTGGTTAGGTTTTTTTTTTCCTAAGTATAGCGAATAACAAAAGCAGCAGACTGGGGCTTCTTGTACAATTGTACAAATACCGCCCTACTACCACAATAGCACCAAATTTTCCCCTTTGACAACAGCAATTGAAAGCCTCAAGAAAGTCATAGACCATGTGCCTTACTTGAAACTGATATTTTCCTCTCCCTTTGTCTTTTCAAACCTCAGCTAATCCTAATGCTGGCCACCCAAATTCTGTCTCTTTGCAGCCAGTTCACAGGTTTGCTGGGCAGACCCGAAAACAGAAAGCAAACCACTGACATGTGTGCTGCTAACCTGCCCAGAATCCTGTCCCCTTTGAGTGGGCTAAAGGCTTTAAAGAAAGATCCAAAAGATACACAAAACTTGCCTCCTTAGCATGATGCAGCAGAAACAGCTGGACAGAGAGGCCACCGGACGTCTGGTCAGTGCGGACTGTTGCTGCCAAGAGGTTTGTGTTTGCTCATGTCTCCAGGAAACCCTAGTGCCTGCTCCAAGAAGGAAGTGTGCTGAGGGTTAGTATCTGTGTTCCTCTTTCTTATCCCATCTAAACTGCTGAGATCGATTCACTGGGGAAGGGACTGAGGAGCTGCATCTCTCCCAGCCCATCAGAGGAGGAGCCATGTGGGGATAATGGGGATGAAAACCCTCCCTAGCGGTACCTCAGTGACTGCTTCAAGGCAGCAACTTGGCTGCATCTGGAGTTGCATGGGACCCGCTGCCTTCAGTTCTCTCTGAGTCCAGCTCCCCCTGACTCCAGCTCCCCCGCCTTCAGCTCCGTGTTCAACATCTGCCCAAGAAAATTTGGGCACAGCGAGTTGCCCTTCAAGTGCAATATATGATAAATTACAAGTGGTTCAGGCAGTGTGTTGGCACGTTTGCAGACAATTTCCCCAAGATCTGTGGCACCAGACCTTGCAGGAACTTCTTCTGAAGACTGTTGTCATTATTCTTCACTGGGTAGTTGTGGTGTCAAAACAGTGTTCAAGAGCCTGAGAGCTGATGTGCCAGAAGCGTTCAGCATCATTCTTCGTTTCCAGGTGGGCTGGAGAAATGTAAAGCCATAGCCAGCATAAATGAGATGGGTGTCCAAGAAATGGTAAATAGTGCTGTTTCACATGAGGTCTTGCATGTCACGCAGGTGGCGGTATTATGTTAAGGTGCATGTCATCATCATTATCTGGGGGCACAGAGGGGGATCAGACACCCATGGGTCACAGCATAAATGATCACAGAATCACGTGTGACAGCCCTATCCATATCAGTGATATCTTCCAATGTTTTGCTTTTGTTATGCTGCGTGGATGTGCTGGGCACAACACAGAACTGACTATGTCAAGACAATATGTGACAAAACACAAAATGACAGTCCCTTCCTTTTTGTTGATGCTTCTGCAAATAGAAAATGACTGTGATTTTCTACAAACATATGTCAAAAGCAAGAGCTGAATGCGTAAGAAAGCTAAAAGGCCCTTAAGGAAATATCACTGAACATAGGCGATATTTTATCTTGAGAAAATGGTCTCAAATTAGTTTAAATCCTTCTGTAGCACTGTAGAGATAAAATGTCATATACTGACAGCTGGATGGCTCCACTGGAGAAACCAAAACATTCCACAATGGAACATTTGGGCACCCTTCTCACCTCTGCTTTGGTGAAAACGACTTGCAAAACCATCCTGAGGTAATATTTGGAAGTTAACAGTTCTGAAGTCTGGAAAAGGCGCTGTCTCATAGCACCCATTCTGGGAAAGATGGTGTGAAAATCAGCCTCCTAGCTGAAATAAATCTGCCTTGAAGCAACCCCATGACACAACTGTGGGCAATATTACAGCACTTGTCTCTTAGAGGACAGACAGCATTTTGCCTTTATGTTGAACAAAGGGGAACCAAGTCCAAAATTCATCACAACTGACTGCTTCAAATTTATCTCTGTGCCCTATCTGACCCCCAAGTATCTCCTTTCCTCCCTGCAAAATATAACCTTCTAGGATGACTGGAAGAGGAACTCCATATACACTTTATCAGTTGCTGATGTAAAGGAACACCCTAGAAGCAAGGATATTGCCTGATTTATCAAACAAACTGAAGGTTAGCTATTATTTAGAAGTTCAGATCTGTTAAGTACCAAAGTTTGCGAATAGAAAATAAGATAACAAACTGGATTAATCACCAATATGAAAAAGATATGTCATGTTTTAAATAAGAAGTTAAAGTTTTCTAAGACTTATTTCAATGCTCTCTGTACACCTTTGCAGCTAACAGGAGGTTTGACCTGCTTCTCACACAGAAGCAAGACATAGGTATTTATATATGCTCCTTATATACAAATATTCCTTCATGCTCCTTCTATATATATGCGTTTCTTTCACAATAACAATGCCCTGTACAGGCGTTACAAGTAATAGTCAGTATTGGGATGATAAGGTTGAGACAATGAAGGCCCAGAGAGAAAGCATCTTAAAAATGAAGAGTCAGAGCAGAATACTTTCATAGGCAGTCAGATGTTCAAACTTCATTTCTTTCTTTGCCTCTTCGGAAAGGAGAAGTAGTGCTTTCTTTGTTGTTTTTGTTCCTGTTTACTATAGAAATAGAGTAAAACTGAGCTGTGTTCCCAGCGTCAAAAGAACTATATTTTGCTGGCAAACAAAACCCAATAAAAGGTGCAGAACAGAGAACCTGAAATCTAGCCAAAAGACAATATTTTGCTTGTTGAGGATAATCCATAGAGAAGACAGAGTAATGGAAAATTGTTTTAAAATGTGGCAATAGCTACTGTATTCTGAATTTTTATCAGCGAATGTCCTTGAGAAGTACTAGGTGAACCACACACATTTGAGCATTCTGGAATATGTCCTCAGCTTGTTGCTGTCTTAATGGAACCCTTTGGTTTTGGATAACATTTGCAACAAAAGAGAGGTAAGTGATGGTTGGGAAATCCTGACTGCTGAGTATAAGAAAAGCTTGAAATAAATAATTATATTAATAAATTATTTACAGAGCTGGTCTCTCCTTCATGCCAAAAAAGTTTTATTGCTTGAAGGGAGTGGTGGAAATTCTTTTCCCAAACAGGAAAATTAAGAAAAAATTGCTCAGATATTAAATGGAAAAGCCTTAAATTACATTGGAAAATTTACATTTTCCAACATAAAGGATTATCTCTTTCAAATTACTTCCAAGCAGCTGTAGCAAGAGATTAAAGGTATCAGTTTTGTTACTTATTAAAACACATTGTTACTGAAATACTGCCTCTTAAAAAAGAGGAAATATTTGGACTTGTACAGTACTGAATAAGTGGAATATTTTTTACAGCACCTCCCAAGAGGAGAAGGAATTTACTCTTAATGAATACTGCTATGGACTTATATTAAACTCATTTTTTCAGGAAGGTATTTCAATGTGTAGTGTCTGTCAGCACTGTCAATGTCTGTCAACAGCTGGATGTTGATATAAATATTATTGCAATAAGGTAAACCAGCCTATCCTAAAGCAGGTAGGATAGAAGACAATGGGGCAGAGTCACTGTTTTCTCATGTCAGTTACTGAAATCCATGGTTTTTACACTTCTGTTTGGTGGAGTGGCACCCAAGCTGCTTGCCTGGGTGGGCAGGTCCCAGTGCTTGCTTGCACTGACTTTTAAAAGACCTAATGAGACGTCCTCCTTTGTCCAGCAAGCGCCAGTACCTCCAGGGCCAGTGCAGTAAAGCCGGTTGTGTTCCAGTCCTCCACCGGTGCCCTCAAAACCTTCTATGGATCTTGCCCCAACCCTTTGTTGCATCTCGAGCCATTTCTGCTTATGCCTTTTTGGTCAGTGGGAAGGAGCAGAAGGGCATGTAGAAATATGCTGCTACTACTTTCATCAGTGTTACACAACACTGAAGCCTGTAGATGGGTTTGTAAAGGTCTGGCATTTGTCTGGGTTTGTGGTTTCCCCAGGGAGAACACAAACTCTCCCTGTGCAGATGAAGCCCTTAGTGATATGGTTTAGTGGTGGTCTTGGACAGTCCTGAGGTAATGGTTACACTTGATGATCTTAAAAGTCTTTTCCAACCTGGTTGATTCTATGGTTCTACAATTCTAAGTGACAGGCTCCTGGCATCTGACGCTGGCCAGAAAGACCCTGTATGGCATTTTCCCCAAGTGACAGTAAGATGAAGAGTGGTGTTCATGGTGCCTGTGACAAATTGTATTTTCAGACAGATGGGCTCCCACATATCTTGTACCTCAGAAAATTCTCCAGGAACCTGGCAGTGCTGCCAGATAACCCTGTGTTTCTGAACTCAGCCCCTGCATGGCAGGGTCTGGCATGCTATGTTTAGCATGGGGATGAACAGATGGGCTGTTCACTCAGCGCATGTGCAGGCTGGGCTCCCTTGGTGCGAAATAATGCATATCTCATCTAGACGGGGATTAAATGGAGACAAGGCGTATTCTTATGAAAGAGCTGCTTGGTTTTTCCTATGCTGGATTTTCATTGATGGTGTACTCCTAACAGGAAGGCAGGCTGCTCCAAAATCAGGGTGCTTGGAAATTTTCCATTTCCATTTCTATTTACAAGACTATCAGAAGGCTGGAGCAGCTCTGCTTTGGAGACAGGCTGAGAAAGCTGGGCTTGTTCAGTCTGGAGAACAGAAGGCTCCAGGGAGACCTTAGAGCAGCTTCCAGTGCCTAAGGGTGCCAACAAGAAACCTGGAGAGGGACTTTTGACAAGAGCCTGTAAGGACAGGACAAGGGGAAAAGGCTTTACCCAGACAGAGGGGAGATTGAGATGAGATCTTAGGCAGGAGTTCTTCCCTGTGTGGGTGGTGAGGCCCTGGCACAGGGTGCCCAGAGAAGCTGTGGCTGCCCCATCCCTGGCAGTGTTCAAGGCCAGGTTGGATGGGGCTTGGAGCAACCTGGTCTAGTGGAAGATGTCCTTGCCTGTGGCAGGGGGTTGGAACTAGAAAAGGGACTGTTTGTGGGAACCACAGGGTGGCTGGGCACCAGTGTGGGGACCATGGGCTCCTCCAGCCCTAGCTCCCCAGAGGCAGCAGCAGTCCACCCTCCCCACTGGCTTAGGATAGGCACGCTGGAGAAGCTCTCAGGAGGAGCGATCAGAGGGAATCACTCATATGATAATCACTAACATGCAACCTGTAATCACTTGAGAAATTGAGGCAGGAGCTAAAACAGTTACAGATACTACTTTTTTTTTAACTCAGATGGACTACTTGCATCTGAATAGCACCAGGTTTTGAACTGCTTCAGAGGAAGACACTGTATTTGGCTTCAGCTGGGATCACCCCATAAGTGCAGACCTGTTATGTGAACTTGGACTTCATGGTTGGGTTTTTTTTTTTTCACATTCTAAATGCAATTAAAATAATTGCTGTTTCTATTTCAATGTAAAATCTGGAAATTCTTGCCTCGGTAAGCAAAAATCATGACATTCTCTTATAATTGAACATGCTGTGCTAAAAATACATATGTAGCAGAAGTACAAAAATAGAGGGTGTCAGTGAAAGCAAAGATCATATCCCAGCAGATTGTATATATGTATACACATTCAAACAGTGTAAGTCACAAAATTTTGGGTGTTAAGCACTTGAAAATCCAGGTCACTTTATGTTAAAACATCTAGAAGAAAAAGGTAGCATAATAGTACCACTATTCCTATGCATCAGACTACCATGTCTAGTGCAATGTGCTGTTTTACTCTTTTTTATTAACTGAATGACCGGACAGCTATTCCAATTAGATTTTGTGGCTTCCGATCAGCAAGGTTATTAGCTCCACATAAGTAGGATATAGTTCATTTAACTTAGCTGGACATATGGTCATAGTATTTTTCAATGATGAGCAAAACAGAAGTATTCATTAAATTCAGTGGATCAAATCAAATACACTAGTACACGTAACAGCACAAAACCTTGCAATAATATAACTCATTTATCCCATGATTAAATTAAGAAGACTTACACTTCACATGAAATGTAGCAAAGCCCAAGTATAGCTATGTACAGGATATCATAAGCACTTCAGATTCTGCTAATGCTTCTTTTATTTGGTAGGAATAAGGTGAAGCTTGTAAAAAAAATAAGGAATTTGACTTTATAGCTCTTTTTATTGACTCTTCTGAAGGGGATGTTTTGCCTGAAGTTAGTTACATGTGCAAGGAAGACGGTTATATATTTACAGTAACACAAAGATATGCCTGCACAGCAGAGAACTTCCCTAGGACTCTGTTCCTTTGCAGACATCACAGGTACAGCCCACTTTGGTTTTTTAAGTATATTTTCTCCTCCTCTTAACTTTCCATTGCTGTGAAGGTCTTGTAAATTATCCATAAAAGTGAGAAACACAAGCAAGAGTTATTTCTCAATAAAATGAGAGGAGCTGTAAATTTTTAATTTTTTGCAGACAAAAGACATTGCTAAGTAATGAAGCTACTATCTACTTCTAATATTTTTATCCTAGTGATGATAGACATGATATTAAGTAATGAAGAAAACAATTTTAGGGATTAATCTAGAAAAAAAGAATATATACTTAAGGGCGTCTGTCTCCCTCTTTGAGCACTCACAGTCTTTTATTACCTTCTGATCAATAGCATGGAGCAGTAGATGTGCAGGGAAATAATTTCTGCAGTATGTGCTCTCGGAAGTAAAATCTCCTGTGACCATCATCCAAGAAAAAGAGATTGAGAAAAAGTTTTATTTTGTACAAAGGAAAATGAATGTGCTCCCAATGATTATTTAATATTTCAATTCAGCTCAGATTCTTCCTAAGTATGCTCTTTCATCAGCATAGACTGCTGTTTCTAGGTTTATTAGAGAAAATAAGACATTTTCCTAGCTTTCTTTATCTCTACCAAAAAAAAGAAAAAGAAAAAGAAAAAAAATTATGAAAGCTGCTTAATATTAAGAGCTCTGATGCCAATGAAATAACAAAAACTGTGGCTGCTGACATCAGTTAATCCTAAATGGAGAATAATTATTGCAGCTGTTACTGGGAGCATATACATTCAGCAGACAGGGCATGTTTGGTACAATGCTTTAAAAAACCTCATGATAGACTAATCCCATTTTATCTGCAAAAATGTTCTGTCATGTGTATATGAACTCTGCATGTCAGATGTAATAACAGTGTAATTTCACATTGGTGACATAGTAATGTTGTTAAACAGACTGTTTCAAATAGAAGAAGTATTTGAATATGCTGCTTTGTAGTTGCCTGTTTTGTGCGATTGATCCCATGGTATCTTTCTATTAGTGATTTATCAATCTCTGTATGAGTATGATATGTACACTGAACGTATCAACGCAAAACTTTAAAGTCTGGCTGGATAACTACGACATGTAACAGGAGCAGATGAGCAACTCTAAAATAGGCCACCCTTCCCATAATCTCCACTCTCGCTCAAAATCATTTGTTGTCCTAGTTGATGCTTAGGAGTGGAAAATGCGTTATGTAATGAAGGTCAGCATAGTGAGCATCTTTTTGAAAGTCTCGTTCAAAAAAACCCTGTGTATTGTTCACCATTCCAACCCTTGCTGGTCCTGATGGCAGGCAGCTATAAAAAACAGCAGGATGGGACCAGATGGGTCATCACCAGCCACCATGATTAATCAGCGGCTCTCTTTGAGACTTGGTCACTTGTGCATGGGGACATCTCTCCATTGAAGATGCTGTCTATGATGTGCTTTAACTCAAATACTATGCTGCTTACTTAGGCAGCTGATTGCTTTTATCCTTAATATTTATTGTAAGAATGGTGTCACACTTGTTCTAGAAATTGTGATGCCTGCAGTGGTTGAGGCAGGATCAGTTTTAGTGTGATCTCCTCTGTTGGTCAACTCTTAGCTTGTATTTCAGTATTACTTCTTCGAGAAATCCAGTGAAAGCAAGAGACAGCCTCAATAAACTCTAATGCAGAATGACTCCCTTGATAGCCATGGAGAAGAACAATTAATGCAGTTTAAAACTTGGAGTAATACAAGTAAGAAATTATCTTCACAGAGAGAGTGGGCATGTAGTTATGTTTCTCTGAAGCATCTTGAGACCCACAAAACATGTCAACGTGAACAAGCCCTTTTTGGTTAGTGGAGAAAGCAGGAGTTGGCTAAGAGAAATATACCTTGAAATGTAATTGAAAGAGGCAATTTGGTTTAGAGTCCATGGTAGAAATTAAACATATTTGGTTTGAATATTTTTCAATAAAAAATACAGAATATTTTGCTGCCAATTAAGTAAATCAAACTTGATGGAAACTGGCACAGAGTCCATGATGAAAAAAGGTGCAAAAAAAGATAATCATAGGGGAGCCTGGCAGCATTGCCTAGACACTGCCAACATGAAAAGAGTAAAAGCTGCCAGAAAAAAGGCGAGCTTGTCCATTGCCATCTGACTGGATCAAAGAGAAGAAGGAAGACCTCTCAAATCCTGTCCGTCTTCCAGAAAAATAAAATACCAGAGGTAGATATGGGTATCAAAAATACCAACCTTAGTCACAAGTCCGAAAGTACTGTCTAAGTATCTTGCTGAAGTTGAGACACTTCTGAGGGTATTGATTTCACATTTTTCCTCCATTTATAGTTCAGGATTTTTTGGCTGAACATAGTGATGCATAACAAGATTGATGCAATATTACCCAGAGGAATAAGAAGCTGCTATGAAAATCATATAAAGTTTTGCTGCATTTATAAATACTGCTTCAGAAGATCCTGTCTTTTTAATGATTTTTGTGACATTGATGAAACATGCTGTAGATATAAATTGATATTTTTGTTGTACCAAATAGTACACTGAAGTGTATATAGTACACATCTGTGGGAAAATCACTGTTGGGGGGGAAATTAGAGAAAACTGGGGTCTAACAGAAGTTGAAGTATTATAGAAACCTCTTTATGATAAGATACAGTTGCCACTTTCAGAACTGTTGGTATGAAGAGTATCTACTCCACCATGATTCCCTGGGCAACACAACCTTCTATCCTAGAGGAGCAATGGAGGGTAGAGCAAAGTGGAAACACCGCAGCCAGGCTCTGTTGTACTTCCTGCAGGACTGGGGGCTTGATGGTACCATGCAGCTGACAAGCTGCATAGCAGCTGTCAAATGGGAAATATAAGGGAAAATGTCTGTTGCTGAGCCAACAACTGTGGCAAAATCACTTTCCTTAGGTCAACCTTGGTCATTATAATCTCATTATAATACTGAGGCACACCTCCATCCCAGAGTTAACCGCCTCCAAGGAATGATCGCCACTCACTGAATATGCACTCTATATTTCTTATTGGCTACATCTTTAACTGAGAAGTGAGAGAATTTTACACCAATCAATAGTACAAGAATGTATGACTGGAGTCACTCAAGCACCACCTGAGAGTAAAGAAAAGTATAAAAGTGAATGAGAGAGGTGAGGAGATAGGGAAGACTCCATTGCAACTTCTGGGATCAGTCAATGGGTTGAACTTGTCTTCTCCCCCATGGGGACACCTGTTGGGTAAGAACTTCGTCTTATGCATTCTAAATAACTAACTCAAGCCAGCTGTTACTGTATATCACTTCAAGCTTGGTTTTGCAGACAGTCCCTATCACCAACAATCCATGAATCTTCATCTGTCAGTTTTATATCAATAAAATGTGTTATTCTGTAAACTGTCAGTGTTAGTCCTTCATGGGCACCAGCAGTAACCAGCAGTGGGTAACATAAAGTGGGCAGACCTGCTGAGGGGTCCCCCTGAGGCTGTTGGTGCATTTCCCTGAACAAGTCAGTCGAATCACCCTCTGACACAGCAGGAATGGTCAGCGAAGGGTCCCTATAATAGGATGCTGACAAACTGGTCAGGCACAAGGGTCTTGGCTTTCCTGCGGTGCTGATAGACGTATCAAACACTAGGAGTCAAGAAACTCTCCCCCCACCCCCCCTTCATGTGACAACAATGTAATGAAGATAATATTATTTAGCTGTTCTAATCACATGACATTTCTATTACCTTGCTTTGAGTGTGTAAATCTCTGCCAAGGCATTGGCTGATGAAGATCAGAAGGATGTAGATATTATGCAGTTTATTCAGACAGAAGTTTATTACTAATCCTCTCTGATGTTATGCTAAGCATTACTAAGTAAACAACTCACCAACACATTTCCCCTTAATATCTAGGATATTTAATTCATTGGTTTTTGTTGTCAAACAACTTTTTAGAGAAATTATCATTTCAGAAACCATTGATGGCTGATTCCTCTGGACATGTAAAGGCCAATGACCTGACATGCCTTTCCATCCGTTTCTTTCAGAAGGTCACACAGGGCATAAGCAAAGGCAGTCATTAGCCTCCTCTATCATTCAGGAAGAGCCAGCACATTCCCATTCATATCCCTAAGCAGTGCTATCTCAGCTCTTGTAACCTGAATTCCCAGGACAAGGTACAACAGAGAAGGCTATGTTATTTTTTCCTACCTGGCAATGACTTTCCATAGTTACAATGGTAGTAAAAACTGAGAACAACCTTAAAAAAAAAAAAAAAAAGGAACACTGATATATTCCAGACACAAAATGACTCATAAAACTCTTCTATTGTTTTAAAACCTCATTATCATTTGATCAATATTCTATATAGAAAATTTGTAAAGAATTGGATTTGTCTTTTTTATGCCTTCTTTATGCTGTCCCGAACCACTTAGTATTAGGCATTTATGCAAATACTGGCTATGGTTCTCTTTCTATACCTAACAAGACAGCGAGCAGCATCCTACACATTCACTAAGGAAAATAGGTCCTGAATTAAAAGTAATTTATCATATTATTAATTCAGATGAATGCTTGAAGATGTGTAAGAAGGTTTTGTTAGCTGCAACAAGAAAGGAGGCACAGAAAAAATCAGTAGATAGTCCTCCAGGATATTTGCTACTTTTGTTGTCCTCCAGGTTGGCTTAACCCTGAAGTGCAGGTTGACCTGAATTCTGCTCAGAAAAATGTCATTTTGACTTAGTCTAAGCAGGCATCATCCTACCAGCTGCCCACATCCAGGCAGAATCTCTGCATATGGCAGAGCATGTAGGTCTCTGCAGGGAAGTGACACTTGTGATCAATCTCCTGTGAATTCTAATTACAGGGGCTGTAAAACAGTGGTAATGATGGATGCGGGCAGTGGGCTTTCTCAGCATGTGACAGCCAGCTTTTATTAAATAAGCAAAACCTGCAGCCTTGCCCACACATTACTGCTGGTCTCAGCTCAGTGTCACAAGGCTGCTTCAGGTGGAAAGCTATGGGTTCCTATTGCAGAATTACTTCTGCAGCAGTGAATTTACTTATATAAGAAATAGTTTTCACTTACAGTATCATGAACTCACATTGTATTTCTGGTAAAATGTAATCCTTTTCCCAGTACACACAGCCATCAAGTTTTGGACAAAATAATTGGCAGTATTTTGTGATTACTCGTTGTTTTCCACCTGACTGTGAAAGACTTGAATTAATTAAGCCTCTCATTATCCCTGTGATGTAAGTGTTACATTGACCAAACCATGCATAGCCCTGGAAAGCCTACTGCATGTGTAAATACTCATATTGTAACAGGACAAAATACCTGTCAGCTTTCTGTACGTTAAAGAAAACAAATGAGAATGGATCTGCACACCAGCTTATTAAAGTGCTCATAGAAGAAGAAATGCTTTTATGGGCTCTATTCCACACTGTCATTTTACATTGAAAATCCATATCAATAACAAGAAACTAGGAAGGGCAAGTTAGAAAGATCTGCTGTGAACCCCAGAATAAAAGGAAAGAATATGGACTTTTCTATCCATCTAAGTTGCTTTTTTTGAGAAACTAATGGAGGTGATGTTCTGCAGAACAGTGTGTCAGCAGGGCACCATACACAAGCCTGCACAAGTTCTTTGGAAGCAGGAATACATTGGTTTCATGAAGGTGTGTGGAAATGCAGGTGAGATTCAGCTGGGGAGCCATTGCTGGGACTCCCTGAGCTGCGGGCGACCCCAACATATCTGCAGCACATTTGCAGGGACTTGGGACCCCAGCATCTCCCAGCCCAGCATGGTCCACCCTGCTGGGAAGCTGCCTCTGAACTGGGATTTCGACAAATATTCAGGGCTTCCAGGATTCCAGACGTGCAGCTGGGGCTTCTAAACCCTGGAAGCTGTGGGTTACTGGGAGCTTAATAGCTTGGGCTCCCTGGTGTAATGCATCTCCAGGTTTGAATAAAATTCTGCTGGATGAGTTTTCAGTATATGCCAGTGTATAGTCAAATGCCTCAAGGTCAAATGATCAGACAATCACATGATGGTGGAGCTCTGCACATCATTATGTGAACAGTGCACACCAACTGTGCTTCATGAGTACAAAGTCAACAAAACAGAAAATTGCAGTATCTGCCTCTGACCCTGACTTGCAGTTATTTGTACATGTGTTTTAAGTAATACTGAATATTTTTTTAATCAATTTGTTTCATCTGCTGTAGTCTCTATGTCAGGAATGCATTATTCATCAAATGATTTCCAGCAACATTCAATCATACATTAGAGCTTTTGATTCCTTTGAAAATGTTCATATTAATTTCATTAGGCAAATATTATTTTTTCTATGCATAATTAACTCTTTGACCAGCTGTTGTCATTGGTTCTTTGAGAAAAAGACATAAAAAACTCATTGTGACAGAGAAATCATTAAACCTAATTCCTGATTTCCCACCAATCACTGTTTTTTCATGGATACTTTCAAGACTGAGGAAAAAATAACCAAGGAAAAAAGCATATCTGTCACAAGTAAGAAATAAGTGAAGTACCTTTTGAAAAAAGTCTTTAAATATCTATGTACTGTAAATAAGCAGGGAAATGTGCAAGCATTGCTTAGATTAATTTTACTTTTTTACTTTTCATCATAAATACTCCCTAAAGTGTTCTGACTTTAAACTTCTTAAATCTCCCACTTAGAGCTAAAATGTGGCACTGAATCTGACAGAATTTCTGATCTCACTAGAAATGGAAAAGCAAAGTCAATTCTGAAAAAGCAAACAAGTCAAGAGAAGAGTGAATGAGAGAGATGCATTAATACCCAGAAAGGAATAAGCAGAAAAAGGGAGAGAGTAATCACAATGCTTTAAAGGATTAGTGGGAGAGAAGTAATGGAAAAATATGTGGGCAGTGAGAGCATTTACAGTATGGATAAGAACATATTATCACAAGAGAAGTTTGGGTATCAGAGGCTGAAGACAGCTCTCTCAGCTTCCATATTTTGGGATGCTGTTGGAAGAGCACATTGTGCTGTAAGAAAGTTATTGCTCAATAGAAACATGTACCCTTTAATGCTTGCTACGCCCCACATCTGCCCATGATGGCCTGAAGAAAGGAAAACACACACTTACCACACTGCTTTACAGGGACTGGCAGAAGGAACAGATCCTTTCAGGGGAGTTTATCATCCTGCAACTACTTGATCTATAAAAGCAGACACTGCAGCACCCTGTTAACTTTGAAAGACCAAATTCTTCTTGTGTAAACCATAAGGTGTGAAACATTTCAAGCAAAACAGTTATTTCTTCTTTCATTAAAAAGTCAATGAAAGAATGGAAGCCTCTTGTAGTGCAACCAGCTTCAGCTGGTCCTGGAAGAGAGGACCCATGCTAGTTTTCTAAATGCCAGCTATTTTGACTTTTTGTAGTCTTACAAAATTTTGCCGTAAGTAGCCTGTACAATTAGGGTTGGCCCTTCCCAGGGGAAGGTGTGGAAGTGATTCCTCATGCAACACAGCCATCAGATAACAGTTCTGCTCCTTAGTTCTCTAAAACTGGTCCTTGTTCAGCAAAAAGCACATCACAAAGTGGGGAAAATGCAAGCAAACCTTTCTGAGCTCTGGGTTTCCTCTGTGTATATGTAAATATACACGTATTTAGGTATATTTCCATGCATTTAGTGGAAAAAATCTGCTTTTATATGGATAACTGACAAATAATATGCTATTCGTCATCCAAGAGGCAGTTCTTTGCTTCAAAATAATTTTTTTTTTTTTCACTTGAGAATATTCCCACTGGAGATTGTATCAATTCAGACTACTACACCAAGCAGATCTTGCACAGATGCATTTTTTCTCTTTGTCTGATATACTTTAAACTCCTTGTTTCCTTTATTCTACATTTCCTAAATTTCTTCTTTTCCAGCTGAAGTTCTCTGATAATAAATTTCTAGGCAAAGACTATTTCATAAATTATTTGATCAAATAAGAAAGAGGTTCTGCAAAGTAGCAGACAAGGGCTGGGAATACTAACCCTGCTGCTGAATAAGTGGTAAATTTTCTTTTAACAGCTTTGCAAGCAAAATCACTTCTATGTTCTGTAGAAAATTAGTTCAATTGAATTATGAGGCTGCTCCCAGGTTAGAAGAACAACTCCTTTCCTTTTCTTTGACTATCTCCCACTTCTTCAGCATTGCCTCCCCAGGATCAGATGAAATACTCTGTCACAAAATCATAGGATAATAGAATAGTTAGGGTTGGAAAGGACCTTAAGATCATCTAGTTTCAACCCCCCTGCCATGGGCAGGGACACCTCACACTAAACCATGCCAACCAAGGCTCTGTCCAACCTGGCCTTCAACACCGCCAGGGATGGAGCATTCACAGCTTCTTTGGGCAACCCATTCCAGTGCCTCACCACCCTTACAGTAATGAACATCTTGCTTATATCCAATCTAAACCACCCCTGTTTAAGTTTTAACCCATTACCTATTGTCCTATCACTACAGTTCCTAATGAAGAGTCCATCCCCAGCATCCTTGTAGGCCCCCTTCAGATACTGGAAGGCTGCTATGAGGTCTCCACGCAGCCTTCTCTTCTCCAGGCCGAACAACCCCAACTTTCTCAGCCTGTCTTCATACAGGAGGTGCTCCAGTCCCCTGATCATCCTCGTGGCCCTCCTCTGGACTTGTTCCAACAGTTCCATGTCCTTTTTATGTTGAGGACACCAGAACTGCACACAATACTCCAAGTGAGGCATGAGAGCAGAGTAGAGGGGCAGGATCACCTCCCTCTACCTGCTGGTCACACTCTTTTTGATGCAGCCCAGGATACTCTTGGCTTTCTCTCCTGCAAGCACACACTGAAGCTGGGTTATGTTCAGCTTCTCCTCACCAAAGACCCTCAAGTCCTTCTCTGCAGGGCTGCTTTGAATCTCTTCTTTGTCCAGTTTGTAGCTGTGGCTGGGATTGCTTCGGCCCAGGAGTAGGACTTTGCACTTGGCTTGGTTAAACTTCATTAAGGCTGGCATCAGCCCACCTCAGAAGCGTGTCAAGGTCCCTCTGGATAGAGGGTCATTTACTTATGACCTTCTAGTGAACACCCTATAAATCTGAAATTAAAATTATTGCTCATTTGCTGTACTGCCTGGCTGCATTTCATGCAGCAGAAACCACAGCAACATGACAGTCCTCTTTGCAACATCTACTCTACTTTTGTTGAAAACAGATTATGACAAAACACAGTGAAAAATCAGATTTTATTTTTTTTTTTTTAATTTGCAGTGCATAAGCTATGCAGGGATATGCAGAGGTAAAGAGAGACATACAGAGATACCATATTGGTTCCCTAAGAAAGGATAAATTCAGAAATGCTAAAATTCTGAAGTAGATAATAGTTTCATATTGGTGTGTGCTGCTCTTTAAATACTTAAAATTGATAAGGAACGTGTCAGAGCTACATCTATTAGTTCCATAACCTTACAAAAACATCAAATCACTTTCCACAAAGTAACCATGAGTTACTGCAACTGCAACATGCCCTAGTGATACACTCACAATTCACTAGCCCAGCTGCATGATGTTTTGCAATTCTGCAGATGTAAATGGGCTAGAAACTCTCAGCAGCGCTTGAGTACTGCTTTCTGAGGCTTTCTGTCGTTCCCTGGTGTATAAAATTGTTCACACAGAAGTTAAAAGATTCTTCAGCTTCACTCTCAGGCAGTTTGATTCATACCTATTCACAGATGCAAAAATCTAGCTCTCCTAATTGCATATGTGACAAACCTAGAGTTATTACAACAACTGCTCAAACAAAAAGGCAGTTGCTTTGGTTTTGTCTTTTATTGGTGCCTTCTGGTACAAGACAGTAAGTTAGCCTCGTCTAACAATGAGCCATGTGAGAACAGTATGTGTATGAAGAAGGGTAAGCTGAAATTCTAATAACATACCAAGGAAAACAGGTGCTGAATATTCATAAGTACACATATTCTTGATTGTGCAAGACAAAATTCTGCGTTAAAAACCACATGTTAGGAAGTATTACCTTGCAGTTGTCTGCAGGTTATGAAACAAGCACACAGGAGAATGTGCATATCCAGAATTCAATGTGCAAAGTGAAATGCACATTTTGCACATCAGACCATTTGGATTTCACAAAGGTGTGATCTTGATCACTTCTGGGACACTTACATGAAACTGATCAGCTCCCTGAATGCTTCTGCTTGGTGAGAAAATCCCAAGAATCTTGCCTAATCTCAGTGAGTGAGCAATAAGAGCTTGAGAATCATAAATTCAATCTCTTGTATGAGTGGTATGAGATTGCTGCAGATTGAAAGGACTAGTGTTAGTTTCATGCTGCTGAAAAAAACTATTTCGCTCTTCATAAGGACACTCGTACTTTCCAATGATACCATGTAGAAAAGATACTAAATACAAAAATCATTTTAACGTTCAGAGGTGTTAAATACTTACAAAATGGATTTCAGATGAACTGTATATATAATCAATCTCTAGCTGATAAAAAAATAGCTAATGAGGTCAGTAATAGGCTACAAAGTCTCAGAGTCCCCATGAGAAGTGCTGCACAAATGGATGGAAGCTCAGAAAAAGGTTCTATTCCCATTGCCCACATCATAGCAGTTCTGTTGCTCAAAGTGGCTTCATTTTTCAGAGCTCCCGGACTTGCAATTTTTTGGGTTCAGTTCTCAGTGTAGCTTGCAGTTTGGGTGTTTATGCATGCAAATAATTGCATGTGTAGTTACCACGTGTGCAAATATGAGTTGGTAGACATCCAGACTGAGATTTCCAACGCTCAATTCAAAATAAAAAGAATAATAAAACATGTGTGTTCCATATACTTTGTTAGAAGTTTGCATGTGCAAGCGGGTAATTGGGTAACAAGTTACTACTGCTTGCATCTGTCATTTAAAAAGTCTAAATGCGAGAGAGTATCCAGAAAGTACGACATTGCACTGACAGTTCTGAAAATCTGTTGGTGAACATGAAATTTGCCATCTGTCTTTTGTGCTATGGATGCCTTTGCAAACCCTCAAAAATCAGTTTTGTTTGGGCTTGTGCAGGATCCTGTGCACCAGATGGTACTTGTATTGAGCTTGGCTCTCAAGTAGCAGGCCACAAGTTAATACGCATTCTATCAATATTGTAAAAATGTTTATAATTTAATGTGACTCTAGCTTACCTTTGAAGTTAGTTACTCCCTCTTGATATGCAGAAGTTCCTCTCTGTCTGTCATACAACTAGAATAAATGTGTTTATGAGCTTTGAAAGAGTTGACATCAGAAAACATATGGTAAAAGCAACTAAACAAACCAAAACCATAAATGTTGTATTGTATTTGTTGTGATCTTCATACTGAAGTTATTTATGACAAAATGAAAACAAAGTCAAAATTGTGCTAGACAACGTTGTGTTCAAAAGAAATACCTGATATTTTTAAGTATCTTTGTCCATTTGAAGTATCCTGAAAGTATAGTGAATTGTTCTCATGAGACCTCACTTGGAGTATTGTGTGCAGTTCTGGTGTCCTCAACATAAAAAGGACATGGAACTGTTGGAACAAGTCCAGAGGAGGCCATGAGAATGATCAGGGGACTGGAGCACCTCTCCTATGAAGATAGGCTGGGAAAGTTGGGGCTGTTCAGCCTGAAGAAGAGAAGGCTTTGTGGAGACCTCATAGCAGCCTTCCAGTATCTGAAGGGGGCCTACAAGGATGCTGGGGATGGACTATTCATCAGGGACTGTAGTGATAGGACAAGGGGTAACGGGTTAAAACTTTAACAGGAGAAGTTTAGATTGGATATAAGGAAGAAATTCTTTACTGAGAGGGTGGTGAGGCACTGGAATGGGTTGCCCAGGGAGGTTGTGAATGCTCCATCCTTGGCGGTGTTCAAGGCCAGGTTGGATGAGGCCTTGGTTGGCATGGTTTAGTGTGAGGTGTCCCTGCCCATGGTGGGGAGTTGGAACTAGATGATCTTAAGGTCCTTTCCAACCCTAACTATTCTATGATTCTATGGTTCTAAAGCCTTTGGTCTAAAATTAGAGGTAGTGATCATAGATATCACCTGAAGGAATAATCTAGCAATGTAGTTGGAAAAGAGAGTTGTTTCAGCAGGACCATAAAGTCTTTGCTTTCTAGGAGTCTATATAATCACTGGCAATCATTTCCATGTTATTGCTGTCTCTTGAAGTTTCTCTTTATCAGAAACTACACTGGCATTCCACATTGCCTATTTTACACTGGCTACAGATGCAGGCACTAGTAGTGTCGTGGTTTAAGCCAGTCAGCAAGTCAGCCACACAGTTTCTACTCCGCCCCACCACCCCCCACCCCTGGAGGGATGGGGAGGAGAATCGAAAGAATGTAACTCCCATGGGTTGAGATAAAAACAGTCCAGTAACTAAGGTATAACACAAATCACTACTGCTACCAATAATAATAATAATGATAAGAGAAATAACAAGGGAAGAGAATACGATACCGCCCGCCGGAAATGATCCCAACAGAGAAGAAGATGTGCCCTTCCGGGTAACTCCCAGTTACATCCCCAGGCATGACGTGCTGTGGTATGGAATACCCCTTTGGCTAGTTTGGGTTGGGTGTCCTGTCCCTGCTTCCTCCCGGCTTCTCCTCCTCCCTGGCAGAGCATGAGACTCACAAAGACCCTGGTCAGGGTAAACATTCTGACCAGCAACTGAAAACATTGGCTTTATCAGTCTTATTCCCAGGCCGAAAGTCAAACCCACAGTGCTGCACCAGCTACTAAGAAGGAGAAAAACTGACTGCTGCTGCTGAACCCAGGACAAGTAGTTAAATATTTAACTATTTGCACATGTGCATTCTGTCAAGATATTATGGATCTTTACTCAGTCAAAGCAGAAAAAAATTAAGACTGTATTCTTAAGGCTGTTCCTACTGTATTTACATCTACATCAGAAGTTTTAATTTGGTCTGCTGCTGTATGTTTATGTCACCATGGCCTATGGAAGTATTTATTTGGGAAAAGACAGCTAGTACAATACACAGATGTAAGTCATAAGTTCAAAACCAGAACAGCCAAACTGAATAATAATTGAGTTCATATAGATTGTTTCCTTTATTATTAATATTTCCAGCATACAAAGCAACCAAAGAATATACTAGTATGAGAAATTATAGTTAAACGAGCTTGACATTTTGGTGATTGAAATAACAGAAAAAGCAGCATGATTCAGATTATATATATCTGTATATACATATAAGATCCAAATGATTCTCCAGTCAGCTTTTTCCTTTCTCAATCCTGCTAATGCCAGTGCTAGGATGGAGGAGAAAATGGAGGTGACCATATGACTCCTCCACAGTCTCTCATTTCAACTGGAATTGAAATTGCTCATTGTACTGCAGGACCCCAGAATCTGGGGTTGCAGAACCTGAAGTTCTAAATCTGAGCAGTGTTAATGTGAAAAAAAGATCATAATGCTTATATCCTTTGGGATATTGAGAGCTTACAAAACAAAAAGGCTGTTGGAAGGGGATATGATTTTAAGTAGAGATCACTCAAAATAGGTAAAATTTTAAGAGAGAAAAAAAATCATTAGTTTCTACATTTGTTCAATGGTAGTTGAAATAGGTGAAGTGTACTGACTGTAAAGGTCAGTAAATGTTATGTGTATTTCAGTATTTCGAGTTCTCAGTTATGATGCATGTAGTCAATTTTCATGCAGGGTCAACAGGACACATCCGAAAGAACAAGCAGGAATGGAATAAAGGGCTCACCACTGGTGATGCTTCCACAAAGACACAAAAGCTGTCAAGGACTACTGCTAGATTCATTCTGAACTGAAACAAAGAAATACAAAATGAAGTATAATCTTTTGTAAATAAGTAAAATCAATTCTGCTTTGTGGTTAAGTAATGTTGAGCTTGGTAGCTTTGCAACAATAGCAATGGGTAAGAGCTTTAAGGTAGATGACAGTGAAGAAGTATCTTAGATAAACGTTTTATTATAATAACCTGCTAGAACTGAACTAGTGTTTGCTGGCATGACAACAGGACTTTCCAAACTGAGTTCAGCCAAAGGACAAAGTGAGGAAGAAGATGATGAGGAAGAAATGACCACCATAGGTCCCAAAGACTCACTATCACATTATTGTGCACATGTGGGAGGAATTTT
The DNA here is from genome assembly GCF_963264785.1 of Psittacula echo. Lineage (NCBI taxonomy): Eukaryota > Metazoa > Chordata > Aves > Psittaciformes > Psittacidae > Psittacula > Psittacula echo. The sequence goes on along the minus strand of NC_137742.1, from coordinate 81,829,900 downwards.
CTAGAAGAATGATGTCACGTATAAGTGCCTTTATGAACATGCATGTAATGTAATGAATATGTATGTCTGATGACTATATAATCATGGTTTGTTTGGTGCTTGAGCAAGATATGCTCGGAGGAGCTATCCCCCGTGTCTCCCAGGGCGCAAATAAAGAACATCTGCTTGTCAACTTAAACTTTGTTGGTGAATCCTTAGAATTTTTCTGTGAATCATAACATCTAAGATGCCTAACATCAGATGAATCTACAGAGATGCATTTTTTGACCAAAGAACAAAAAAAACCGAACAGTGACAAAGAGTAAAACTGTTATAAGAAGATTTAAAGGGCACTGTGCTAAGTTGGCTAAGGAACCAGGCAAGATCTGAAGGATGAGATGCTTAGCAACATAAGATGCTATAATAAGATGAATATGGAGAGTATCTGTAGTTTTGTTTCTTTTTGTTTCTAATTCTAAAGTAAATAATGTTGTGGTTCTAAGAGAACACTCAATTAAGTGGCTAATGTGCATGCGAAGGAAGGAAATAAAGAAAACTGAACTTAATACCTGAAGAGATAGAGGAGTTATGGAGAAACAGGTCCAAACCTTAAAAAGAATAATTAAATTTCTCAGAAAGCTAGGCAAAGGCCTGAAAGCAATCCCCCTTAGAAAGAGCTTTCAGAGGGACTGAAAAGGGAAGAAATTATAGCTGATCTAGTAACCCTGACAGATACTGAAGGAAACACCAGAACCTGTTCTGAAGTAAATGCTAAGGAGCAGTGGAAGCATTTCAAGGCTTGCTCATTGATCCAATTATGAACTTGGATTTTTGTAATGATATAAACCTACTTGGGTCAATTAGCACAGACAACTTTGAATGTCAATATGACCATTAGTAGTGAATCACAAGCACTGATTGGGTTTTGCAATACAGGAATAAAAAGCAAGGCTGAAAATGAGATGAATCACAAAACAGAAACGAAAAAATAATGTATGTATTTTGTTGCGCAAAAATATTTGTCATGCCAGCAAATAAAGATTAGACTAGTAGAAGAGGCCTAAATAGTTAATACTACCAATTCATGAAGACCCTACAAGCATTTAAAGATGCAACCTTTTTTTACAGACATTTGTTCATGTTATAAAACCAGCCCACATACAATAAGCAGAAGGTAGTTTGAAATGTTGAATCAAACATAGGCTTGCTCATTAATGTATGTATTAACCAGGGAGATGAAGATGTCAGACAAGTTTAGAATAAAATTGAAGCTTTATAAAGTTTCTAAATTAATATTGCAGTTTAGCACTAACATTAGTGCAATTTAGTACTAACGCCAAAAAGGTGAACCAGACCCCATGTGAAGAGCTGTGCATTCAGTGGTGCAGATCTAAAGGGAAAAACATCTGCAAACATCTGAGGAAGTGCCATTTCTCGATGCTCAGCCTTCTCGTAGGTGAAGCATGTTGCTTCTCCATTGTTAGAATGTCTGGTTGGATTTCCCACCATTGAGTGTAGACTGGTGTATGGTTTAACTACATGGTTTGGAGATCTGGACATGGCTTATGATACAAAGATGCTGTGACTTTGTACTGATCTGTGACTCTGCTTTTCCTTCCCTTTAGTCCCAGGAGCTGCATTAGACCTTCCTCACTTGTTAAGGGAACTGTGTCAGATATCAACAGCACCAAGTGCATAAATAGCTAAGAAACTTCCGCAGAAGGCTAGCAATACAGTTAAAATTATGTACAAAGATGTACACAAAATTAAGTGAAATCAATCTCAAGTGAATTGACTCAAGTTCTTGTAACAGTGCACCCTATAATCTTCATGGTACTTTGCTAATACATAAAGGGGGTTATCTCACTTCAGGAAATAATTTTGAAGCCTGCAGTACCCTCAGTTAATGGCTTTGTCTTTATTGTCATTGCTACACCCAAAAAACCTCAACAGCTGGTTAAAAATATTTGAAATGGCACCAAGACAATAAAACATTTTGCTGAGAAAAGTTGTGATCTACTCTGTGAGATGATATGTTTTGTCAAATTAGAAAAGCCATATGTGGTAGGGGGCATAATTATCTGTATAAAACCCAAGAAGAAATGTACTCATTACTGTGTACTTGTGGGTGAAGACACGACTTGTAATACTGCTTATAGCTAACACTGCCTGAAGCTCCACATCATACGACACAGTTTTAACACTTCAAACATTTCAAAGCTCTTCTCTGTTCTGACTACAGTGCTCTATACTGAATTTGTGCCTTATGCTGAATCCTGATTAGAAAGTTTCAGGTAAAAATGCTTTGGCCATGAACAAGAGGAGTTAAAGAACATGTTGTTGTCTGCACAATACAAAAATTTTTACAACAAGCTGGGGAGAAGTTGCTTGAGATTATCACTTATGATGCTAAGACTTGAAATTCATCCATGGGTTGCCTAACATCCCATTGTTACTGTTTGGGAAAAAACAAGAGAAAACCGGTAAGTAAAATGCTGTACTTAAAACATGTGTTACAGACAAGAACTTTGCCATTTAAAACATCACTCACATGAGAAAGAGACTCAAATTAATAACCAGTCAGACTGGAGAGACACTGAGACAGAAGACTAAATGACAGCAGCAAACATGTGCAAATGGTGTTAAAATGTGGTTCCAGGCTGAGAAGACCAAAATTGTGTTCATCCTTTGAGCCATCTTCAAACAAATATTACCTTCATAGCTATCTGATATGTATTTCAAAATATTGACATTTTTGCTGTATTTTAGATTCTGAATGATGAGAGAAGTGAGGGTATTTCAAAAGGAAGTGTTAGCAAAGAAAATTAACTGTATTTCCAAATATAAATATATGTAGATAATGACCTAAATATCAAAAGCTGTAAAGTAGCTTCCCCTCTCACACCCCCAGGAAATAACCAAAACCAAAACAAAAGATTTTTACTCTGGGAGGAATTTTGGGCTTTGCATCAGTCTGCAAGACTGCTAAAAATATATATATGTTTTAAAAAACACAGCGCTTAGCATTGAGTGGTACATTTGTTTTATCAGTTTAAATTAAACTAATTAAAATAATCACATATATAAATAGATCAAATACAGTTTTGAGGAGATTAATAGTTGCTTTCCTCAGAAAGAGTTCTTCTTTTTTGACATGTATAATTAATACATTAGAAAAAGAAAAAAAGCATTCTCTGCTATGAATCTCCTTGGTTTCATGTCTGAAATACCGTATAACTCTTTTTCTTGGTTTTATATTCTGTTTTGTTTCAGGTTACAAAATGCTGAAGCAGTAAGGCATAAAGAGATCTTTTCAGATACCTTTCTTTTATTTCTAAGGCTAATAAAGGCTTATTTTTACATTTTGAAAAGTGTCATTCCCATCTGTATAGGTGTTACATCCATATTTTTGTTAAATGTTGAGATCTCTGTCTGAATGTTACTTGAAGTCTTGACATGATCTTTATGCCAGGTTCAGCTTCAACTTTAGTAAATGAATGCAGCTGAGAGAATTCAACATGCAGAATGACTCATCTGATTATAGAACTGTTTATGGTGAATTGATTTGAATTCTAGAATAATCCTGCTCTGTCTATTACAGTGCAGCCACATACAGCCTTCTGGTCCCAGACCCACTCTGCCTCCAGGACAATACGTTTCTACAATTGAACAGCCTGAGCTACTCTGACTTTTTATTTTCTAGACAAATTTACTTTCTGATTGGATAAAAAGGACACAAATTAGACAGATTTGGAAATTATATGTAATGATACCATTTTAATGTAAGGATTGCTTAGGCTGGCTTTTGTGGAAAAAGAATCAGGAAGCCTGACAGGATGTTGTTTGGGACCACACAAGGCAGGGGTTGTGAGAATACAGCACAAGGCAGACTGAGAACACCAGTCTGCTATACGGCAGCATGCATCTGCCCGTGATACCATGAGCTTCCATATAGCACTGCACTGCATTTATGAGATTGGTTGCTGTAGTGAATACATCTATACAAGTAACAAATTCCTGGTCTCTAGTTTTTGTTTGTTGATTTTCTAATAGTAAAGGGTGATCACTGCTGAAAATAACTGTCATTTAAGGATGAGAGTAGTCCAGTATTCTGTCAAATAAACAGTTCTTCTGAACACAATGCCGTATTCTTGTCCCTGCCCATGGCAGGAGGGTTGGAACTAGATGATCTTAAGGTCCTTTCCAACCCTAACTATTCTATGATTCTTCCTGTATCTATTGGTGGTGTGAAAAACAGCATTCACTTTTCCATAACTTTAATACAAATTACTCTTTCTCTGAAAAGCTGCTTATTTTAGACCTGTTTCAACTGCAATATGAAAATAAAAAACCAGAAGGCAAATACATATATTGAAATACTCTAGATGGCCTTTGCCAATCTCCCCAGTATAGGCAAAGGACCAAATTAATTTTTTGTTTTACTTTTTTATTCCTGCTGAGTACATCCATTATTCACCAGCAAGCAAATCTTTTAAAGACTTTCAATCTCAGCACATTTCTTTGATTTAAAGATGTCATGTCAGATATTGAGACACATAAGCTTCCTCTAGGCCTTGATAAATTTGATCTTTGCTATCTGATGCTTTCGGTTTTAGGTGGTTAGAAGCTGATCATTTGTATTCACTGCCAGAGATCCAAGTAGGTTGACTTATCTCTGACTTTCTAATTTTTTTTTTTTTATTTTTTTTTTTTTGACTATGTTTGTCTTTTTCTGGTCCTGAAATGACACTTACCTGACAGGACTTCTCAAAAATAATCTTCAGCGGCTCAGAGATTATTTTGGCTATTTTGTCAAGTATCGTAAATTGAATTCTAAAGGCTCTGATGATTTGAAAGCACCCATTTTATCTCAGTACTTTTAATTTGTATTCTTCCTATTCTGTTCAGTATGAGTTGCATTGTCAAATGCCTGGTTGCCAACTTTTTGGGGAAAGCCAAATCAGAATATAGGTGGTCAAATCCTCTAGGGTGTAAAGAAGTGACTTTTGCAACAAAACCCAAAATTACACCTGGTAAAGGTATGGCTCATGGCATGCAAAAAAGATACAGACTCACTTTTCACAAGGAGTCCTGTGGAAAAAGAGGAGATATAATGGGCACAAGTTACACCAGGGGAGATTCAGGCTGGACACAAGTGGAAAATTCTACACGATGAGAATGAGCAAACACTGACATAATCTGCCCAGGGACACGGAGGACTCCCCAGCAGTTGACATGGTCAAGATGTGGCTGGACAGGGTGCTGGGACATCTAGCCAAGACCATGCTTTGCCTAGAAAGGTTGGGCCAGAGGATCCTTGAGGTCCTTTCCAACCTGGGATTCTAGGATTTCTGTCACTTCGGTTTGTTTCATGAGTGTATAAACCTGTTCTGAACCCATCTTGCTGCCGTTATTTTTATTTAAAAAGAAATTTCAGCTCAAAGCATATGAAAATGCAGAGATGTGGGCACTAGGATAGTGTGCTACGATGAGAAAACAATGTGATTATTTGCAAATATAATGATTATTTACAATTATTACCATTCTCTTTCGGTTTTTCGAAGAAACAAAACCGTGTCGCATGAGCTGAGGTTCTTTCCCGGCCGCATTCCTGACAAACCCGCTGGGCCGGGCACTGATACCACAACCACCAAAGGGCAAGTTCCCTCGCAAGCACCCTGGGGCCCGTGGCCGCTGCTTCCCTGCCGTGTGCCCATGCTCGCCCTGTGCCTATCGAGCCGCCTACACAGGAGTCGCAGGGGCCGGTGCCTGCAGCCCCTTCGCTCAAAGTCCGGGTGACCCCCAGCTCCGCCGGAACTGCAGCATCGCCGTTTGCCTTATGCCTCCCGCAAGATGCGGCTGTCACAGACACAAAGAATAGGTAGACAGGGGGCCGGGCAGGCCCGCTCTGGCTATGTCCTCGCATCGCCACACTTATATACATATATATATGTATAGGCGGGCCGCCAGCAGCCCGCTCCGCGCCAGCCGTTAACTTTTCGACCGGGCTACTCGCCGTCCTCCCTGGGGGTGCTCACGGAGGCAAACTTCTCGCCCGGCGGGCTCGGGGAGGGACTTTCGTCCTCCCATTCCCAACTCCGGGCAGCCCCGGCTGCGCCGGGGCGGGAGGCGCGGCGGAGCCCCGCGCTCGTCCCCGGCGGCGGGCGCAGCTCCGGCCCGCCCCGCATCGGAGTAAAGGCGCCGGGCTTCGGCGGGCTCGGCTGCTGCTGTTGCTGCCGTCGCCGCCGCAGCAGGAGGAGGAGGATGGAGCCAGGCAAGGAGCCTAGGGCCGCAGTGGGACAGCCAGAGCCGGCGGTGTCGTTCCAGGCCCGGCTGTGGAAGAACCTGCAGCTGGGGGGCAAGAGCCGGAGCGGTGGAGGGCGGGCGGCAGCAGATCGCCGCACTGCGGAGCCCCCCGCCCCGCCGCCGGCCAGCGGCAAGGGGGACCTACCCCCCGGCGCTAAGTGGGGCGCCTTCAAGCGGCGGAGGCAAGCGCTGGATCGCGTCTTCTCGTCCTCCCAGCCCAACCTCTGCTGCTCAGCCGCCGAGCCGCTGGAGCCGGGCGCCGAGTCCGGCTCCGCCTTTCGCCGGCTGCGGGAGCACCTGCTACACCAGGGGAAGGGGCCTCCGCCCGGCCGCCGAGACGACCCCGCCACGGGGGATGAGGGACCCGCGGGCGGAAAAGAGGGCCGCCGGCCCGGGGCGCATCTGTCCCACCAGAAGAGCTCCTCGCTGCCGAGCACCGCCTGCCTGGAGCAGCTGCTGCAGGGCTCACCCGCCGCCGGCAGGAGGAAGGAGCAGCGGGCGGAGAACGGCGACGGCAGCGAGGTGAGTGCCTAACCGTCGCCGCGCCCCGCGGGGCTGTGCTGCAAGCGGCCCTTGGCGGGTGGGAGCAGAGAGCGGGGCGGAAAGGTGGTCCCGGGGAGGGGAGGCGGGAAGAGAGACGAGGCAGAGGACGGCTGCCGGGAATGGACAGGGAAATGAGGTGAGAGAACGGGGGGCGAGGCCGGAGGGCGGCCCGGGCTGACTCTGTCCGCCGCCCGCTGGTGCGACGCGCCCCTTCGGCTTAGGCAGAGCCGCTGCAGGCCGCTGGCGCCCTGTTACAGCTTCCCCGCCGCGGGACTGGTCCCGGGTGCCGGCCGGGTGGTGTTTGTCGTGACAGGCGGTGTGGTGCTGCCATGTCGTGGGCGCGCTGCGGGGCGCGGGGTGCTCGTCCCGCAGAGCTGCCTACGGTAAACCATGCGGAGAACTGGCGTCCCGAAGGCCGAAGCGGGGGTCGAGCGCGCAGCGCCGGTCTTCTCGGTTCACACCTGTCCCCAGAGCCACTCTGCGTCCCTGAGGCCTTGCACTGCTGATTTTTGTCTTTGACGCACCTAGAGTGGCTTTTGTTCAAATAACCTCCACTCTTTTCTTGCCTGGTTATCCAAATTTGAATAATTATTTCTTTTACTCTCTGCAGGACACCTAAACGACTTCCACTAGTTAATAGAAAACTACTTTCCAGAATGTACCAGGGACTGTCACACACAGCCATCGGTTCAGGCTGATGAAGTAGTTGTTCCTCCCTCATCTCTCGGGAAAGGTGGCGTACAGAGCCATAGCTCTTCCGATTGTCAGTTTTGCAATAAAGTGGTGAAGCTAGAATTGGTGGGGGCTGCTGAAACTTGCAATAAATTGCCTAAGAGAAAAAGAGCAAACATGTGAGTCATTCTGGAGTTCTTGTAATTCTAAGCAGCCATCCACATTTTGCAGGAAAAGTTGACTAAAACACATTATTATATATTGTCTTCTGTCATAATTAGGGAGAAATGAGCAATGAAGCTGTATGAGTATACTTGGCGACAAAACCTGTGGTCATGGTCTAGTGAAGAGCAGTTGTGTTTCTGCAGTGACTTGGAGCATCCCTTGAGGGATTGTCATGCCCCTGTGCAGAGTCCAGCTCTCACCTCTATAGACATGGGACCCAGGCCTAACTTTATGTCCAAGTCCGTCAGAAGCTGCCTTGGTTATCCCATGAATAAATCATGCTTGTAAATGTTTTAAGTGATTGCATCTTCAGGTAGGATTATTTTAGTAAGTGTTGAAGTAAAGAGTGGTCAGTTGCTTTCTCCCCCCAACCCCTGGCTCACGAAAATGTATTTTACATTTTAAGTATTACTGTTTGGGACTACAGGAGGTTCTTCTCTGTTACACTGCTACATCTAGCAATTAATAAATAAGAAAATATGGGTCTCTCTTCAGTGCCGTTCTGCTCTTGTGTTCAGCAGGGCATCAGCACGTTTATTTACAAAACATGTAAATTTTTATTTAATTGTGAGGGTATTACTCCTGATTTGGACAAGATACAGTCATAACATTTGGAAAGAATACTCCTGATCAAAACAAAGTGGTACCCAAGCTTTCTAACATGTCTTAAATTAGCAAGATTATGGCCAGTTCCTCCAAGAAATTTCTAGTATTTCTAGCACTTGAGCTGTGCCTCCATATAGTGAGTTTGGAATAATTTACTTTTTTCAAATCCAAATTTTACTCACAGCAGCACAGACTTTCAAAGTTGTCCTGAAAGTTGGTTTTGGGTTTGGTTTTTTTTGTTTTAATTTTATTTCTTATTGCCCTGCAGCCTTACCTGTCCAAAGATCAAAAAAAATTCTAGTAAGTAACAGAATCACAAAAATGAGGTTAAATTATCTGTAAGTAAAACATCACTAGAATTTCAGCTTGCTTTAAAATATATTTAAAACTTGATTGAAGGCAAACAAATGCTACTGCCTCTTTCAGATCAAGACTTAAACTGATCTTTTTAGCAAATATGTACACAAAAAGACCTACTAAATATTTTAAGGGAGATAGTGGGGAAAAATAAAATTCCAGGAGAAGTCAAATTTCTTGTGCTTTTACGCTGAAATAGTACAGTTGTCATCAGCGAAAAGGAGCACAGGTTAGTGCGGTGGATTGGAAGACTTACCGTGTAAGTTGCTGTACTCTGTGTGGATGTAATCTTGCAGTGTACTCTTCGGCATAGTTGAGAAATAGTTTGAAATAATTAAAGTATGATGAAGCGATACTGCATTGGACTTGGGCAGTCTAGCAGAGGCCAGGTTTTTTTAGGTGTGAATAAAGCATTTGTTGCAGTGAATAGGATTAGTGTCTTGGTTTGGGTAAAGGTGCATGTTTATGGGTGGAGTCTTACACAAAGAATAAGCATTATATTTCAGCAGTAAATGCTGATCTACTTCTCCCCCAAAGACTGGATACTTCTCACAGGTGTCCTTGAATAGGGCATCTCTTCAAGTACTATATATAATTAAAGTAATAAATACAGTGAGTACTCTATTTGGGGAGAGAAGGGCATCGTAAGTACTGTATTTGTTGTCAGGAAAAACAAGGTTCCTTTTAAAGAGTAGCCAAATATGGCTTATTAGGACAAGGAAATAAACACAAGCAGAGTTAAATATCATCCTTCTTCCTCTTCCAAAGGCTGTATATCAGGCTTTCTTGGCCAAACCTTTCCTAACCCCCGACGTGGCATGCAGCCACCTTCATGCAGCCAAGAGCTGCAGGATGTGTTCTGCACCCTGGTGGAAGGGAGTGAAGGGTGATGGAAGCCTCAGGGACTGTTTCATGGGCAGGAGGTGACAGCAGCCCTCCAGCAGTTTTGTGGCTCATGGGACTTCCAGCTCTGGACGTGCTTCACATGTTTTTTTCCCATTTGACCTAATAATTTGCATTTCCTCACCAGTGGGAGCTTGGGTTTACCCAGCAGTGCCCATGCCATCATGGCCTTTCTCCTGAATGTGAGATGCTGCTTTGCATGGAAAGCTTTATGCTACTTGCAGTGTATCATAATTGTGTAGTGAAGACCAGGAGGGTGGAAATACTGCTGTTTCTTAAGATTTGCAGTAATAAGGAACCTACAAGTATTTAATCATCTCAATCTGAGATCACTGGTGTGAGCGTATGTCATCTTGAATCGACAGTGGACATGAAGAGCATTCAGGGAGAGGGTTCCTGGCTGAAGAGGTGTCCAAGCTGCAGTCTGGTGGCTGCACTGAGAACATATGTGGGCATGTTTCCCAAAGGGTTTCCTTGCAAGATAACGATTTGTCTTTTTTAGCTATGTCCTGGTTGATCTGTTAAGCTCAAGAGTGGACAGGTTCTGAACTACTTCCCTCTCTGTCTGTTTCCAGGTTTGTGATTATGTGAATATACTGGAGTTGTGGGAGGGCTTACTGCAAGGAGGAGGAGTGGAGGAAGGCTAGGGCTGCCACTAAACCATTAGATGCATAGCTGTAGGAAATGAAGCTTCGTTAGTTTTGCTGCACTGGAGAAACATGTCCAGATCTAGTGTTTCTCCCATTTTCTCAATAGTGTGTAAATATTGCTCAATAAAGTTGGTGTAAGAGGGTGTGGCACATGAGAGGGGTTTGCTGAAAAAGGGGAGTTTAGTGAGCTGGGTGCTGTGGAGAGAGATTGGACTTCCAGGGAAAGGAGCATGGTGTTGTACTGAGATGTCTGGGAAGAAGAAAAGGAGTGATGAAATACAAGCAGAGATGGAGTAGTGATGGAATAAGAGCAGAGCTAGATCTGTGAGGAAGCCTGCAAAGAGGAGAGCCTTGACTTTGGTGTGGAGGGGGATGCAGAGCCTGTGGTAGCCTGATTGGCGTACTGTGCACGTTTTTTGTGCCTATACCAGAACAAATCTATATCTGGCATAGAGCCACTGGAGTCAGTGAAGTTGCACAGGGGAAAAATTTGGCTTGTTTGTTCTAACTGGTGTATTTCACAGGTCATGTTTCAGTAATTGATCCAGCCAGTGAAAGCAAAATAACAGAATAAAGACAAAAGAAAAGGCAGAAAATGTCAGTGAAAAGCTACACAGATGATGCCTCCCAAGGGAATCTTAATTGCTACTTCAGATTTCTAAGATGCAGCAGTGGGAAAGGTGAAGGTGATGAGGAAATGCGAACACTTCTGACTGTCAAGATTACATTTTCCTGAGATAATGCCAATACAAAACAAGGAGAATTAGAGAGAGCTAATTTGCACAGGTTTTTGGAGCATGATTTGAGGCCAGCAGCATTCTGAGAATAAATGGGCAAAATTTCAGAAAAGAGGAGGAAGCTTGATTTTGGGGATCTGGCCACTGACACATGGGGAGTAAGTACATGACTGAATGTTTAGGCTGGATCAGAAGAACCTAGAGCTTGTTTATAGAAATTACATAGAAATCGGAAGCAGGAGTAAAAGCTGTTACTAATGCTCATTTCTTCTTAAGAAAGCTGTTGCGGTCTTTCAAGGCTGTTTGCTTTTTCAGGAGTTTAATTAGACATCAGATTTTATCAAGGGATGTTCTGCACTGCCCTGTTTTGTTCTTATGTGACTATCTGATAAAAGACTTATGTTTCAGCAGCTTGAGAAGCATTAATCTGTTTCTTGTGTTCTGTCAGCTTCTGACCAGTCTGTCAACTTACAGTATGTTAGTACAGTGTATGTGTATAACAGACAGGAAAATCAAGAGAGGGCACAACAGAATTCTTGAATAATCTCTGCTTAATTAACTAAAGAATCTCACCAGAGTTTTCAGTCAGCTGCATCATTTTTCAGAATTGGCCAGTTCGCATTTATCCTTATGTGAAACACTTTGCTATTTTAAAATGAACTAGGAGCAGCTGTTAATGTAATGTTTATCCATGACCTCATTTAGGCTTTACTTTATCTCCTCCTCCCACCCCACTTTTATTATTTATATGTAAAGGTGTTCATAGTAAGATAATGGTATTGAGACTAATAGATTGTTGATGGATAGGAATTGCAGCAGTCCCTGCACTGAAGGAATAAAACCCTGCTATTTTCTCCTGGGTGACTGTTGTGGAGTGATGGTATTTCAGTGTAAGGATTTTAGCTGGATTTCAAGTGACTGTGACAAAACTCTGTTACTTCAGTGTACTTCACGTGTGTATCTCAACCTACTAAATTGTGTTAAACTTTTTAAATGTAAAAAGATGAACATCTAAATATGGTTACAGTATTGTTTTTTTCCAAGAAATTCTGAAAAATGTTCTTTCCCTCTCGTTGGAAGTGTTGAATGCAGAAAATTATTAGTTATACCAATAAGACATATTAGTTACTATATTGTTGCAATAAGAAGTACTTTTTAGCATCTAGAAAAAATATGATTAAAAGAGTTTTAAGACTGCCAGTATGTCATTCAGCACCCAACTCTGTAGGTAGTTCTAATTTAACTATTTTGTCTTGTAATGTGGTACTAACATACTAATAGACTCAAGTGTCATAATTTCTTTCCTCTTGGAATTCCAGGTCTTTGGCAAGGTGGCTGAGGACTCTGCTTTGATCTGAAGACTGAATTTGGCTTTTTCTCACTAATCTTAGTATCGATCCTAGATCTTAGATATTGTAAGTGTTATCTGACAGGGAATGTAAGCCCTGAAGTTTAAGTTTAAAAAAGAATTGTTTTTCTCTTCCCTTGTCAAGAATGCAGAATTTCCACAAGATTTTTCTGTGGTAGATTTAATTTATTGATACTTCAAGTTAGAATCATATAATCACAGAATGGTTTGGGCTGGAAGGGAGCTTAAAGGTCGTCCAGTTCAAACCCCTGCCACAGGCAGGAACAACTCCCACTAGACCAGGTTGCTCCAAGCCCCATCCAACCTGGCCTTGAACATTACCAGAGATGAGACAGCCACAACTTCTCCAGGCAACCTGTGCCAAGGCCTCACCAACCTCACAAGGAACAACTTCCTGAGGTATCATCTGCATCTCCCCTCTCAGTTTAAAGGAATGCCCTCTGCATCCTGCTACTGCTGAAAGATAGATCGTCTCCAGGCCCAGAAATGTAACAGAGCAAAAATCTGGGTTGAATTGCAGACATGGTGTTCTGAAAATGTGTCTTTTCACAGGTGAAATGCATGCCATGGATGTCAGACAATACTGAGCCCAGGTAATGGCACAGCAGAAACACATTTAGAGCTTTTGCTGTCAGTAGGAAGGGAGCTTCAACCACTGGGACAGATTTTGTTGAGCTGTCAAAATGTTAAAGTAACTGCAACACTTTCTCTGAACTGTCCCTTCATTTTGATGTTGGGAAATGTGAACCTCTGTGAGCAGAATTTATTCCTCCCTTCAGCCTGTATTCTCTGTCGTTCTTGGCGGTTCATTCTTTTAGATTTTTGTTGTTGTTGTTATTATTATTTTTTAGATCAAACCCTATTTTCCCCACTTCTGCATTAGCTCCTTCATACTAAGATCAAAAGTTGAAAAAGTTGAAAAAAAGTTGAAAAGTTGAAAAAAAAATCCAGAGGCAACAACTGCATACTTTTGAATGAAACACTGTATTTCAAGCTTTGCTCAAATACGTATAATTCTTCATCACTTTGTAATTTTCCTCAGGCTTCCCTCTGCCCATTCGAAAGTGGAGGAAGTACATTTCTTTCCAGAAAAAAAAAAACCAAACCCACAATTTTGTCAGTTGTTTAATTACCCTTTTGACCACTGGCATTGTTATGATGCTCTGTAAAACTGAGTATCAAGTCTGTGAGATGCTGCAGTGTTCAAACTTGCTCTCTTCATTCATTATTCCAGGGAAGTTCTACAGGTGTTGAGAAAATCACATTCAAGAATGAGTCATGAAATGTGACCAGGCAGATTAGATTAATTTTTTTTTTTCTGGGAAAATCTGAGTGCAATTTACATACAAAGTTGTCTTTAGAATGCCATTTGGTTTTGATATATCTGATCTGGCAGCATTCATATTACTGTATCTGCTGTGCTTGTGATTGGGTGATCATGCTAGGCAAAGATGAATAATCCTTTGGAGGCCTGCAAGCATTTGATGAACAGGATACAATTAACTTGCCTTACAGATTCTTTGTGCAGAATAACCAAATAAGCTGTTCAGTACCTTGCAGTTAATAAGTATCCTTACTGATTTCTCACCTTGTGCGAGTTCTGTTTCATATCTCTCATGTAAGTGATACATGCACCAGTGAGACGCTTGCTGCTTCTGATGTGTGTTATTAAATCAGGGGCTAGACTGCCCTGAAGCTATTGATAAATATTTTATGGAGTTTTTAGACAAATATGAGAATAATCTGTGTGGTGCCAGAGGGATGAGAACCCAGACACTTTTCTGTTGCCTGTGTTTGGTTAGGGTTGCTTAAGCTGCAGTCATTGTAATTATAAGAGAAGGGGAACTACAACTAATGCATTTGTTGGTTCCTGTGAGCCAAGTTCTCTTTCCAGGCCTTTTCTACCCAGTTCTGGAGCCTAAAAGAGAGCACGCAGGAGAGGTCGCTGACTGAACTGTAGTTTCAGTCTGTGCTGGCTCTCTGTATGCTGTCAGACTCAATGCGTGGGAAACAAGTTGAGACATTTTCCAGAAACTAATTCTTGTCCAGTTTGGACAGGACTCAATTTTCAGGGGTGGTGAACCTCCTGTGCTCTGTCCAGAAAATGGAGCTACCTCCAGGGAATCCTTAATTTTTTATCTCCAGAAGAAGAAAATTCTACCCATGCATTTAGGCATTGGCTTTGGAAAAAAAAAAAAAAAAAATAAAAATAAAATTTGCAAAGTCCAGCTGATTCTGACTGGCAAATGGCTCTAAATTCTTGGGGAGAGGGGACAATTTCTTTCCAGCAGGAAAAAGAAAATGCTGACTTCCTACTGTTGTATTTCATAGGTGAGAAATGATTATCAAATGAAACTTCATGCACTGCAGAGAGTCTGAAGTTCTAGGAGGCTTGATGAAGAGTAAAAAGAATTACTGAGGTCAGTTAATTGAAGTGAAGCTAGGAAGTAGGGTTGAAGTGAATTGAAGTAGGAAGTGAAGCTTCCCCCTTTCGTTTTAAGGACACCCTTACTATTACAGTTAAAGGTTTATTCCCTTCTTCGGCACAGACTTCTTATATCCTGTTGCAGTTTCAGTAACTCAATTTTTAAATTTTGAACATTGTTGACATTAGTTGGGTGTTTCAGTGTTTTGCATTACTGTAGTCAGTACAGTATTAATATGAATAGTGTTCTATGACACAAGAACTGGCTTTTGCAGTTTGTTTTTCTATTACATTCTAATAGAAAAACAGAAATGCCATGTGGGAGTCAGCTGGAGTCCAGGAAATGTGAAGGAATAAGTGTATATTCATAATGTAATGCTTGTGGGATGCGTAAAATTTCCTCTCTGAGTTACAAGAATTGGGAGTTTCAATATTTATCATATTTATGAGATTTATTTCTAAGTTTCAGCCTATAAATGTAGCTCAGTATACAAGATAACAGTTAATCTTCTCACACAAAACAAATTTATGTTACATTGTTTCCTGTGAGTTAGTGTGGAATAACAATGGAAACAGTCTAAACATCTTGATGTGTTGCGAGACCTGCATTTCTGAAATGACCTATAGGATGAAGGGATTTTCCTTTGCAAGTTGTATCTACACAGTGGTGTTTTTTTTTTTTTTTTTGTTTGTTTGTTTGTTTTCCCTGTTACAGCAGTAAGATGTTTTGATTGCCTGGCTTTCAAATTAGAAACATATGGTGCATGGCTGTGTGGTTCTGTGTGGGGAAGACACTGGCTGTGAGGCATTAGCTGTGTTTTAGTATACAGTGTGTTGCATCTGGGATTGCAGATATGTTAGGTGTGATGTAAGTGACTTAGGTTTGTTTTGGTGTGCTGGAAATTGATTCCTCAGCTTTAGAAAGTTTTATCAGTCATCTAATCTGGAATTTCTGAATTCCATGGATCTTTGTATTTCATGACTTGGAATATTGTGTGCAGTTCTGGTGTCCTCAACATAAAAAGGACATGGAACTGTTGGAACAAGTCCAGAGGAGGGCCACGAGGATGATCAGGGGATTGGAGCACCTCCGGTACGAAGATAGGCTGATAAAGTTGGGGCTGTTCAGCCTGGAGAAGAGAAGGCTGCGTGGAGACCTCATAGCAGCCTTCCAGTATCTGAAGGGGGCCTACAAGGATGCTGGGGATGGACTATTCATCAGGGACTGTAGCGACAGGACAAGGGGTAACGGGTTAAAACTTAAAGAGGGGAAGTTTAGATTGGATATAAGGAAGAAATTCTTTACTGAGAGGGTGGTGAGGCACTGGAATGGGTTGCCCAGGAAGGTTGTGAATGCTCCATCCTTGGCAGTGTTCAAGGCCAGGTTGGATGAGGCCTTGGGTGACATGGTTTAGTGTGGGGTGTCCCTGCCCATGGCAGGGGGGTTGGAACTAGATGATCTTAAGGTCCTTTCCAACCCTAACTATTCTATGATTCTATGAGTTCTAATACTCTGTTGTTCAGTCTGAGTGATTCTCTTTCATTGCCCTTCTTCTCCAACCTACATATCTTAAGTTTTGTTTGCATTGTGTGGGATTTATCTTAATTTGCTTTACTTTCTGAGTTTTATTACTTCAAGTGTGGGTTATCCGAATGAAAATATGATGAGTGTTTTAAATGTACACTGTATATTTAAGGTGATACTTGCTTAATATACATGATTCATACTTTTACCATTCCCCTCACTTGTAATTTTTCCCCAGTATAAGTAAAAAGTTACACTGACAGTGGAATGCTCAGCCTCTGCTGGTCCTAGACTGAAACATGGAAATTATGGACTCTCTGTTTCAGAGTGGTCCTGTCCTGTGATGCTGGTGTGCATTTGGAGATGTACTGCAGGTTATCTCCTGGTGTGCAGCTGCAGGCAGACTTGGTTTACATCAAGTTCGGTCTGTACGCTTTTTTCTCTTTTTCGTTCCTCACATGGTTGATCTAGGTGGAAAATAAACACAGACAAAATAGAGCAATATGATTTTAGCAGGCAATTAAAGAAAAGCTAATTAGCATTTTCATTATTTTGAATTTAAGTGACTTCTGCTTATTCGTTGTGGGTTAAAGAACTCCCTTTTACGCCTGATCTGATTACGTTAATTACTATTCTTAGTAATTACATGGAATTATTTTTTGTGTAAGGTTAGATCCTCAGCTGGTGTTAATGGGTCTAATTCTGAGATATACAAGGCAGAAGATCAGTTCATATCTGCTCAGGATTTGGTCTGGGTTTAATTAAGTCATGCTCTAAGGATACAGGTATCATGAGTAAGTATAAGGCATTTAGTTCTGCTAGTCAGGAATTTCTATCCAAGGATTTCCCTTGTAGCAGGCATTCAAACCCATTAAATGTGGCTCTGACTTCAGAGTTCTCAAGGGCTAGTGAGTCTGCTTTGTGGTCATCTCAGTCTGAGCAGCCTCTGCAAGGTTTCTGTCTGATTTTCAGGGCTAAAAAAGATTGCATCTGTGTCCTTGTTTTGATAGACCGTTAGGCACTGCCCAGCAGTGAGACTGAGATCCCTACAAGAAACTTGGAAAAGTTGTCTTTTTCATCATGTGATGATCTGCCTCCCAGCCCGTTGTGTCATAAGACATAAAACTAGTGTCCTGGTTTAGCAGTAGCAGTCATTTTTTCTACTGGTGCAGTGCTGTGTTTTGACTTTCGACCTGGGAATAATACTGATAAAGCCGATGTTTTCAGTTGTGGGTCAGAATGTTTACCCTGACCAAGGACTTTGTGAGTCTCATGCTCTGCCAGGGAGGAGGAGAAGCCAGGAGGAAGCAGGGACAGGACACCTGACCCAAACTAGCCAAAGAGGTATTCCATACCACAGCATGTCATGCCCAGGAGGTAGAACGGAGAGTGGCCCGGAAGGGCTGGATCATGGCAGGGTGGGGGTGAGGTACCGGTTGGTGAGCGGTTGTATTCTCTTGCTTGTTATTTCCTTTATCATTATTACTATTAGTGGCAGCAGTAGTGATTTGTGTTATACCTTAGTTATTAAACTGTTCTTATCTCAACCCGTGGGAGTTGCATTCTTTTGATTCTCCTCCCCGTCCCTTCAGGAGCGGAGGGAAGAAAGGTGGTGGGGGGGGGGGAAGTGGACTTCGTGGTTCTAATTTACGGCCTGGGCTTAAACCACAACAACTAGCTATTGAGGAGTTGGGAGACTTTGATTCAGTACCTTTCTATACAGAAACTATTGAAATCCTCATCTCTTGCATCCTGCTAAGCTTGAGTCTTTTCTAGATAGTCATTTTCATGGAATCACAGACCGGTTTGGGTTAGACGGGAGCTTAAAGCTCATCCAGTTCCAACCACCTGCCACAGGCGGTGACACCTTCCACTAGATCAGGTTGCTCCAAGCCCTTCCCAACCTGGCCTTGAACACAGCGAGGGATGTGTGTTTGTTATTAAGGATATGCAACTCTAAAGGAAAAATTAAAGAGGCAGTGGTTGTAGAAGATTCATAAGTAAACATGGATCTGTCACCTAGGAATTAAGACTGTTGATACTGATATTTGGTTTTTAATTGTTTCTGGGTTTTGGGGCAGGGTGGTTGTTTTGGGCATTTTTGGTTTTTTTTTTTTCTTCCATAAAAAAAGCTAAATATGAAATGAAGCAAGAATTGGCTTAGGAAAGGGATCTTGGTTCAATTTTCTGTGCAAGATGATACTGAAAATTTTTATAGCTTGCAGGAAAGAAAATGGAGATTGTGCTGAAGGAAAAGCTTGTTTACAGGAAACAGCTACCTTACCATTTCAGTACCAGTTTACAAGACAGGAGAAGTAATCTCTTGCTTTTGTATAGTAGGTTCTATATGTTAAAAAAATGAAAATACATTTTTGTTTCATTTATGACATCACTGAAGTGCTCTGTTAGGAATTGATGAGAACAGGTGACATCAGGCATATGCGTAGCCAGTTGATAGTCAGAGCTAGTACCTGCTTTATAAAAGGCTTTTTTTCTGTGTTGATGCTAGAGACTTGCCCACTTCATTTACTCAAGATATCTTCATTCAGAAGAAACCAACTTTCAGTGTTGTCATTGTTAGTTTTATAACAAAGTAATGAAAAGTGATGACTAATTTACCTATTTGCTGTGAAAATGTAGGCAATTCTTGATAACTGTTCCTACATATTTGATTAGGTTGTGATACTTGTGATGGTTAAATACTTTTTCCTGTGTGTGCACATTATCTAAAAGTAAACAGTTTAAGTAACAAACCTTGTACAATTTGCCCTGTACAATTTAATGATTTTTTCCCTCAGATGGAGCTTGTCCTGTCATGGATGAGTACTTTTCTTTTCCAAAGCATTTTGCTGAAGGAAGCTTCTTTTAGTTGTCATTTTAACGTGTTTCAGCTTGGTGTTTGTCAAGGGTGGATGTCTACAACATTATTTGTTTTTCCCCTCCACTTCTATGTGGAGAACTACCTACTGGGACAAAGCCTTTCTTTTTTTTTTTTTTTAGTATCTAGCTTCTCAAATTTTGATGTTTTTTTAGTTGTGTTTTATTGGAGAGAACATATTGCTGCCTTCTTGTTTGGACTGTCAGACTGCCTCAATTACCTGTGTCATGACTAACAAACAGCCTTATGGCAATTTTGATTGCTTGCACATAAAAGACAGTATTTGTTTGTATTTCTCTCTGTTTTAATATCATTTAGCAGTGAAAATAAGATGAAAAAAAGGAAAAAATAGCCCAGCATATCACACCCCCTCAGCAATATGTGACAAGCCAATTGCAGACTGGTAAACTGTGAAAGACTTCTGAACTGCCGTTGATTTATTTTTGCAGTCCATCTCCTCCTTCTCTTGGAGAAACTTGGAGTCACCTTTCTTTTTGTCTGTGGGTTTATGTATTACTCCTGCCCTTTCATGACCCTTGTATATCTTGATAAAGTGTCTCCTAGGTGATCAAGGCAGCCCAGCTACATTTTTTTGTGGTGTTTGGACTGCTTTGCACTGTTCTGAAAACGCTCAAGCTGCACTGAGCAGCTTGATACACCTCTTCTCTGGGATGCTACCAGTTGTAGAAGTGCACGTACTTCAGCTCACACAAACATGCTTCTTTTCCTGTAACTGTTTTTATCAGTGTGAGTGCAAGAAGCCCTCTCCTATGCCTCCATCCTTGCATGTGAATTGATCCCTCTGGTGCTGAGGTCCTGTTTCAGGTGGTCTGCTTGTCTGGAAAGCCAAAGCTGGAGCAGAGAATTGGTTCAAAGAAATCTCCATCTGCCTGCAGATTTCTCTAGTGTCAGTTCTGCCTTCTTGGCAGCCAGAATTTGGCCTGAAGTACCCCTTACACCGGTTGTTAGTATTTAATTTAATAGGACAAAAAGAACATTCTATTATTGGTAACTATTTTTATTGTTGGTAATAATGCAGTAGACATAGCCAAACTTAATTTTGGTCTTAAATTTTTCACAGGAGGAGCTGCAAGCATTTGTTGTGGAAAATATTGAAGAACAGTAAACAGTTCCGTACTGCAATTTTTTTTTTTTTTGAAGTACAGAACTTTATTTTGAGGAGGTGTTTCACCAGGAAAAATGATGGCACATAGCTTTGGAAATTTGGAATAAAGCTAAGGTTTTTGGATTTGATTTGGAATAGGTTTAAGTGAAAATTAGAATATGGAATAGTGATAAATAGGGATAGGCCAAAGCTACTGTATGTTGAGAAACAGAAGGTACATAAATTAAGACTTTAGTGTTTGTTTTTTTTTTTTTTAATCCAATGGCCTATGAGGATTTGCTCTGAATGCTGTACATTTCATCTCAATAAATTCAAAATCATTGCATTTTTAGGTCAAAGCTGAATTGAAGAGTTAGATTAATCTTCCTAATTTATTCGTTTGTGAATGTTCATTACAGAGCTTTAGGAAAAAGGCTGTGGCTTGTAAGGAAGAGATGAACTAAAAATATCAGAAACAGTTCTATCTCTTGTAGACAACTTACACTAGAGAGCAGCTATCTGGTTTTTTTCCCAATTTCATAGTCCTTTAAGTATCATAAATTTCATGTATTTATTATACCACCAGTTAAAATGTCCCTTTGTTCTTGAAAATTTCAAAATCTTGGGTTTTCAAGGAACTCTATTGTGACTTGCAAGAACTTTTTACCAACCAAATGTGCATGGGTTCTTTACCTAATTTTCAAGGTGTCACTGCTGTTGCTGAAGTGATGTGCTGTGGTGAATTATTTCTTCTCTCTTCCCCATTTTATTTATGACTTAAACAGTCTATTAAAAAACCCCAACAAACCAAAACCAACAACAAACAACCAAAACCAACAACCTTTATTTATTTATTTATAATTAAAATGTCATCTGATAGGATGATGCAGAATTAAGTGGGGCTAAAAGCGTGCTAGGTTGTGTGGAGTTGCTGAGGTGCTGAAGCTCTTATCTACCTAAATATGTTCCCTGTTTATATCTAGTGGATATCTACCCAAGTAAGCATAATAACATTAACTTTAAGTAATATATATACTTAAAGTATATATACTTTTGATTTGTTTTCTTGTTTGCATTCTATGTTGTTATGATATTAATTAAGGAATATGGTAATAATATATCAGAATGTAGAGTGTGGACTCATAGGCTTTGTGATTTTTTGCTATCAGATACTTAAGAGTATCAGGTGAATATTATTTTTAGTAAATACTAAGTATCATGCAGTTTTTACATATTCTTTTAAGATAACGTTACATGCAAAATGCAGTAGTAATGGATTGCAGCAGACAAAATAAAAAATATTTTAAAATAGTTTTAAATAGTTTTATTTCTCCAGAGAAAGTATTTTCAAAACACCTATCCCATTCAGCCTTGCAGACAGTGGCTCTTTTTCAGTACTGACTGTGAAGCCAATCACTTTCTACCTCAGACCAAGGATATGTGTATACTAAAAAGCCATAAATGTGTTACCTCAAAAGTAAGGTGTTTTAAAATGTATTATTCCAAATACATGCATGTGATATTCATTAAACTTCAGTTTGTTTGATGCTGAATTTAAAAAAACATACCGTATAACAATTCTGCAGTATTATATCACAGAATCACAGAATCCCGAGGGTTGGAAGGGACCTCGAAAAATCATCTAGTCCAACCGCCCTGCAAGAGCAAGGTAACCTAGAGCACATCACACAGGAACTTGTCCAACCGGGCCTTGAATATCTCCAACGTAGGAGACTCCACAACCCCCCTGGGCAACCTATTCCAGTGCTCTGTCACTCTCACAGTAAAGAAGTTTTTCCTGATGTTCACATGGAACCTCTTATGCTCCTGTTTACACCCATTACCCCTTGTCCAGTGATTGGACATCACTGAGAAAAACCTAGCTCCATCATCCTGACACTCATGTGGTGCCTTTCTCTGCAAAGGCAAGGGGAGCACAAACGTACACTGAGGAACTGCCACAGCTGGGCAGCAGGTAACTCTCTCAGTAGGGTAACACAGAAAGGCAGCATCAGTCTAATATGCTTGTAACTTTTTTAATTGTTAATGCTTCTATTCACCAAAATTATTAAGTAAAGCAACTGCATTTTCTCATTCTTCTCCATGCACTCAGCACAAATATATTTTTCCCTTTTTAATAAAAAGGTTTTGTTAGTTTTTAACATTACACATTAACCACTCTGGAGTCATCCAGGGAGCTTTCCTGAACTGACATTCTGGTCAAACTGGTTGCCTTCTTCACAGTTTGAGGCAACAAATTGCTAAACCTTAGCTTAGTGAACACCTGCTACGACTATGAGTTATCCCCATCCAGCGGGGTTCATTAGCATCACTTTCAACTGCCATTCCAGCCTAGTTAAGCAAGTCTCCTCTGTGCAGTTGCTGTTGAAAGTTTGTTGTGAACAGTTACAGATGTAAGAACTTGCTGTAAGGCTGTGCTCTACAACAACAAAAATTCACAGGAAAGGAAACAGTATTATTTCATAATTGTGCTTAAACATTATGTGTACTCTCTTTATTCCCAGTGACACTATGAAACCTGTTCAGACATGCAACCCTTTGTAAATAGAGTTGGTTTATTTAAGTTCTGTCCATATTTTAATGTTTCAGTAGGAGACCTGATTTTGAGAAGTGTTCAGTGACTTGTAGTACAAATGGAATTGATGAGGGCTCTGAGTTTCAAAAATCAAGCTGCATATTTAAGCTGAGAAATATAGGCATGTCCAACTTAGGCATTCATTTGAGAAACAAGAGATCTTCCGTGTAATTTGTACTCATTGTTAGGCAGTACTTCTGTTTAAAATGAGAAGTATTAGAAAATTCTGTAGCTGAGCCAAAATATGTTTTTTCCTGCCTTGGAATTTTAACTCTGAACATAAATTGGCAGCCGTTGGTGGTAGCAAGGGTTGCACAGATTTTTAATTAATTATTAAAAAAAAAATAAAGAAAAAGCAGCTTAATGTTTAGTGAGATGGCAAAACAGTAATGGTTAGAAAAATGAGGAACTGTATCTGTGGTTTGGTTCATAAACTTCAAATTACCTTTGGAGCAGCTGCTCCAATTAATCTGTTAAAACTGTGGCATAGAATAAAGAGCAAAACTTGTGGCAAGAGAGTGACATGCAGAATATAATGGTTTCTAGCATCACATCCACATTCTTTTGCTTCTGCAGCTGCCTGTTAAGGATGGCTTTCTCTGAAGTATCACTTAAAATATCCGTTATTGGAATCAGCACTCTTAGGAAAAAGGCATAGGTAATTTTGTGTAGGTTGGGTAGCTTTGCATCCCTTCAGATGCTGGGAACCCTGAGTTGTGTTAACACTGGATGGGCCTGCTGTGTGGTGGTGAGTGTTTTCAGCTTCCCTTTTCACCACATAGATACACGTCAGTGGAGCAGTGTATCACTGCTGCAGTTTTACTTTCGCTTTCTCTTCATATACACGTTTTTTTTAAGTATCCTTCAACAGCTGAGAGAATCAGGGTTGTTGTTTGGTAGTGCAGCAGTGAGGGGAGGGCTGGATCTCTATTTCCCCACTTGGTGCATCCTAAGCTGTTTCCTCTTGTTGCAACTTCCGTTTAAATTCAGTCTGGGGGAGGTCTACGGGTTCCCATCTGAGAATGGCCACCAGGATCCACCCAGGGCTTAGGGGAGAGAGGTACTAAAAAAATCCATCTGGCCTTTCCTCTTTTCTCCTCTACTCTTGTGTATCTTCTGTGCTTTACTTTTGACAAGGGCCTGTAGAGACAGGACAAGTGGGAATGGCTTTAACCTGACAAAGGGGAGATTGGAGTGAGATCTTAGGCAGGAGTTCTTTGTGGGAGTGGTGAGGCCCTGTCTCAGGTTGCCCAGAGAAGCAGTGGCTGCCCTATCCCTGGCAGTGCTCAAGGCCAGGTTGGACAGGACTTGGAGCAACCTGGTCTAGTGGAAGGTGTCCCTGCCTGCAGCAGGGGGTTGGAACTGGATGGTCTTTAAGGTTCCTTCCAACCCAAACAGTTATCTGATCCTATGATTCGTTTTCTCCCCACATTCCTAAAACCTCTGTGAAGAGGTTTTTGTGTGGCTGTTTCAAGGCTTGACATGCTTTTTAAGCATTTTCCTTTGTTTACCACACGGGAGCCACAGGAAATCCTTCCTGCCTGCTGGTCAGCAACACCTTGAAGCACTGACAGCCCTGACATGGGACATGTTCATCTAATATTGCATGAGAAGTTTTGAAAAAGTCCTTATGGGGAAGTAGGAAGGTCTGAATGTGGACGAGGAAAGGGCAGAGGAAGAAAGAGTCAAAGGGATTACTTCTGTGTTTCTCTCATCTAGACTTTAAGGTATATCCTCAGCCATTTCTCCTCTTCTCTGGAAGAAGAGGAGGATCTCTTCTCTTCTTCCTCAGCCTACCTAGAACAGAGCTTCTCAATATGTGTCCAGAAATTGATTGTTAGAAGAAATCTGTTGGTAGAGGAATTCTTGTAGGAGAGCAAGATAGATTTTTAACATGGCCATAGTAGCATCCTCTAAATAATTAAGAACGGGAACAAGAGGTTACTGAATTCTACTTACTGCACTTCAAAACATTTATGCTGTCATTATCTCATTTTTGAGGAATACACATCCTGATTTTAAAAAAAAAAATGCCTCTATTAATCCAGACTTCCGGCTGTGACTCTCGGTTACTTAAAGTCTTAAAAATTGAAGTGCTGCTGTTTTACGTTACTGTAATGTGATTGGGCTGTGGGGATCATTTGTGTCAGTTCGTGGTGAACTCCTGGCACATGATGAATGCCTGCATGCTAAAGGCCCAAAGCACCATCAGCTGTTAAGTCTGTAATACAGAAGATGTTCTGCACGGGAAAGAAAGCTGCATAGGCAACTGTGTATCCTGGCAGCCCCTACTTTCCTGAATGCTCTTCTTGTCCCAGAAATGTTTCAACTTGGATCTTAAGACAGCTTGGAGCAGCAGTATGGCTAGTCCAGTTAGCCCTGAGACAGAGTAGTGTACTGATCTGCCTGTCCTTTCGCAGATCCTGTGTCACATTCAGCTCATCAGTCAGGAGAATCTAGTCTTAAAATTTGCTGTATATTTGAAAGCTGTTCTTGTACGCCCCCGAAAATATAAATTCATTCTGTTTACATTGAGGTTACTAGCCTGTGGAGTAGCCGCTTTGAATGTGTGTGCAATATGGTTGTTAAAGGTGTAATGTGGAGCACACTTTGCTGGGTCAGTGAAAGAAAGAAACCTGGCTGAGAATTGCCAGGTTTCTTACTGTTACAAAAATGCAGTATTCCTCTTAAACGTTTGTTACATGTTTATCCCTGAGAAGACCAAGCAAGTTGCTGGAAAAAGTCAGGTATCAACACAAGTTACTTAGAAACACATGGAGCAAAAGTGCTGTCCTGATATGGAATAAATTTAGATTTAGAGTAACAACTGCAAGTACCATGAATGTTCTAAGAAGGAATTTGGGGAGGAGGGGTGAGAAGGTAATAGTGCATTGATCTTGAAGCACAATGTGGTGCTGCTGTCCTTCAGCCTTCAGGATGACCCATGCTTCTTCGAATTACAAGCTTAGAGACTCTCAGAGTGAAACTAATGTTTTGATTTGGATGCATTCTGAGGCTTCCTTTTGACTTTTGGGGAACATTAATTTCTTCTGAATCTTCAGACTCAAAAGCACAATGGTTATTAAAAAAATAATTAAAAAGTAATGAAAAAGACTTTTTTTTTTTTTTTTTTTTTTTTTTTTTTTTTTTTTTTTTAAGTTTTAATATTTCACTATCGTGTATTGATTCCAGGAACTCTGAAGAAAACCTCAGAATATCATGAGAACTGTGATAAAAACTGGGGCATCTTTGACACTGAACAAATATGTGGTGCATATGGTCCCATGTGGTACAATAGAGGAAATCCCAACGTAAACTCTGTGAGTAAATCCAAGTAGACAGACTGAGGTATTTTAATATGTTCTCCAAAGATAACTCATGAAAATCTTACGAGTCAGGTGACGCTAGGGTGCAAGTAGAAATACTTAGTGGAATGAAAACCAAATGCAGATGCAGTTTCCAGTGTGTTTTTGCAGCTTTTCATGCTAGAACTCTTTTTTCTAATCTGGTATAGCCTTTAAATTGGAGCTGTCTCAGCTGTGTCCTTGTTTATAAAAACAAGAATAACATCCTAAGGACGTTGATACAAAGTCCTAATGCAAATGCTGAGGTTTTCAGTGCCACCAGCTACCATAAGCTGCTCATAGATGAGTTCTAGCTTCCCAGCTGTCCGTATGGCTCCTTCTGCACCACATCTGGGAGCTGGAGGGAGGTAGAGTGGTTCAGGTGAAAGGAATTCCAGTTTTCTGAAGGTAGGGGAAAAGCTTTAAAACACACATGGGGTAGAGGATTTCCTTAGCTAAGCAGGAGAGGAGAGAGAGGGTTAGGGATCTCTGTTAGAAACCCTGTTTGTAGGAAATCTCAGAAGTATTTGTAAGTAGTTTCCAAATTTGCCTTCTGCACAGAGTCCTCACATGCTTAAGTACACAAGTACTTTATTTAGAGTCCAGTTAAAGTGCTGGCTGAAGTTCATGTAAGTCCAGTTAGAGTGCTGGCTTGAAGTTGATATAATCCTTCAAACTGGTGGTGTCAGTGTGTCCAAGGTCAAAGGCTAACACCACTTTTTCTCCCTTAGGTGATTTCTGAACACAAAGCTACAGATGCTGCAGATAACTGCTTAAATTCAATATATCTCTAGTCATTAACCAAACTAACATTGAAGACTGATTAAATTGTACAGTATTACTAGATTATTGCATGTGATCATGTTAAAAGCATCTCGAGAAAAGCCAGTTAGGTTCCGAATTGTTTTAATTATTGAGGGTGTTGGTTTATTGTTTTGTTTTGTTTGTTTGTTTTAGTTAGTTTGTTTGTTTTTTCTTAACCAGGTATTAGGTATTGGTTTGGTTTATCTTGGTTGATTTATCTTAAAGCAGGAAATGACTTTGTTAAGACGGGGATGAGAAGGAAACTAAACCAGATCTATTCAGGCTGAAGTGATTTATCAGAAGGTTTATGGGGAAAATGAAAAATGCTTAATAAAACTTTTAAATAATGCAACGATCACAGTGCATCCATCCATAACAATAATGTGAGCTGCAAGGAGCCATGAAACTGTAGAAGGATAAATTTATATATGCAAGCATGGTACTTAAAAATTATACTGCTCTTTATCACATGGCCTGTACTTTATCTGTGTGCTTGCTGGGTTCCCTGCATACTTGCAGAGCTGTGCAAATAATTCAAGTGAATATGTAGGTATATATACAGATCATGTGTGATGCTTCATGTCATTGCACACTCTGTGTATGTTGTACACATAACTCTGTAAATGGAAAACATGTACATAGTAGGTGCTGGTAAGCCAGAACAGTGGGCATCACGGGATAACAGAGTCCAATTTTCTGGTCTAAGCTTGTTTTCTGCTTTAGAATTACTTACTTTCAGTTTAAAAAAATCCTTCTACAGTGCAAATTCTACCCTTCATTAGACCTGGCTGGCTATCTGTTGCTTGAAGCCTCTTGGGATGTTAGCAGGAAAACTCATGAGTCAATTATTTCTTGGTGAGATGCAGTTAATTTATACAGAATGTATAACAGTGCCTTCTGTGCCTCTTATTTTGCTGGATAAAGTAGCAGCAAAAGAAAAGGAAACAATCTCCTTACTTACAGGAGCAAGGAGACTTATGATCTGCTAGGCGTTACTCATTTCTGGCTGTCACCTTGGCTTTCTGTTTCTGTGATTCCTTCTGCCATGTGCACATACAGCTGCATCTAAATCAGTTCCTAGCTTCTGGTTTGTATTCAGCCTAGACATGAGGCATTTTTCAAGAGTCCCTTGACTTTCATTTAACTACACTGAATGTTGCTATTGCATTTCCAGCTTCAGCTGCTCAGACTAGCAGCTGATACAAACTCCATTTCAGGATCCCCTTAACCTGGTTCTTCTTTCTCACTCCTAATCATTCATAGAATCATAGAATAGTTAAGGTTTGAAAGGACCTTAAGATCATCTAGTTCCAACCCCCCTGCCATGGGAAGGGACACCTCACACTGAACCATGCCACCCAAGGCCTCATCCAACCTGGCCTTGAACACCGCCAAGGATGGAGCATTCACAGCCTCCCTGGGCAACCCATTCCAGTGCCTCACCACCCTCTCAGTAAAGAATCTCTTCCTTATATCCAATCTAAACTTCCCCTCTTTAAGTTTGAACCCATTACCCCTTGTCCTATCACTACAGTCCCTGATGAATAGTCCCTCCCCAGCATCCTTGTAGGCCCCCTTCAGATACTGGAAGGCTGCTGTGAGGTCTCCACGCAGCCTTCTCTTCTCCAGGCTGAACAGCCCCAACTTTCTCAGCCTATTTTCATACAGTGAAAGTAACTAAATATTTTAGGTTTTAAAAACTACAATTCACTCCAAAGATTATGGTGCATGTTCAGGCTTTGAGAATGGGATCAAAGAAATCTTCTTTGTTGTGTTGATTGGTTGTGGAGCTGAAGATCAAGGCTGTCTGAAGGCTTGGAAGGGTGGGAAGTTTGTTGTTAGGGTTTTGGTTTTTGTTGTTGTTGTTTTTTGTTGCTTTTTTATTTTTTTTTTTTTTTTTTTTTTTAGGTTAGCTGCAGCTACCATTTTATTTTCGGATTCTAGGAGCCTTCATTTAGTTTCTGATAGGTTTATCTTCTTGCTGAATATAAGAAAAGTTCCAAAAAGATACAAGTGCATTGCTTAGGCACTGAAATCGAAGCAGTACAAATATAAAACCCCCACATAGCTCTACCTGCTTCTTCTGGTTTCTTTTTTGCTAGCTTTTGAAGATTTATCTTTTGATGCTGTGTAGTTATTCATCTAGTGTGTTCCAGGGTGGTCTGAGAAAAGGATATATAGTTTAATCTTCTACCAGTCTCCTGTACCTGTGATACAAGGACATTTTCCAGTTCTCTGTGCAGGCTCATTTTGAATCAGAGGTTGCAGGCAAGGAATATTATTAAAAAAAAAAAAAAAAAAAAAAAAGGAAAGAAAATAAACCTTACACTTTTAATCATACATTACAATTTAAAATTGCTGTAACTGTCTCTAGCACCAGATACTGAGTTGCCTTCATCTACTAAGTCAAAATGTTTGTGTTATTTTGTTCCTTTCAAGGCTAAGACAGTTTGCGTGTCTCCAGACATTAACAGATTTTTCACATGGTGGATAAAGGAAAATAATGCCATGTTTCTCGTTTTAGTTGATACCAGCTGGCCATGAGCAATGTTTTTTTTTGCCTGTATTGTAATCAAAACTAGCAAAGTAGATATCCTAATGAGCCAGGTCAGCTGGAGGAGCTGATGAGGTCATGCTGCTGCTTCTGAATTTGAGCTGTTTGTTCTGCAAAATATGACCGTGTTTTTCCCACGGATTTTGAGCAACATTATCTGATTTGTAAATTCTGAGGTGTTTTTGCTTCATGATTATTATCAAGGGGATATTTTTTCCAGTTACTTTGTAGGATGCATATTCATTTTTTTATTTACACCTTGCTTATGTTTGCAGAGTAACACAGATTGCAGTAGGACCAGCTGTAGTTAGTTGCTCTCTATAAATGCTGCTGCACTATTTCTGGTGTTAAAAAATAGTTGTGATGCTTTACAAGGTGACAGTTGACTCTGGCTTCTGTATACTGTGGAGAGCATGGAAGACATCTGCATTGTGTCCATGAGTATGACTTACTTGCCTAACTATTCTTATGTTGTGGGTGGTATAAATTTAAGGTATTGCTTCATCCTGTCCATCTAGGAAAAGGAGCAGTGAGACAAATTGTTTTGTCTTGCACTAACTCTTTTAACTATAGACACAATAAGGTAGTAATTGGTCAAAATTTGTTTTTCTGTTTAAAACCAAAGCCTGAATATTTGAGGCAACAAAGCACGAAATGGTGAGATTGGCTTCTATTGAAAATTACTGACACAGATACTTATAATGCAGCTTTTGCAGATAAAGCCAGAGGCTGTTGTGGCATGGGAAGATAAATAGAGATGTAATGTTTTCTGTACAGTGAGGCACAGGACAGAGACCTCCCAATGCTGTTATAAAGTGAAAGCATCCATTTACTGCAATATGTGCTTATGTTTGGGGAAAAAGAAGTCCAGCATTGAAAAGGACTAATGCATTTAATAGACTTGTTCATGACAATCTTTAACATAGCTATACTGTCTACTGTTGTGGAGCTATTGCAGTACCCAAAGTAGCTCAGGGTATGGACATGTCCTAGAGAAGCAGAAACTGGAAGATAGCTTAAGTCATGATCTCAGATCTTCTTCATTACTTTAATCAGAATCTCTAAGTAAGTTCTGTGTTTCTTTGGGTAAAACAAGAAATAAAAAGGTCAGGGTTTTTCTGTGCAAGTGGGTCGGTTGAGTAGTAAGGCAGTATGGATCCTTCTGAAGTAGTCAGGTCAGTGAGAAGGAGGGATGGGATTTGGAGAACTCCATGAGTGAGTAGACATGGGACTGTTGGTGAGGCCCCTGAGGACTTCCCTTCAGCGGCAAACAGATGGAAGAAACAGGGAGCGTGCTGCAGTCTGACAATGACAGATTTTTGATTTTCTGTTGAAGTAGAAAAATCAGCTTTCAAACTACCTTCACAGAATAGCATCTGACATTTTTAACTTTTGAAAAAGGCTTATTTGTTTGTTTCTGATACTATATTTGTAATGCCTCAATGTCGTTCTGTGCTTTCCAAATATGGTGTGTTTCTGGGTGGCAGCTGAGAA
Organism: Psittacula echo; assembly: GCF_963264785.1. Lineage (NCBI taxonomy): Eukaryota > Metazoa > Chordata > Aves > Psittaciformes > Psittacidae > Psittacula > Psittacula echo. The sequence goes on along the minus strand of NC_137742.1, from coordinate 81,798,828 downwards.
TGGTGAAGCATAGGCTTTGCCCTTACCTTCTGAGTTCAGGCTACTTGCTTAAGAGGAAGGTTTTAAGCTAATGGAGCTCTTCGTGCTGTGCTATGGATTGGGACTCTGGGGAGAGGTGTACAGGTCTGCCAGAGCAGCCCTCCTGACCTAGACTCCCATATCCATTATCTATATGCTACTTTGCAGGTCTGCCCAGCAGAGAGGGGCTCAAATGTGGCGTGTAGGAAACATGATCAGAATTTATTGTACAAGCGAGCACAGTTAGTAAACGATAGAAGTGGTTTGTCACAGGTCAGCACATTCTTCTATTAAGGTATGTTTGATAGGTTAGCTGATGGCTGATCATCAAGCAGGATGTGTTGGCATTTGCTCTTGTAAGTTGGTGTACTTTTGTAATGCATTATGAATAAGCATTGCATTACAAATAACTCTTGAAATTAAAAAGCTTAACTTCAATGGCAGGCAGGCGTTAGTTATGTTAGCTTTGTTTACCTTTGTTTACAGAACGCTTGACTTCCTGCTGTTACTGTGTCAGACTTACTGAACTTGGGTTTGCTGTTTATGTGAGGCAAGGTATGTGCATTAAGTGCTCAAGTTCAGGTGTTATGTTAGGTTTCCCTTGGAGATAATTGTAAAGTGTAAGATAAAGATCAACAGACTTTATCAAGGCATTACTAAAAGCCAGGCAGCTTAATTAATGTTGTAAAGAAGTTGTCAGTGGAAGGATTATACGAAAATAATGTGAAAGAAGGAAAGAAGCCGCTGTACCAGCTTCTGTTGATTGAATTTTCACATAAAGCTTTTGAGGAACTGAGATTTTTAACAGTTGCAAACTTTATCTTATAACTGATATTTTAGTGGACCACATTTGAATGTTTAGTGAATTCCTTGAATAGCTATCCTAGATACAAATTTCTTTAAAAACTTTTTTTGTAAGTTCACTTTCACCTGCACTTTATTTGAGCAAGAAGTAGAAATTCACAGGATTTACTTCACCAGTGTATGAGAGTGGTAATGTGGCACTGCAGGGATTTTTGCTGTGTAGGATACCTGTGTAAAGAAAGGAGATTGCCTTTCCATGTACTTATTCAAAGTCTAGGTGCAAAAAGTAAATGAAGGAACTTACGGAAAAGTGAAAGAATGGTTGCTTTTTATGGAAGGGACAACAGAAAGAATCTCTCTTTTAATAGGAAGTATTGTCCTCTAGTAGCGGAAAATTTATAAAATTGAAGATCAGAAAACTGTTGTACTGTCCTATCTACTATGCATTATCAAATTTCTGGAAGAAACAGAAGAAATAAGGACTCACATACTGAAGAGAAATGCCAAAAAATAAGTTTGTGGTGTGCTAATCCCTTGTGAGCATAGAAGAAAAAGTATTTTAAAAAGCATACAGAGTGAGTTTGTTCTTCTTTTTTTTTCCCTCAAGCATTGCCTTACACATTAGGAATTAAAGTTTTTACCACTTAATCTTCCTTAATTATTTTGATTTGAAAACACAAGCAGTCACATTTATTCTTAGAGTATAAGTTGTTTGGATATTATGAAATAGAAAATAAGAGCTGCAATTAAAAAAATAAATAGCTTGGAACACAAGAAGCCAGATATGATAGACACAAGAAAGAAAGTGTGTGCATTAAATTTCCATGAGCTGTTTTAAAAAAGTAACATTTCTGAATTTGTCCGCTCGCAACTTCAGTTCATAAAATCCTGATACTGACAAAATATAAAACGTGTTAGAACAAGTGAGAGATATTTTGCACATTTTTGTGCAGATACACAAGGGCAAAGGATTCCAAATATGATTATGCTTTTGTTGTTAAAAAAAAAAAAAAAAAATTCAAAATCTTTTAGAAGTTTGATTTGCAAAATAATGTTTTCATACTACTAATTTACCACTAACACATGACCCTTCACTGGAAGGGTGAACTCAAAACACCTTTCAGGTGCTTTGCCTTTTGTTTGTTTGGTTTGGTTTTTTTAGGTCAACATGTAGACAAGAAACAGAAGGGAAAATATCCAAACTTTAAAATAATGAAAGGGGATTTTCTGTGAATTTTCCATTAAGGCTTTTAAAAGAAAACCCCCAAAAAACAAACAACAAAAGAAGGGGTTCAGATGGTACCCTGGCACTTAGACTTATATAAGGTATTTGAGATCCTGAGGACTTGGACATCAACCTGAGTAAAACAAACATTCTTCAATTTGGGAGTTCTTGTAGGATTCCCAGTACTTTTTAACAGCCTAAATTCCTGTTTGTGTCAGATCAGATCTGTGTGAGCTGAGTCCTTGCTTGTTAACATTTTTCACATACCAGTGTGGGTTAAGTACTGAAAAACATCTGTGATCCCTGTTTCTGGAGCCCCAGTATATATTATTTTTACAACGCCCCTGAACAGCTCATTCAGAAGAGATGACAGAAAATCGCAGTTCAACAGACTATTTGATGTCAAAGCATAACTAAAAGTCCTTTAGTGTAGTGTGTAGAGCTCAGCATCCTCTCTGTGAAAGATGTGACAGCCTGGAACTCGTCACCTGCTAGTGGCCATGTATGCACCTTTGCTGTTAAAGCACATGGCAAGGTGAATTATGTGTCAGAAAATCAGATTCATATTTGGCAGAGTTTATTATTGTCTGCACCTTTGCATTTGAGTGTACTGTTCTAGAAATAAAAAAATTTGCATCAACCTAGCACTGCAGTCATGATTTTGCTTTTTTGCCAGCTGGAAGAAGTAGAAATACACCTGGTGGCTATGTGTCTGCTTGTTTATGAAGAACTTTTTCAGGGACCTAGTTTCTGTGTCAGTAATTTTTTAAAAAACATTAACAAACTATTTTCCAGAAAATAGTACTTGCAGGACAGAGATGTGAGGATTTTTTCATTCATTGTGTGACTGGGCTGTGGTGCGTCCAAACTCCATCTCCTGTGTGGGCTCTTTTGCCAAGTTTAGCTTGTTTGAAGGTCACAGTTGCTGTTGAGCAGCCAGAGCGTAATGAGAAGTGATTGCTGCATGGAGCACGAATGACAGAGCTTGTACCTGCTTTGCTCTCAAGGCAAACACCAGTCAGGCAGTGCTGGAAGTATATTTGTAAATTTTAATTCCACAGGCTCAAGCCAATCTTAGTTTTTCTTGCCTACAAGATAAGCGAAAGTATTTACCACAGCTAGAGAGCTGAATGAAGAAGGAAGCAGCGTGCCAAAGAAGCAGCTCATGTACATGAATGTGTATGAATACATGTGGACTTCCAGAAGCGTTCATACAGGCACATATAAAGAAAGGAGGCTGGCTGAAAAGAGTAAGTGTTTTTTACAGGTAAACTGGAATAGTTGCATGGTCTTCTGATAAGAGCCTGTGTGAACTTTTCTATCAGAATATTCCTGTTCATAGGAACTGATTTAATAATTTAATAATCTGGTGTTAGGGATTTTTATCTTTTAAAAATCTTTTTCTCCTACACTTTTCCTGTTCTGCGATAAAGTTGTTTTGCTTGTGCAGATTCCAGTAGAGTTAACGCTCTTCTGTTAACGGTAAAGGGTTTCTGTGGGAAGGATGCTAATCTGTGTGGTGGGAAATCTGGATACTGCCACTCACTCCCTGAAATCGTTTCACTAAGTCCTGTCTTTCTGCTTCTGTTTCTATGATAATAGTATGCCTTACTCATCAATGTCATAGAGGTAAAGATGAGTTAATTATTAACCAGCTTCTCTATCAAGTATAGTAGCTTCAACAGTAAGGGTCTTGGCCTGGGTTAACCAGCACAAGATTGCTGCAGATTCTCTTGGCAGTTTATTCAGGCTGGGGCTAAATTTGGCTCCACAGTTATCTATCTAGCTTGTGTTAAATCTCAGCCAGCTGCAGCCACAGCAAGGTGCATCACTCTTAAAACTGGCAGCATTTTGGCCAAGAGTAGGAGATTTGATTCTGCTTTTGGAAAACTGTGTAGCTTATTCTAAAGAATGACAAAAAATACTGAACTTTGCATCATCCAAAATGAAGTTCAGCACAAATTTATTTCATTAGGTGGAATAGAGTCTCAGAATAATTGTCTGTACCTACATTAGGCAAATCTTCCACTGCAGAAGTTTAATTTATGACTTAGATGAGTCTAGTAAAATCTTTTAATTTGCACATGATTTCAAAGATATAAGGGAAGAGTTGCATGGATTTGTATTACTGCAGGCCCTTGTTTCTTCTCTCCACGAAGTACTTTTGATCCTGCTGATGTTTTACTCAAACCCAGTAAGTGTATTCTGAATCTCTGTTGTTATATGATAATGAATAATGAAATAAATGAAAATAGTGATTTTTACTGAATTACAGTAATTCTGTTGTTTTCTGAAAGCAAACATTTTTCTGCCTATGCTGCTTCAGAGAAACTTAAATTCCGATTTTTTTATAGTAAATTTAAAAGTTTATATTAAACATAATGTCTAGTTAGTAACCTTCAACAAATGCACGTTGTTTCTCAAAAAGTGTCTATGTTCTAATGTGTAGTTTGTATTTTCAGATTTATGTACAACAGTGACATTTCCGGCTTTATATATAACAGCTAGGACTTTTTTGTTTCTTTTAATAATAATGCAGTGGGGGAATGAAAGCCTTTAAATTAATTCTTCTACAAAAATTATTTATGAAAGCAATTCCCAAAAAAGAAGCCTAATACTCTATTCTGGGAAGGAGGATTTATATAATCTTATACAATATAAGAATATAAAAAAATATATATGCTCTATATAATGTTGTATGTTCTATAATGTTATATGCTCTATAAATGTATATATGTTTTGTATAAGTTCTATATAATGTGACATATCACACAGTCAGTTCTGAAAGAAGGTATATTCCAGATCCTGGTTGTTAATTTTTGGTTATATTGTTGTTCTTGTAGTGTGCAAAATGTATAGTCAAGATGTATTTCACCTTTCCAATATATTCTTTATCTGAGATGACAAATTGAGTATATGCTATATCGATTATTTCATCTGACCATATTTATGCTACCTTTTAAAATTTTGAGAATCCTGTAAAATAGTTGGGAACAAGTAAAGCATTCATTTATCTCAGTTCTCAGAATAAGGCAGAAAAGTCTGTTTATTAGAAGAGGGATGTTCTTTGCTTACAGTGATCCTACAATTTCCTTATCTCTCAGAGTTAAACCCTGGAGACTGTTTGCACAAGTTACAGGTTACTGATATTGCTGAATGAGGCACCTCTGTTTTCTGTCCCAGGTATTTTGGTGACTGGTGGCAATGTGGTGATTGCAATACCCTAACTTCTTGTTGGAAGGTGCTGCAGTTCCATTAGCTTTTGCTTGGGTGAGCTTATTAAGAAGTGCTCTTTATTGCGGTGAAGGAGGCGTTAATGCATTAATGCATTCAACCCATGGGTTGGTACTGGAGGTGTCTCTCCTGTGATATAATTCTTCGAGAGAGATCACTATGCAAAGGGAATGCAGGTTTTTTCTTTAACTGTTGAGTTGTCAGAGGGCAATAGAACGAAATTCTATTGTCTGTGAATGGAGTCCTTTCTCAGGCAATTTGAGTACTTTTGTACCTTATGAGCTTGGCAGCTAGGTAACTTCATGTGCTTTTAAGTTTAGATTTATTCCACTGAGACATTTCTGACCCTCCCACACGTCTTTCTTTTGGCAGTAATTTAACAAGTATGAATGTGCATTCATATGTTTACATGCAGGGGTATGCATCTTCACCTGTGTACACCAGTGCTACAACAGAATAAACTTGAGGTTTCACTGTGCTTCAGAAACATGGCGTTGGAAAGAACCTACTCTAAATCTTTGTCTCTTCCCAGTTATGATTGCATGTTTTTATTAGTTATTTTCTGTGCCACTGCCAGTGGCAAGTGGTTAGAAGTAGATGATTTTTAAGGTCCCTTTCAGCCCTAACCATTCTGTGATTCTATCAATAGTTGTAGTGATGGAGAGTTTTTTCAGCTACTGCTTTACTTTGCTGTCTTATAGGGCATAAAGCGTGTTCAAGGGAGATGGAGATCTGTTGAGCAGTGATATGCATGTGTAAACTCTGTCATGGTTTCAGTTGTATTTAACTGTATCTTATGTAATTATTCTGAAAGAAGCTGTAATGTGTTATGTAAGTTAAGGTGAAGTGCAACCTCCTGCCGCTGCGCTGGGGCAATCCCAGGCACAGATATAGGTTGGGTGAAGAGGTGAATCAAAGCAGCCCTGAGGAGGACTTGGGGGTGTTGTTTGATGAGAAGCTCAATATGACCTGGTCGTGTGCGCTTGAGCCCGGAAACCTCGTGCTGGCCTGCATCCCCAGCAGAGTAACCAGCAGGTTGAGGGAGGTGATCCTGCCCCTCTGATCTGCTCTTGTGAGACTTCACTTGGAGTATTGTGAGCAGTTTGGTGTCCTCAGCATAAGAAAGACATGGAGCTGTTGGAGCAAGTCCAGAGGAGGCCATGGGTACGATCAGGAGGCTTGGGCCCCTCCTATTTGAAGACAGGCTGAGAGAATTCGGGCTATTCAACCTGGAGAAGAGAAGGCCGCTTGGAGACCTCAAGAGCAGCCTTTCAGTATCTGAAGGGGCCTACAGGGATGTCGGAGAGGGGCTTTTCATCAGGAACTGTAGTTATAGGACAAGGGGGGTAACAGGTTTAAACTTAAACAGGGGAAGTTCAGGTTAGATCTTAGGAAGAAGTTCTTCCCTGTGAGGGCGATGAGGCCCTGACACATGTTGCCCAGAGAAGCTGTGGCTGCCCTATCCTTGGCAGTGTTCAAGGCCAGGCTGGACAGGGCTTAGAGCAATCTGGTCTAGTGAAAGGTGTTTCTGCCTGTGGCATTGGGGCTGGAACTGGGTGGTCTTAAGGTCTTTTCTTACTGAAACCATTCTGTGATTCTATGATTCTAAGTTATGCTCCTTCATCCTAATTACATGTTTAATTAAATTTACTAGATGTCTTCTAGAGAAAATAGTTCTTCAAGAATGATTACAAATAGCTGTTTTGCATTTCCTGTCACTTGAAGATTAACATTAGTAAAATGAAGTACTACCTACTTTTCAAAGGAGAAAAACTATTACAGCAGTATTTCTAGAAAATATTCTGAACATGCTTCTCAGGTAACCATAAAGGCATAAGCCAGCAGTCTATTCCTTGTGACTAAAGAAAAACACAATACTAACATTACTCACTAATCAGAAGTTCACTATAATAATTCACTTCAGAAGAGTATGCTGCTGATACTGGAATTTTAATCTGACCTGTCATCTGTTATTTCCATCCTCTGTTTCTAGCAAATGAATAAATGGGATTTTTTTGTTGGTGGTGGTGGTGGTGTTTTTTGTTGTTGGTTTTGTTTTGTTTTATTGGGTTTTTGTTGTTGCTGTTTTGTTTTAAAAATTATTTTTATGGTCGTTTTAGTGGCAATTTATAAGTGAATCACAATACTTGTAATGTGCACAGTTTCAGAATTGTCATTCTGTAGCATTACTGAAATAAGTGTCAGTAATTAATTCTTGCTGCTGTAAACATCTGTGTCTCAGTGCCAGCAGTGAGCAGACAACTGATACAGCTCTCAAAGTGCCCACTGCAATCTTAAGTGACTGCAAGACAGTGTGTGCCTTACAGGCAGTGCTAGCTAGCCAAATACCTTGTTTCCTCTACGAAGACTAGTTGTTTGATGCCCTGTGAAGTTAAAGGCAGAAGTATAGTCATGGGATTTGAAGTTCGACTGCTATAATTGCTGTCTGTTTCTTCTTTGTTCCTTATTTCTTTTTGAAAATTGAAATGGCTATGAGATTATCTGAAACAGGATAGAAACCTGTATGAAGTGATTCTGGAAGTATTAGGTCTGATCAGAGACTAGATAAATTCATATTTTTCTTGAAGATGTAGGAAAAGATCTTGTGAGCCCTTTAAAAGCACCTGAGGGATTAATATATGAAAATAACTTTGTCTTTAAAATTTATTTGCAGGGTTTTTTTGTTTACTTTATGCTTATTTATCATTTATTTGCATGGATTCTAAGAGGAAAAGCAGAATGCTTTCTTCCATTGTGTATTTTGTTGACAACTGCAATTAAGCAGCTTTTTGAAGCTCTAGTTGACATTTTAGATTTGTATAGATGCTGCGCTTTGCCTTACATTTGTACAGGAAATTAATCATAACCAGAATTACTAGGCAGTGAATGGGAACTTGTCTAAACACTTCCTGCATGTTCAACTGGTGCAGACTCTCTCTGGTGGTTTTGGTCAGCTGTTTTATTCTTTGAATTCCTTTTCTGCTTGGGTTATGTTCAGTGTTCTGCAGTGTTAGTGGTCTCACGTGGATGGCCCTGTGACTGGATATCATATTTTCTAAGCAAGATTTATAGTGGTAGCATCCAGTCACAGCTTCTTGTTGTTAGTTGAAAGGACATTCTCTCAATCTTGTATTCTCTTTCATATTCATTCATGACTGGTTATTTTCTTTGGGCCATAGGATTTTGCCATGCTGCCATATACCCTGGTACCAATTTTCCAGCATGTGGTCCTCCATTTATTCTGCGATTATCAGGGTTTATTGAATGTCTTAGAAGATAGTGTGGCTGAATTCAAGGTGAAATGTGATTAATCCCAGAAACAACTGCAGACTTTTACAAGATGTCCTGGAGGTGCATGTTCATTTAAGTTTGACCTCATCTTTGCTTGTAGGAGACTGAGATTTATCAGTATTTCATGCAGAGCACATGCTACCCCTTTGGGTATTTGTAGGCTGCTGAACTGGTCCTGCTCACCTTTGCCTCTGTAGAAGGAGCTATTAACTGAATCATTCAGTCAAAACTTCATTGTGAGGTCTTGATAAGTCTTTGTTCTAGTCACTGATGAATGATAAAATAGAAAGAAAACCCTTTGACAGGGCAATTGTCTATAAAGAACAGATTTGTCTTCAAATGTGCCAAAATGTGCTCAGCATGTTACGTGTATGTGGTGACCATAATTTTATATTGATGACCTGTAACATTGTCTGCTGTGAATACAAGAATTTATTCATATTAGAGAACATAACTAATGTAAGGTCTGTAAGGTATTACAATTCTAATTACAATTCTAATTACAATTAATTCTAATTACAATTCTAGTTTATTACAATTCTGTTTTTGTTCAGGAGCAGAAACTGGTCTTAATGACATATATGCAGGTGACTTCTAAACCACTTAAAAGTATCATAAAAATCTATATGCAAAATAATGTTGATGAAGGCAAAATTTCTTGATGAATGTTGATGAAGGCAAAAGAACTTGCAGTTCTCTCAGCTTGTATTATTCAGATAAGAATGAAAGAAACTTAGTGGCTTTGTGTAATAAATCTGGTGCAGTATATGGTTGCAGACTGAACAGAAGTCCGTAACTGATGATCCTGTTGGCATATATCTAGTGGTATTGTTGAAGTGTTATCAGGAAAGGGCTCCCTAATGCTTATGCCAGGAAAAATGCCTTTGAAATGTGTAATTTTAAAATGCAAGATGCAGTCTTCTCCTTGTACGTCTGAGATGTCAAGATGTGCGTGGTTATTTTTAACATGAGTTTTAATGATAATAATGCAACAAAAATTTTTAGGTGTAACTGTGCAGTCTTAGCACTGATGTCAATGTGGCATGTTTGACAGATCTGTACCTTACCTAAATGAGCAGATAGCATTTAATCCTGCAATTTATATACTCAAGTCAGAAGAGTTTTAAAGTGCAAGGACATTTTCTGCACTGTAAACAGAGTAGTTGTTTACAGCAATGGTAAGTCATTCTGTATTCATGTTTTTAACAGTTTGGATTATGAAATGCATTCCTATTCTGCTGACAGACAGGGTACGCAACAAAATGACCATACACTAGCTGTGTAACATGCACAGTTTATTAAATGAGCACATTAAAGTGAATAAGCACACTAAAGCAAACAAGCACATTTATCCAAATCGGGTATATATGTCCATATAGTAAGTGCAATAAAGCAAATCATATATATGTAAGTAAAGTACAGGGAAAATTTAGCAATGCATCAAATCATTATTGCATAGAGAGAACAGAGATAGAGAAGAAATGCATCGCCAGTTACCTACAAGTCATCATCCAGGCTCACACTTCAAGCTGGGAAGCCTCACTGCAGCCGAGTCTTAGGTAATTGGAAAAATTACTATACAGTGCATCCACCCATAGTTGAGGCTTTAGATTTGGCCACAAGAGGGTCCTGCTTTTATACCCTTAGAAAAACAAGCAGCTTTACGCCAGCTGTCATTGCTTACTTGTGTTGCCGTGCAGTTTCTCATCTCACTGGCCAAGTGTGAAGGTCATAGAGCAGCTGCACCTTCATATTTTCCTGCTTCTTTCAGACAATCATAATGAACATACACATATATACTCTACTGAATACACTTTGACAAAAACATACTATGTTATGTCTCTGTCATGAGACAGAATCAACTCTCAGCTACGTTCCCATCCAATTTCTTTGTTTTATTTGGTTTGGTTTAGTTCTCTTTTTTGTTTGTTTGTTTTCCTGTGTCTCAAGCTATGAGTTGCTGAGTCACTGAGCTCCCACAGGGACTGACACTACTGGGGTGTTACAGGTTTCTGCCTGCATTTGAAACCTCTCAGAGCTGGACTGTAAAGTGATGGATTCCCAGATACATAAATGGGTTTGTTAACAATTTGTGTTCATAAATTCCTGTTACAAAGGCATGCTGAACTGAAGGGAAAACATGCCCTCAGTCAGGACTTAATTACAAATGAGACTGGGGTTAAAGCATTATCTCTGCAAAACAAAGGAATGAGGGAAAGATAGTGTATGGAATTGGGCTGAGATTGCTGGGCTTGTTCAGCATATACAACAGAAGGCTCTGGGGAGACCTTAGAGCAGCTTCCAGTGCCTAAAGGGGCTACAAGAAAGCAGGAGAGGGGCTTTGGACAAGGGCCTGTAGGGACAGGACAAGGGGGAATGGCTTTAACCTGATAGAGGGCAGACTGAGATGAGATCTTAGGCAGAAGTTTTTCCCTGTGAGGGTGGTGAGGCCGTGGCACAGGGTGCCCAGAGAAGCTGTGGCTGCCCCATTCCTGGCAGTGTTCAAGGCCAGGTTGGAAAGGGCTCAGAGCAATCTCTTCTAGTGGAAGGTGTCCCTGCCTGTGGCAGGGAGTTGGAACTGGATTAGCTTTAAGGCCTTTCCAACCTAAACCATTCTGTGATTTTATGATTTGAAACTGTATCTGCAATGCTGAAGAGAAGCTAATGCACACACTTTGTAGAAAGTATAACTAATTGACATATAGTACACCTGAGATTATTAGAGGAAGTAAGGCAGAAATACCGAAATGCAGACCTGGGAAGTACCGTCTGGATGCAGTCATTCAAATATGGGTTATAACTCTGTCATCTGGGAAAAAAGGTACATTTCCTCTCTCCTGTTTCTACTCATGTCCTAGACCCATACTCTTTGGGTAACAGGACACTTTCTTCAATTTTCCAGATTAGATTTGTTCATGCTTATCAGCATTTTTATACCTTACTTAAATAGCTAGTCTTTGCTTGCATGAATTGTAAACAGACAACCGTGTATAGGGCTGGGTTTTAATTGTTTTTTGTTTCATTGTCTTTTTTTATTTAAGAACAACTTTTGCCCCCCTACCCCCCCCCCAAAAAAAAGAGATGAATATTTTAATATTCTATAACTTATTACAGGTTGTTTTTCTACTTCTTTCCTTTTATTGGCATAATGCTTAATAGCAACAGTTGCATATAGCTGGGCTCTGCACAAGCAGTAATACCGTGGTTCTCTCTGCATATGTAACAACATTTTTTGTTTGTTTTTTAATCTGTTAGTTTTACTGAAGTTTTCTAAGGTTTTGTTTAATGAATTAAAGCAAAAAACCTGGCAACCATACCTCAGGAGCCTTACCAGCAGCTCGTAGCTTGAGAAAGTCTGAGTGCCAGTCAGTATCGCCATGGTGTTTGGATGATGACTGGAGCCTGAAAGCACCACGAATGCCCAGTTCGCATATGGTGCTCCTTCAGGCACAGGGCATTGTGCAATTCAAAGTAACTCTAGCTGTTGTAACTCCAGCTGTTGATACCACTTTGCATTTTATTTCCCTATGCAATCCCATGGGTTGAAATGAACCAACAAAGTAGACCTGATAAGCATATTGAGTCTGGAGGAATAATCCTTTTAAATAGTAAACAGCTATTTGCTAAACAGTAAGCCTCAACTAGAGCAGAGCTACTCTCTACTATTATTACTTACTGTAACCATCACCCAAAAAACCATAATGGCCATTATTTAGGAAAAGCCATTATTTAAGTAAAGATCTTATTTGCTAAAATATTTACTTCAGGGATGGGTGATGCAGTGATTTTTAATGAATATCTTGCATCCCACATCTCTTAGGTCATACAATGAGTTTTAATGCATGTATTATACCTTATGCAGATTACTTGAGTTGAATTCATAGACTTGCGCTCTGCTTATGGGTAGTAGCTAGATAGAAGGATATGTAGTCAACAGTTGATTGGCCAGAAAAACATTCAAGTAAGATTAGGTACTTGTTGGAAGTGAAACAGTTAATAACAGGAGCATGTAAAAGCAAAATAAAGATATGCCAGAAAGCTCAATCTTCAGTCTTGAAAGATGTGGTCTGTTGTTTTTGACTTCTGGCGTCCCATCTTGGGGTGGCATTTTTGTAAGTGCTGGAATTTCTTCTGGCTTGCGGAAGTAATGTTTTGGCAGATGATTGGGAGTGCATTAGCAGCAATGAGTTTATAATGGATAATGTAATTTTTCTAAAGTTATGTCTTATAAGAGGCGCTCCCTTCTATGTGCCCTCACCCATGAATAGAAACTAAAGGACTTTGGGTTGTTCAGCTTTGCTCAGGAGCAGCTTCATTCAGCACCAGATCTATTTGTAGGGACTGTAGCAGAATCCTGTTTAAAATTGTTCCTGGGCTGGCCATTGTCGGATCTCTTCCAGTGTCTGCCATGTCTAAACTTTGATCTACTTTTTCATACAGTTGCTTGATACCCCAAATATTGGAGGATCTCACTGTCATGGCCATGATTTCTTCTGCGTGGGTGAGGCAGTGTGAACAGTTTTCCACTGATATGTTCCAGACAGGTTCTGCAATATCTTAACACAGAAAGCTGTCTGTCCTCCATTTTCTTTCTGCTTTGTAAGAGAGTAGTAATATACCACATTTCAACTCGCAGTGTGTGCCATCACAGTTTCATACAAACTTGAAAACTGTAATTGTCTAAAGTTTTTTGAAAGCACTCTGATTTCTTTCTAGGGAAGTGGCGGATTCCCCAACACGGGACACTTTCTAAGATTTGGCTGGACAGGGTGCTGGGACATCTAGTCTAGGTCATGGCTGTCTAGCAAGGTTGGACCAGAGGATCCTTGAGGCCCCTTCCAACCTGGGATTCTAGGATTCTATCATTCTGTGATTCTAATTCCAAACCTGATGTTATTTCTTTTGTGTCCTTCCTGATGAAATAGAAGCAAATCTTACAGCTTTTCTGTTGTTTGGTCCCTCATTAATACTGTGAATTAAATTATATTATGGCTTCTGAGCATCAGAGATGCACTTGTTATTTAAATGCCCAGTCACAGTTCTCTGTGTGGTCTGCATCTTGTTAATGGTAAGGATTTTTGCATTTACTGGGCAGTAGTTATTTATAATTAAGTTTATAACTCTGGAGCAAATGAGTTGAAAATAGCAAACTCAACCGGTTCTCTCTCCAGACCTACTGATTAAACAGATATAATAACTAATTTTTAATTGCTTTTAGTATGTTTGTCAAGCTCATGTTAAATCATCTTTAAAATGTGTATATATGTAATGCATTTTGAAATTGTCTATTCATAAACAATGCATCATTGTATATATATACATTCATGTATATATACATTCAAAATGAGTGATTCATAAAAAATTTAGTGGGAAGGTAATGCACTCCTGTACATGTAAAATTATATTTAAAAATTCACATTCTCTCAGGAATCAGGTTAACTGAATACTTTATAAGGACTCCCCAAACTCATATGGCAGATTCTTGTTCCTCTCCAGCTCCTCTCAGAGACAATGCAGACTGGAAGTCTAGCTTCTAAGAGCAAGTGAATTAATTTTTAATACATTACAGTTTTACATACATGAAAGTAGAGACTTGGAAGGGTTGTAAATGGATACCCTGAAATGCCTGAATTATATATTCAATGCTTGAGAAGGAAAAGAATCCTGAAGGAGATGGGACTGGGAACAGTTTTTCTCCCTCCTTATAAAAATGAGTATAAGTAATCTTGAATGGATTCAAAGTTCAGCTCTGTTGAGTACTGTCTGACACATCTCACTTACTGTATCTTGTTATTTTGCCTCTGGAATAATCAGTTGCCAGGTTTAATGTTTTGTTATTTTTATATCTTTCATATGAAAAGTTCTTAGGTATTCTGTGGATTATTGCATTCCTGGAAATGTTTTAAAAATTAGCAGATCTACTGTATGCTTCCTGCCCTTTTTTTACATCACAGATGTTATGTATGGCTTTCATCAACAGAAAGGTATGAATGTAACAGTAAACGCAGATGTTTTGGACAGTATGTTAAAGAACTTGTCTGGACTATGTATATTGTGATATAAGTGTGAGAATGTATCTGGCTGTCTTGCCTTTCTAGTCTTTTCTAGACATTACATTTTGGCTTGGTTAGGTGTCAGTATCACTTGTGCTTTAATGTTAGTGATTGCAATCTAATTAGCAACTTATGTTGCATCATCCCAAGCAGAGTCTACCTACCCAGAATAACAGTCCATGCTTATGCCTTTCCTAGTTCCTTGGGGCACCTTGAAGCTGAAGTTGAGTGTTAGTAACAGTGCTCTGATGTGCTGTGGGAAGGAGCATGTGTGTGATAAGATAAAGGTGAAGAATGACCTTAACCATGACAGAACATCAGTTACTGGAGTTCTTGAGTCATTGTGTTCAACCTTGAAAGCGCTTTATCAGAACACTTCAATTTGAGAATGCTGTAAAAGTAACGATTCCTTGCATCACTTCCCGGTAAATCATTGGGAATATAGTATGAATGTAGTTCTATTAGTATGGTGGTCAAAAAAGTGTGTAATTTCTATTAGAATATTGTGCATTAACATTCAAGTGTTCTCATTTTAAAAAGGTGAGGGTGATTAAAACAAGGAGCTATACTTATAACGTTACAAAAGAATTGTGTTGCTTTTCATGACTGTGATCTCACTGTTACAAATGCTTGTAGAGTGGAACGTAATGCTTGACAAAACACAAAAAACCATATAGGCTTGTATTTCTACAGGTCTTGTATCTCTAGACACAGTTGTGTTTTGTCTGTATGTCTTGCACATGTTCAATTCTATGTACCTTTTGACTGAAGTGACCCTGTTGCTAGCTCTGTACGTTTTGCACAGCTGACACAAGCAGCTTTAGATGTTGAGTCTGGTTTGGATCTCATAGTTGATGGGTCCAAATGCAAACACCTCTCAACAATCTCCTTTCACTCCCATGTCTCTTTTGCTCTTTGATGCATTTTCCTGGCTTGAATAAAAACTTTCCATGATAGCTTATCTGTATCTGTCCTTAAAATACGTGAATGAATGGTTGATTCTCATATTGCGTTGTGAAATTCATGGAATTGTACCACAGAATCCCAGACCGGTTTGGGTTGGAAGGGACCTTAAAGCCTGTCCAATTCCAATCACCTGCCGTAGGCAGGGACACTTTCCACTAGACCAGGTTGCTCCAAGCCCTGTCCGACCTGGGCTTGAACCCTGCCAGGGATGGGGCAGCCACAACTTTGGATAGTCATACGAATATTAGAGTGTGTAATTAAAACAACAACAACAAAAACAACAAAATCATCTGGCAGAGGCAGGCAGGAGTAAGTTCCTAAATCCGTTACTCCCACAAAGTATGATTTTTTTAAATTTAAGGTTTTTGTTCAGAATTTCCCAGTGCTATTTTAGGCTTGTTACCTGATGAGAAGTTTACAGAAAGCAAAGTTAATACACCATTTAACAGGTGCAGAGAGAAGGGGATACAAAGAAGTAACCTTTCTGAAGTGTAGATATCAACCTGACTGAAGGGGTTGTTTCATCACCCAGCACGAAAAAACTCTTTCAAAGGTGTTCTATTCAGCAACAAACTTGTGTTTTTCTGTTCAGCAACAAACTTGTGTTTTTCTGTTCAGCAACAAACTTGTGTTTCAAGAAATGGCACCTTTCCAAATGACGCTTGGGGGTAAGAATGTAATTAGCTGAGAAGTAGGAGAGCAGCACTTACTGACAGCAACAGCAGTCCTGGGAATATAAGAACCAGCAGCGCACATTATGGATTTTAAAAATATACATGAGCTTCTGAGGACCAATAAATAAGATGTTTCAGTGTTTAATATGTTAGTTTTAGAATTACTAGAAATTTGCAGCTATGAGATGGGTAATTCCTCAGTGTATCTGTGTGTATCCTCATCACCACAAGAGACAGTCAAGAATGTGTTCTTGAGCTCTGGTTTTATTTCATTATGCAAAATGTCGCACTAATTTCTGATGTTATTTAGTTAGAGTGTATGATTTTTACGCCAGGATGAATTATTAAAATGATAAATTATCTCAATTGTTTTAGTGTAAGGTGCTAAGTATTTGTGGGAGTATGTTCTTAAGTCACAATTATTGCAAAATAAATGTATTATTTTTGTTAAAGGTAACTTGATACTTTCAGCTGCCATTGTTCCCTCACATACAGTATTACTTTTTGTTATCTCAAAAGTTTTGTAAAGTTATAATAGAGCGAAGTGATCATTAATTTGCTATCCATATTAAATATTTCATATGGCTAGGTAGGACTGAGCTTTTTCTAGCAGTTCTGGTTCTTAAAGGAAGTAATTTCTCTTTCCATTTCTGTTGGTTGCTGTTTGCTGTAATTGATGAAATAAAATTCAGCATCTGAGATTTCTCATTCATGAGTTAAAAAAGAGAAAGCTATACTTGCATTGTCAGTTGCTGGTTACCAGTTACTTAGAAAGGCAAAGTTTTGTCAAATGAAGAAACTAATGAGGGAAAGAGAAACAAAAGTTATACAGGTGCCTCATTTGTTTCTACAAATTCAATTTGTGTGGGAGTGCTGATCTACTTGAAGATAGGAAGCTCTGCAGAGGGACTTGGACAGGCTGAATCTATGTGCTGTGGCAAATGAGATGAGGTTCAAGAAGGCAAAGAGGCAAAGTGCTGCGTCCTACACTTAGGCCACAGCAACTTGCAATGCTCCAGGCTTGGGGAAGAGTGGCTGGAAAGCTGCTCATGGAAAAGGAGCTGGGGGTGCTGATTGACAGAGCTGAACATGAGCTATCTTGTGCCCAGGCAGCCAAGAAGGCCAATGGCATCCTGGCCTGTGTCAGCACCCAGTGTGGCAGCAGAACCATGTCAGTGATGATCCCCCTGTACTGGGCACTGGTGAAGCCACAACTTGAATCCTGTGTTCGGTTCTGGGTTCGTCTCTACAAAAGGGACATTGAGGTGCTGGAGTAGGTCCAGAGAAGGACAGTGGAGCTAGTGAAGGGCCTGAAGCACAGGTGTGATGGGGAACGGCTGAGAGAACTGGGTAGGGGGGTTTAGTCTGGAGATGAGCAGCCCTGCAGAGAAGGACTTGGGGGTGTTGGTTGATGAGAAAATGAACATGAGCCAGCAGTGTGCGCTCACAGCCCAGAAAGCCAACCGTATCCTGGGCTGCATCAAGAGGAGCGTGACCAGCAGGTCGAAGGAGGTGATCCTGCCCCTCTACTCTGCTCTTGTGAGACCTCACTTGGAGTATTGGGTGCAGTTCTGGTGTCCTCAACATAAAAAGGACATGGAACTGTTGGAACAAGTCCAGAGGAGGGCCACGAGTATGATCAGGGGACTGGAGCACCTCCTGTATGAAGACAGGCTGAGAAAGTTGGGGCTGTTCAGCCTGAAGAGCAGAAGGCTGCGTGGAGACCTCATAGCAGCCTTCCAGTATCTGAAGGGGGGCTACAAGAATGCTGGGGATGGACTCTTCATTAGGGACTGTAGTGACAGGACAAGGGGTAACGGGTTCAAACTTAAACAGGAGAAGTTTAGATTGGATATAAGGAAGAAATTTTTTTCTTTACTGTGAGGGTGGTGAGACACTGGAATGGGTTGCCCAGGGAGGTTGTGAATTCTCCATCCCTGGTGGTGTTCAAGGCCAGGTTGGATGAGGCCTTGGGTGGCATGGTTTAGTGTGAGGTGTCCCTGCCCATGGCAGGGGGGTTGGAACTGGATGATCTTAAGGTCCTTTCTAACCCTAACTATTCTATGATTCTGTGACTCTGTGAGAAGGCTCAGGAGGCACCCTGTCACTCTCTACAACTACCTAGAAGGAGAATGGAGCCAGGAGGTGGGGTTGGTCTCTTCTTGAAGTAACAAGCTACAGGACAAGAAGAAAAGGCCTCAAGTTGCACCAGGAGAGGTGTAGATGTGATATTAGGAAAAGCTTCTTCACCAGAAGGGTTGTCAGCTACTGGAACAGGCTGGCCAGGGCAGTGGTGAAGTCGCCATTCCTGGAGGTATTTAAAAGATGTGTAGATGTGGCACTTTGGCGCATGGTTTACTGGTGGCCTTGGCAGTGGTGGGTTAACAGTTGAACTTAATGAACTGAAAGGTCTTCTCCAACTGAAGTGATTCTATGATTCTATATTTTGTCTGCTTAGTCCAAGCACATAAATCTGGTGTTTCTATTTAATTTGCTTATAAATCAATGGTTTGAAGTTCCTTTTGAAATGAGAATTACAAATTCAAATTCCATAAACATAGAAATCATTTAAGTCAGAATCTGGTTGCTCAGGTGAGTAACTTTACCTGAGAAGATGGTGGAGGGGGAAAGGCAGGCCCCTACTCCTCCAACTGCAGGGAGCCAAGCGCATCAACTTGTAGAGATTTCTGGAGCCTTAGGTTGCAGATCATGAGAGGTGCTTTTATGCACCACAGAATGAAGTGCTTAAATTTGTAGAAAGGGGTAAGCAATTGCTGTGCCTTACTAGCACCAACTAGGAGACAGAGTCCCACTTAGCCTTCATTTTATGTGAAATCTCAGTCAAAGGTTTCTCCTTATGTGTGGAAGTGAGATATTAAGTAATTTGCGTTGTGTGTTCCACAGACTGCTACTGAAAAATAGATATTGCTGTACTGATTCAAATTTTTTTTTTTTTTTTTTTTTATGATTACCTTCATGCAGATTTGCTTGCCTATTCATTCAAGTACTTCTTTACAATAGTCCTTTGTATCTTATCAGTGATTGTGGCTTCTATTTATGTTCACATCTTCGCTTGTGAGAGTGTTTTTGAGTGACAGAAAATACGTGCTGGAAGGTATGCAGTTAGTGAGTCTAGGGTCCTAAAATCAGTAGAAGCTGCTCACACGCAGTCTGTTTCCAGTTGGCCTTTGGGAATGAATAATTACAGCAAGAGAAATCTGTGAGCCTTTTTGAAGCACAGACTTGCTGTATTGTGAGCTGCGGGATGGAGGTGACTCTCCACCTGTTCTTTCTGTACACTGGAGGCTCCAATCCAGTCACTGTTCATGGCCCTGGTGTGCCTAAACCTGGCTGTAATCATTTTAGCTGCAGAGTGATTTTGCATGCTTCTTGCCTTACTGCATCTCTACCTCAAAACAACCCATATACTGGAGCAGGGCTGACTGTTGTGTGCACCACTTGAAGCACAGCAGTTTGCGTGAAGTATTGGAGACAGTTTAGATAGTACTGCTAGCCTCTGTGCACTGTTCCACAATTGAGAGGTAGGAAACATACTTTAGTTTAAATATCACTTGTAGTTCATTGTTTCAGAATCACAGGATCATTAGGGTTGGAAGGGACCTCTGGATCATCCAGTCCAACTCCCTGCCAAGGCAGGGCCACCCAGAGGAGGTTACACAGGAACATGTACAGGTGGGTTTTGAACGTCTCTGGAGAGGGAGACTCCACAACCCACCCTGGGCAGCCTGTTCCAGTGCTCTGCCACTCTCAATGTAGAGAAGTTCGTCCTCATGTTGAGGTGAAACTTCTTGTGTTTTAGTTTATGGCCATTGCTCTTCATCCTGTTGCTGGGCACCACAGAAAGAAGTCTGGCACCATCCTCCTGGCACCCACCTCTGAGAAATTTATCTGCATTAATGTGATTCCCCTCTCAATGTGCTCTTCTTTAGACAAAACAGGCCCATCACTGGCCATGGTACTCCAGATGTGGCCTCAGCAGGGTAGAGTAGAAGGGGATGATCACCTCCCTCTACGTGCTGTCACAGTCCTCCCTATGCACCCTGAGTACTCTTGTCCCTCCTGGCCACAAGGGCACACTTGCTGGCTCATGGTCATCTTATCCACCAACAGTCCCAGGTCCTTCTCAGCTGAACTGCTCTCTAGTAGGTGAGGCACCAACTTGTGCTGATACTTGGGGTTCTTCCTCCCCAGGTGCAGGACCCTGTACTTGTCCTTGTTGAACCTCATTAGGTTTCCACTCAGTTCTCCAGCTTATCAAGGTCCCAGTCAATGGCAGCACAGCTTCAGGTGCATCAGTCACTGCCCCCAGCTCCATGTCATCACAAAACTTGCTGAGGGTGTACTCCAGCCCTTCATCCAGGTCATTGATAAACAAGTTGAATAAGACTGGACCCAGTATTGATCCTTGGTGAACACCACTGACTACAGGCCTCCAACTGTATTCTACTCCACTGATTCTGATACTGGATTCTACTCTGTTAGATAATGAACTTCCAGAACAGCTAATATGTTATGCTGCAGAAGCTGTGTTTTAATTACCGTAATGTTGCTTTTAGTGTAATAGAAAGCATTTACAAGATTTTTAGTTTTATGCTACCGTTATTCACAGAATATTAGCACTAGTTTTGCTAATGATTTTACTGATGCCATAGGAATTAAGACATTTTTTAGATGAGCTAGAGTGTGTAAATGTATCAAAAGTTCTTATTTTCAGACACTGTAGTCTTTCATTTAGGGTAAACCCCATTGCTCAAAAGGAAATCAATATGGAGTGAATGTTACTGCTTTTCTGAATATTTGTGTAATAATGTAAGGGGAAGTATTCGGAGAAGATTTGAAGGTGTATTAACTGCAAGTTCTTCTGTAGGCATACAGGCACTTATATTGCAAGAAAACTTCCATTCGTTATGGAGGTGCATTCTGCTGCATCACTTGGAAGAGATTTTTACTTTTGCTAAATTATTGCTAACACCATGTAGGGAGGGCATCCAGTGTAATGCATCACTGATATGCATTTGTCCCCATACCGCTGATGTGTGTGTCTTCCTGATGGCAGGAGCAGTGGTTGCACGGTGCACGCGCTCAGCCACAAAAGCACTGCGTACGTGAGGAGCAACCTGTTTTTCTAGTGGACCAATGAGGCAGCAGTTTTGCCTGAGATTGGTTAAAGAGTTCGTTTAAGTAAAGTTAACAGGTTGTGATTAGACATACAGAACCAGATTCTGAGGAGTCCATTTTAAGGGAGGTCAAGAACTCGGTTAATATAAATATTAGGTGCAGCCAAGAATCCATTCTATATCTTGAAAACTGCAGGAGATGTTCCTGCAGTGCTTGGTTCTCTCACTCTATAGTCAGTGTAAGAACCTAATAACTACTGAATGAAAGTCTTGGTCTAGTCTAGGATGTAGGGGAAAAAGAAAGAATTATCACAATCTCCTTTTCAGGGGCTGGTTGACATTTTACTTAACACAGAAGTTACAGACTTTTCACATTCCATAAAAGAAACTTTTCGATGAGAAGTAATAAGGAGCTGAGGTTTGCTAAGAAAATAAAAGTTTGCTCAGAATATGAAAAATGCAACAATCTGTATTTCTCATGAAAGCGGGTTTCTTTTGCTGACTTTAGTAATTTAAAGTAACTTTTAAAAAATAATTTAATTTTTACTGTCTGAAATCTAGTAAATTTTGTACTACCAAGTTTTATTATTCATCTCACCTTCAGGAGAGATCAAATTGTTATCAAAAAACCTCAGCTGTAATTAAAAATCCCAACCCAACCAACCAAAAAGCAAAGTGAAAAGAGAGGGCAATGACCATATTGCTAAATAAAGCTTACATTATATGAGGTTTGCGTCAGCCTACTTGGTTGTTTTGTGGACATGCCTGTTGGGTTTTTTGTTGGGTTTTTTTTTCAATATTACCAGTCACTATAGCTGTTTCTGGTAGCAGTGTTTAGAGACAACGATATGGCGTGGGACAGTGTTGAATGCTTTGCACAAATCCAGATAGACAACATCAACTGCTTTGCTGCTCTCCATCAGTTCTGTAGCCCTGTCATAGAAGGCCACCAAATTGGTCAGACAGGATTTGGCCTATGTGAAGCCGTGTTGGCTGTCACCAGCCACCTCATTGTTTTTCATGTGCACTAGCATGGTTTCCAGGAGGATTTGCTCCATGATTTTGCCAGGTACAGAGGTGAGACTGATTGGTCTGTAGTTTCATGGGCCTTCTGTTTTCCCATTCTTGAAAATGGGGGTTATATTTCCATTTTTACAGTCATTGGGAACTTCACCTGACTGCCATGATTTTTCAAATATGAGGGACAGTGGCTTAGCAACTTCATTTGCCAGCTCCTTCAGGACCCGCGGATGGATTTCACAGTATCACAGTATCACAGTATGTTAGAGATTGGAAGGGACCTCAAAAGATCATCTAGTCCAATCCCCCTGCCGGAGCAGGAACACCTAGATAAGGTTACACAGGAATGTGTCCAGGCGGGTTTTGAATGTCTCCAGAGAAGGAGACTCCACAACCTCCCTGGGCAGCCTGTTCCAGTGTTCCGTCACCCTCACTGAGAAGAAGTTTCTTCTCAAGTTTAAGTGGAACCTCTTGTGTTCCAGTTTATACCCATTACCCCTTGTCTTATCATTGTTAGCCATTGAGAAGAGCCTGGCTCCATCCTCATGACACTCCCCCTTTATATATTTATATACACTAATAAGGTCACCCCGCAGTCTCCTCTTCTCCAAACTATAGAGACGCAGCTCCCTCAGCCTTTCCTCATAAGGTAGATGCTCCACTCCCTTAATCATCTTAGTTGCCCTGCGCTGGACTCTCTCCAGCAGGTCCCTGTCCTTCTTGAACTGAGGGGCCCAGAACTGGACACAATATTCCAGATGCGGTCTCACCAGGGCAGAGTAGAGGGGAAGGAGGACCTCTCTCGACCTACTGACCACCCCCCTTCTAATACACCCCAGGATGCCATTGGCCTTCTTGGCCACAAGGGCACAGTGTTGGCTCATGGTCATCCTGCCATCCACTAGGACCCCCACGTCCCTCTCCCCTACACTACTCTCTAACAGGTCGTTCCCCAACCTATATTGGAACCTGGGGTTGTTCCTGCCCAGATGCAGGACTCTACACTTTCCCTTGTTATATTTCATCAAGTTTCTCCCTGCCCAACTCTCCAGCCTGTCCAGGTCTCGCTGGATGGCAGCACAGCCTTCTGGCGTGTCAGCCACTCCTCCCAGCTTAGTGTCACCAGCAAACTTGCTGATAGTACACTCAATTCCCTCATCTAAATCATTGATGAATATATTAAATAATACTGGTCCCAATACTGACCCTTGAGGCACTCCACTAGATACAGGCTTCCAACCGGACTCCGCCCCATAGACTACAACTCTCTGGCTTCTGTCCTTCAGCCAGTTCGCAGTCCATCTCACTACCTGATCATCCAGGCCACACTTCCTCAATTTAGCTATGAGGATGCTGTGGGAGACTGTGTCAAATGCTTTGCTGAAGTCAAGGTAGACCACATCCACCGCTCTGCCATCATCCATCCACAATGTTATTTCCTCATAAAAGGCTATGAGGTTGGTCAAGCATGACTTCCCTTTGGTAAAGCCATGTTGACTGCCCCTCATAACCCTCTTATCCTTGACATGCCTAAAGATGGCATTTCATCAGGATTTCATCAGGTCCCATGGCGTTGTGCACATTCAGGTTCTTAGGATGATCTTGAACCTGATTCTCTCCTACAGTGAGCCTGAGGTCCTAATTTTCACAATCCCTGCATCTGCCTTCCAAGACTTGGGTGGTGTGGTCAGAGCACTTGGCAGTGAAGACTGAGACAAAGAAGTCATTAAGAACCTCAGCCTTCTCCAAATCCAGGGTAGCCAGTTCTTCCATTTCCTTCCAGAGAGGACCCACATTATCCTTAATCCATCTTTTGTTAGTGACATACCTATAGAAGCCCTTCCTGTTATCTTTCACATCCCTTGCCAGACTCAATTCTAACTGGGCCTCAGCTTTCCTGACCTGGTCCCTAGCTTCACAGACAATATGCCTGCATTCTTCCCAGGCTGCTTGTCCTCACTACCACCTTCTGTACGCTTCTTTATTCCTGCTAAGTTTTCTCAGCAGCTCCTTATCCATCCACGGAGGCCTTCTGGCTTTCTTGCTCCATTTTCTTCTTGTTGGGACACAACACTCCTGAGCTTGTAGCAGGTGATTCCTGAATATTAACCAGCACTCTTGGCCGCCCCTGCCCCCTGGGGCTTTGTCCCATGGAACCTTACTAAGCAGGTTCCTGAAGAGGCCAAATTCTGCTCTCTTGAAGTCCAGGGCAGTGAGCTTGCTGCACACTGTTCTCACTGTCCTGAGGACCTCGAACTCAACCATCCCATGATCGCTACAGCCAAGGTTGCCCTGGAGCGCTGCATTCCGAACCAGCCCTTCCTTGTTGGTGATCATGAGGTCAGGCATGCCACCTTTCCTTGTCAGCTCCTCTGTTACTTGCAGAAGGAAGTTGTTTTCCACACAATCAAGGAACCTCTTGGATTGCTTGTGCCCTGCCGTACAATCCCTCCAACAGATGTAGCAGTCGTTGAAGTCCCCATAACGACAAGAGCCTGTGAGCATGAGGCTGCTCCTATCTGTCTATAGAGAGCCTCAGTCACAGAGTCCTCCTGATCAGGCAGGCTGTAGCAGACCCCCCCAGTAATGTCTCCCATTGAGGTTCTCTCTTTGACCCTAAACCACAAGCCCTCAGTTGGCCCATCACCCATCCCCAGGCAGAGTTCCATATGCTCCAGCCTATCATTGACAAAAATAGCTACATGGCATATTATGCAACTTCCAGTTAGTTTTTATAATATTTAAAAATTAAAGCATATTAATTTCAGTGAAGCATTCAAAAATGAGTTATCCTATCTTTAGATAAAAGATCTGCTTTTTATTTTTTGCTTCTCGTGATACCATGCTGCACTTATTGAAGAAACATTGAGTACTTTGAAATGAGCTGGAGGTGCTGTGATTGATGCTTTTCTGTAAATCCTTTCCTTTATCTGTTGAAAAAATGAAGATGGGGAAGCACATAAGAAAAGGAGGATAGGAAGAGAGTGACGTACCAAGATTAAAGTAGCTAAATGTTGATATGGAAAATATATTACTTTTTTACTTTGTTGCAGAGTTTCTAGAAGGTGTTTTGCTTTTTTCCCATGTGTTGAACTTAGAGCTCCTGGATTTTGATTTTCACCGGTGCCAAAAGGTTCATTGTTCCAGAAAAAAATCCATCCATAAAACATGGATATATTAATGCCTCTCAGGTTTTCTGTGACAATAAAATAATGTGGTGAAAAAATAGGCACGGATTGTTTATTAGATAGTACTCATAAGGTCCTTAAAGCTCATCCAGTTCTGAACCCCCTGCCGTGGGCAGGGATACCTTCCCACTAGACCAGGCTGCTCCAAGCCCTGTCCAACCTGCCGTGAACTCTGCCAGGGAAGGGGCAGCCACAGCATCTCTGGTCAACCTCTGCCAAGGCCTCACCACACTCACAAGCAAGAATGTCTTCCTTCTAGTTAATCTAAATGTACCCTTTAAATAAATCAAATAATATAAATATATATCATTATATCTAATTATATTTTAATATCTAATAACATAAATTATAATGATAAATTTTAGATTCACGCATTTTGACAAATGCTCAATCTCACCCTCTGGAAGGCTGCCTCTGAACATCCATCCCTCAGTCACATCAGAAGTGCTTCTGGCTTCTCTGTACAGATACAGGAGAAAGAAGGCAGCCCTCCAGGGCTGAGAACACCCCCAAAATACATACAGTGCATGTACCTTCATCTCACTTTATGTTTTCATATATTATGATTATTTTTTTTGCCAAAATAAATGAATCTTTGCTCCCCTGCCCCTTTAAAATTTCTAGCAAAGTACTAGGCATTTTATTCGATCTCACAGTAACAAGCTTCTGGTTTTTATGTTGAATTCTTTCATTTCTTTTTGAAAACATTAAAAGCATTAATTCTGTATTAAAGTTTCAAAGGTTCCATATGCTTGCATGTACAACCCTGTAATCCCTCTGCAGCTATTTAAGCACCAAATTTGTCACTGACTACATACTCAAACCAGTTTACATCATTCACAACACTCTTGTTTATAGAATATGTTCAGTTACCACCCAAACCAGTTTAGGGCCCACATTTATGTTACACATTAGTTTTATTCACTTGAATATTCTCCTTGATCTTAGACATAGAAAATAGCAACAGACATTTCACACCCTTCCCCCCCCCACCTTTTTTTTTTTTTTAATTCTAGAGGACATTTTGTCTACAATTGGTAAATTTCCCATTAAACTTCTATGTTTAACATATACATATACACTGTGGTTTGATACTGCAGACATCACCTCAGACGAATGAATAATTTTACTTAAGTACTCTTTGTGGCACTAGAAGATGTAACATTGTGCTTTAAACCACCGTAAAACAGAAATGCTAGCAGAACTGCAACACAGCCCTCCTTCTTAGCAGTTTTGGAGACCATTGAAATCTTTTGGAAGATTAGAAAAAAAAACAACCCAGAACTACGAAAGACAAGTAACTAATGCACTGTCTGAAATGCTACAGATTTGACTAGATGATGGGTGTAACAACTGAATGTATTTATGCTACAAGTAGCGAGCTGTGAGATATTACATTTACAACCATACTTCGAATTTCTAATAGCTAAAGTATTAATTTAAACCATAATTTATTACTCACAATCAAAATCATGCGGAGGAAAGCAGAACACAGAAATACTAAAAAAAAACCCCAGTCTACTTCTGAGGAACCTGGAAGTTTAATATTACCGAACAGGAGAATACCGCAGGAAAGGCTTTGTCAATTAAAATAATTCAGAGTTATAAGTGGACATTTAGTATTTTGCCTAGAAAAACAGAAATAAAGGGTTGAATGAAGAGCATTCTGTAGGCAACCAACTTTGGAGAATATTGGGTCCTTTTAATAAAGTAGACTGCACAGCCCAAACCTACTGGAATCATACCATAAACAACTAACATAGATCCATGTGATGGTATGGAATATGATTATCTAAACCATACAGATTTGTACACTTGCCTTTATGAGTTTTCTGCACCTCTTCATTGGCTTGCAACATTCCCTACCCGTGGCAAAGCATCTTCTAGTAGCTTGGTGGTTTATGAGATAAAATGGAACACAACTGAAATGCAAACATTTTCCTCAAGTTTCAAACAACACAAGATCTTCTATTTTAAAAAAGTAAGCCTTTGAATTAGTAGTAAGAACTTTTATAATTCATGCCAATGCGGGTGCTAGTAAGAGAATGACATTTAATCGTCTATATTTGCAATAATACTTAATAGTTTAGCATAGCCAAGAACATTAAAAAGTTACTTATTGTATAATAGAAATATATGTTTTAAAAAATGCATCAGGAAAGTTAGCTGAAGGCATTATGTTAGACAATATAAGTAGCAGGTAAATGGGTGTAGGGATTGGTGCATGGACGGGAGGTTGTCAGGAGGGACAGGAACCAGCTGACCCTGGGGAGGTGCTTAGGCAGCAGATATAAGGAATTCTAACTGCGCAATAAATCGTTGATGACCCGCATTCCGTGAATGCTCTATGTCTCAGCCCTAGTTCGGAGGGAACTAGTGCTTCCGTCCCTCACCACACGAGTAGCGAGAAACTACAAGTGGTGACCCCGACGTGATAGCGATGGATGTGAGCCACGTGGTACAGGTACTGGAGGCCCTCGTGCAGCAAGCTGGGTTGCCGAAGGCGATAAACTCGGAGCCAGCGGGCCACTGCATCCAATGGTTGCGAGGCCGGGGGGCGGTGGAGGCCCCCGTGGATGTATTAGATACCTCCCGATGGGGATGGATCTGCCAAGAGCTTTTGGAAGCGGTCTTGGCTGGGGAAAAGAAAGCAGGAGACCTAGGGGAGACGTGGGGTGCCATCTAGAAAAGTTGTCTCCAGGACAGGAGCTGCTGGAGCGGCCGCGGGACACGGAGGCGCTGCGGGTGGAGGAGCCACGGGTGCAAGCGCGGGAGCTGTGGAGGAAGGTGCCCCGGGAGGCGCGGCCGGAGCCCCCGAGCCGCGCGGCCGAGCGGGCAGCGCCGGGGCTGCAGCGCGACTGCCAGAAACCGCGGTGGCGGCAGCAGCAAAAAACCGGGAAGCGGAGTCTTGTGAGCCCTGGCAACACTCCCCTTTGTGCGACAGGGCAGGGGACAGAGGAGTTCCCCACAACGAGCGACAACAACCCTCAAAGCCTACCCTGGGGGAATCCTCCCTACTAACGACATTGTCTTTATCCTTGGCTACCAGGCTGGAGTGTTCAGTTTGGTTTTGATTTTCTAGGAAAAAAAAAAAAAAAAAAAAGAAAAAAAAAAAAAAAGGTACCCTTATAGCCTTTTGAACACGGTGTGTGAGTGCCGTGGCGGGCTGTGGACTTGAAACCCCATATACAACTCATTTGATAGTCTCTTTGTTATCCACATGTACTAGAAGTTGGGAAATATATATCCATGTATATCTATGTTTCTATTAGCCCTTGGAGACTTTTTAAGGATATTGCTGACCACTTCTTCCAATGTAGGCTGGCCACCTGCATCGGAATGAGTGTGCATTTTGGTCAGTGTAAAAGCCCAAGGCTCGTGCAATGTGGGGGGGGCAGAGCCTCTGCGGGGACGCCTGCTGAAGTTGAGCCTGCTGCCTCACACTGTGATGGTGCTTCTTGGAGCTGATTTTTAATTGTCTTCACAGGGTCCTTACTCCACGTTCTGTATGAGGGACCGTATAGTGGGAATAATGATTGTCTAGGTTTTGTGTTTCAAATATTGTAATTGTATGGAGTGTGCTTGTGGGATCCCATGCATGCGTGTGTGTGTGTGTGTTGAGGGCTGACAGTGTTCTGTATATTTTTTGTTGTTGGGTTTGTGTAAAAGTTTTAATGGGTAGCAGATTAACATTTTGGACAAGAAAGGGTTAATGCAAACTGCCGTTGCTGGCAGGTATTTACTGCTGCTGATAAGCAGGCAGGCAGCTGTAGCTTCACATTTCTTTCCCATCAGAATGCCTTTGAATCACTTTAACGGGCCTCCTTCTCAGGAGCTGATAGCGTGGGAGAGGGGGTATGTTTGTGTTCTCCTACCTACAGGTCCATGGCAGCTGCCTGCAAAGTTTGCAAAGCCTTGCCATGAGCTGGACAGACAAGTGGAGGAACCCAGTGCCTCAGTTATAGGAGCTGACAGTGAATACCCCGAGCAGAATGAGATAGAGGAAGAAAAAAAATGAATGATTGCAGGACATCACTTGGGGGCAACTGAAAAGTAACAACTTGAATATGTGTGCTTGTAACGTAACTATTATTAGAGGCTGTGATTTGGTGTATAAAACCACCTGTATTTACTAGCCAGTTGCTAATGAGAAACTGTACCCTGTGTTGTGTGGATTTGTTACTTGTAAAAGGTGTTAGACTATGCAAATTTGCAGCAGCTGCTAGAAAATGCTAAGACAAAAGCTAGAAAGATTCTAATACGATGGTAGTGTTATAAAGCAGGTAATGGAACAAATTAAGAGGGTGGCAGAACTCCATTGGTAAGAAAATTCTTTGCCTAGTTTCTTGCTGCCATCAGCATTTTCAACATGCTGTTGTAACCTGTAATAGTTACTCTGGTGATGTAAATCTGTGTGTGCTTTGCCACAGTAGCAACTTGTTACTGGATGAAGCAGGTGAAACTCTGCATTGACAACGAGGTACAAGAACTGAGGTTGACCAAATGCCTGCTGCCACTGTCAAGGGCAAGACTGGGTTGGCCTCTGTCTTTGCCACCAAGAAGAACCTTTAGCTCTGCTGTTGGCTGCAACCCAGCAGGCGTGGAGCGGTGGGGACACATGCCATGCCAGACCTTGATGTGAGGGGATGGCCTCCCCTGTTATCAGAGAGCCATCCAGGAGAAAAAGGGCAGACCCAGCAGCCTGTGATTGACCTATGTTGAAGTAATATGGAAACATGCTAAGATCTTACACATAGTGTATGAGGATGGGCAAGCCTTTTGGCTGGACAATTTGTTAGGTGAATGGGGACTGACAGGTTGGCTGGTTGCTCTAGTAAAAGGTGGACTAATGGTGTTTATTGTCATTTTAACGATTTTGATTTTGTTGCTGTGTATTTTTAATGTATCCAACGAATGATTATGAGTGCTACAAAGCGTGTTTGGCTTGTATAGAAAGAAAAAGGCGGAGATGTGGATGACTTTCTGGCAAAGAACAGCCATGTACCCAGATCAGCAAGTGCCTACGTGGAGTCAGACATGAACCAAGGGTCAACAAAAGCTGAAGGAATCACAGCAAGATAAGAAGGAACTGACAAATGCTACTATGCTTGCACTAAGTGGGCTCTTGACTGATGTTGATAGTGTTCGTCATGCCACCTTACAAATAGGGCAGCAATCGACTTTTTATTATTGGCACAGGGGCATGGTTGTGCTGAATTTGAGGGAATGTGCTGCATGAATTTGTCAGATCATTTGGAATCAATTTATAAGAGTATGCAACAATTGAAAGAGGGGGTTAAATGGCTAACGAAAGATGATGGATGGAGTAACTATATTATGTGTGTTAGTTTTATTTGTATTAGTAGCAAGTTATATGTTGCGTTGTGTGATATCTATGGTTAAGAAAAATGTAACATCCGTCTGGTTTGCTCAAAAACAAAAAGAGGGAATTGTGGAGTGGCTGAGGGACGGTGGACGTTTCGTGACCAACCCAGAGGTCAGCCTTAGGAGATGGTGGTTATGAAGAATACAGCTGAACAATGGACATGTGAGCAATCCCAGCTGTTTGGTCTTAGCCAAACTGAATTAAGTTGCAAGGCCTGAATTCAAGTTACTCAGGCTGTGAGGCCTAGCCTTAGGTTACTAAAGGACAGTTACGTGCAGTAGAATAAGGAACTTGGCATTTGCTCAAGGCTAACAAGATGTGGGAGCGGGATGGTGAAACTGCAAGTTATGTGAGAAAGGTAGTGAATGGATAATTTTAGCTAGCTTGTTTTCTGCTTCAAAATGCATGGACTGCACTTCTGAGCCAATCACAATCTATATTGGTTACGTCTAGCCAATAGCAGTTCAATTTCTGGAAGCATATACTGTAGCTACTGTGCTACGACAGTGGTCTGCGGACCCCATTGGCCATTGAGGCTACGATGGAGTGTGCGCAAGTCCTTTTTCAGGCTTTGTCTGAGCGAGCTGCTGAAATTTGTCCAAAGCACTGTAATAGTCATTCGCACATCCCTGGACTCCTAACTGAAGGTAACAATAGGGCAGACCGTGTTGCACAAGGTCTGCCAGTCCCTGACTGTTGTGCTCCAGTTTTTATGCGCTATTTACATGTCACGGTTGATACCTGTAGCAGTGTCATCTTGGCTATGGCACAACGCAAGCAAGACACTAAGGCGGCCATTTTGCATTGGCGCGACGTCATGGCGATTTTGGGAGTCCCTAGCCAGATCACGACCCACAACGGCCCAGCATATTCAAGTCAACTGGTGGCTTTGGTTTTACAACAGTGGGGCATTGAGCATAAGACCGGTTGTCCTTATAACAGCACTGGCCAAGCTATCGTCGAACGCGCGCACCAGACTCTGGAAGCTCGCCTCGTGTGTCTTGAGGCGGGGGAGACCGTACCCGGAAGAGCTCCCGCAGTCCATGTGCGCCGACTTTTACTTTCTGCTCTGACTCGTTTAAATCAATTCTCGCATGGATCAAGTGAACAATCCCCGATGAGCTTGCACTTTGCTCCACCTCTAGACAAACCCCTGTATCCACAGGTACGGGTGAAAGATCTGGAAAAGGGCAAGATAGGTCCATTTGCCCTACGTGCTCATGGGCGAGGCTATGCCTGTGTGGAGGGGGAGACTGGGCTAAGCTGGGCACCGGCAAAACGGTTATTACTGTATTCGTAGCTGAGTCCGTAAGTTTGTATTTGAGCTATGTTTCACAGATGGTGATTGGCGCTCGTCTATATCTGGGAAAGAGTGATGGAAAGAGGTGTGAAATGACATCCCTGGCCCTTATATGTCCAGATGACTTCACTCACGGATCCAGTCACGACGTGCCTTACGAACTTTGTAGCCGGCCGTTGAATACGACATCACTCAGGCCGGAAACACCTGCGCCTAGGTCCCTTTAGGCTGACGCTCTGTGTTTATTAGTATTAGGATGTTTGTTTCCTTCTTGTTTGATTATGTAATACGCACTGTGTGTGAATACTTAGTGGCACAAACCTTTCTTACTTAGTTAATTAGAGTTATAAGTTGTTATTTGGAATAGCTGTTAAAACCCTGAGTTTTCTAGTCTTGAGGCGGGGGAGATGTAGGGATTGGTGCATGGACGGGAGGTTGCCAGGAGGGACAGGAACCAGCTGACCCTGGGGAGGTGCTTAGGCAGCAGATATAAGGAATTCTAACTGCGCAATAAATCGTTGATGACCCGCATTCCGTGAATGCTCTATGTCTCAGCCCTAGTCCAGAGGGAACTAGTGCTTCCGTCCCTCACCACACGAGTAGCGAGAAACTACAAATGGGTACTGCTACATAGTCCTGTTGAATTTATAGGTTACCTACGAACACTTTCATGATATCTTAAAGTTAGTCTCTCAAGGGCCAAAATAAATTGCTTGTTCAAGTTGATCCCTGGCAGTGTCCAAGGCCAAGTTGGACATGGCTTGGAGCAACCTAGTCTAGTGGAAGGTGACCCTGCCCGTGACAGGGGGTTGGAACTGAATGAGCTTTATGGTCCTTTCCAACCCAAACCAGTCTGGGATTCTGTGATGATTCTATGATTATGATTTGTTTTTTCCTAATAACATTGTTGTTCACATCAGCTATGAAGCAAATTGAATTTAGAGTAGAATAAAACACAAACAAGTAGAACAAGTGAGATGCACAAGTCAGATGTGCTTATCAGGAAGTACTGGAGAGAGCATCGCTATGTAGGATTTATTCATAGCTCCCTGGCAAATAATACTTAACAGTAATCCCTTTTCTAGAAGAGAGCATATATCCAGAATCGATAGTACTCTACTTTTAAAAGAATTAAATGGTTAAACAATGAGAAGGAGCAATGAGAAAGCATCTGTCTATAGTTGTTCCATAACCTGTTCCTCTCTTTTGCTCAGACATTGTGCTGATACATTGAGGCCAGCCACCCTTTCTCTTCCTCCCGGTTACAGCTCTTCCATCATTTTCCAGATTACACTAGGAGATGGAACAATGTTAATCCACATACTTATGAAAAAGCTATTTTTCTATTATGACTATGTTAGTTTTAAATACTATATAATTTAGGGAATGTTACATTTCTGTGCCACGTTAATGGCAGAAGTGATGCAGAGCAGCACTGCAAAGCAGCTGCTTCATGAATTTGTCCACTCTGCCCATGAAGACTAGACTTTTGTCTCATCTCTTTTGTGCCTTATAAATGATTAACAAAATTTGCAGGTATTTTCATGTCTATGAATTTTGTGAAAAACCTCAGAGTACAAGCATACTGCTGAGACAGATATTTTTGATTGATCTGGTAGTGAAGCATGTGTTGTGCTGCTTCACCAGGTCTACTGTGCCACTTCACCTGGTTTTTTTTTCCTCACTCCTGCCAGTTCAGGACCAGGGAAGAGCAAAGTGGGTTCATGTTTTCCATATCGAAGGATATACATGAAGTACATTGTTGAGTTGAGGATTCACAGTATCACAGTATCACAGTATGCTAGAGATTGGAAGGGACCTCAAAAGATCATCTAGTCCAATCCCCCTGCCGGAGCAGGAACACCTAGATGAGGTTACACAGGAATGTGTCCAGGCGGGTTTTGAATGTCTCCAGAGAAGGAGACTCCACAACCCCCCTGGGCAGCCTGTTCCAGTGTTCCGTCACCCTCACTGAGAAGAAGTTTCTTCTCAAGTTTAACTGGAACCTCTTGTGTTCCAGTTTATACCCATTACCCCTTGTCTTATCATTGTTAGCCATTGAGAAGACCCTGGCTCCATCCTCGTGACACTCCCCCTTTATATATTTATATACACTAATAAGGTCACCCCTCAGTCTCCTCTTCTCCAAACTATAGAGACGCAGCTCCCTCAGCCTTTCCTCATAAGGTAGATGCTCCACTCCCTTAATCATCTTAGTTGCCCTGCGCTGGACTCTCTCCAGCAGGTCCCTGTCCTTCTTGAACTGAGGGGCCCAGAACTGGACACAATATTCCAGATGCGGTCTCACCAGGGCAGAGTAGAGGGGAAGGAGGACCTCTCTCGACCTACTGACCACCCCCCTTCTAATACACCCCAGGATGCCATTGGCCTTCCTGGCCACAAGGGCACAGTGTTGGCTCATGGTCATCCTGCCGTCCACTAGGACCCCCAGGTCCCTCTCCCCTACACTACTCTCTAACAGGTCGTTTCCCAACCTATACTGGAACCTGGGGTTGTTCCTGCCCAGATGCAGGACTCTACACTTTCCCTTGTTATATTTCATCAAGTTTCTCCCTGCCCAACTCTCCAGCCTGTCCAGGTCCCGCTGGATGGCAGCACAGCCTTCTGGCGTGTCAGCCACTCCTCCCAGCTTAGTGTCACCAGCAAACTTGCTGATAGTACACTCAATTCCCTCATCTAAATCATTGATGAATATATTAAATAATACTGGTCCCAATACTGACCCTTGAGGCACTCCACTAGATACAGGCCTCCAACTAGACTCTGCCCCATAGACTACAACTCTCTGGCTTCTCTCCTTCGGCCAGTTCACAGTCCACCTCACTACCTGATCATCCAGGCCACACTTCCTCAGTTTAGCTATGAGGATGCTGTGGGAGACTGTGTCAAATGCTTTGCTGAAGTCAAGGTAGACCACAGCCACTGCTCTGCCATCATCCATCCACAATGTTATTTCCTCATAAAAGGCTATGAGGTTGGTCAAGCATGACTTCCCCTTCGTAAAGCCATGTTGACTGCCCCTCATAACCCTCTTATGCTTGACATGCCTTAAGATGGCATCAAGGATAAGGTGTTCCATCACTTTCCCAGGGATGGAGGTGGGGCTGACTGGTCTATAGTTACCCGGGTCCTCCTTCTTGCCCTTTTTGAAGACTGGAGTGACATTTGCTTTCCTCCAGTCCTCAGGCACCTCTCCCGTTTCCCAAGACTTGGTAAAGATGATGGAGAGTGGTCTAGCAATGGCTTCCGCCAGTTCCCTCAGCACCCGCGGGTGCATCCCATCTGGACCCATGGATTTATGGATGTCCAGATTGCTCAACTGGTCCCTAACCCATTCCTTGTCGACTAAGGCAAACTGCTCCATTGACCTGACTTCATCTGAGGTCTCAGGAGTACAGGGCTCTTCAGGACTGCCTCCGGCAGAGTAGACAGAGACAAAGAAGGCATTCAATAACTCTGCCATATCTGTATCTTCTGTCACCAGGGCCCCCATCCCATTCACCAGTGGGCCTACATTGCCTCTGGTGTTAGTTTTATCTGCCATGTATTTGAAAAAGCTCTTTCTGCTGTCCTTGACCCCTCTTGCGAGATTTAATTCTAAGGAGGCCTTAGCCATCCTAGCTGCCTTCCTACATCCTCTAGCAGCAGCCTTATATTCCTCCCGAGTGGCCAGCCCCTCCTTCCATGACCTGTAAACCCTCCTCTTCCACTTGAGCATACCCAGCAGTTCCTTATTTAGCCACGCAGGTCTCCTGGCCCTCTTCCTTGACTTCCTACGTGTTGGGATGCTCTGATCTTGAGCTTGGAATAAGCAATCCTTGAATGCCAACCAACTATCTTGGGCCCCTTTACCTTCAAGCAGCCTTGCCCATGGGATTTCCCCTAGCAATTGCTTGAAAAGGCCAAAGTTTGCCCTGCTAAAGTCCAGGGTTGCAATTCTACTTGCTATTGTACTGGTCCTACCACACAAGATCCTGAATTTCACCATCTCGTGGTCGCTGCAACCAAGGCAGCCCTCAACCTTTACTGCTTCGACCAGACCCTCCTTGTTAGTGAGGATGAGATCCAGCAGGGCTCCTCTCCTGGTTGGCTCATCCACCATTTGCATGAGGAAGTTATCATCCATACACTGGAGGAACCTCCTGGACTGTGGCTGGGTTGCTGAGTATTCTTTCCAGCAAACATCAGGGAAGTTAAAATCCCCCACGATGACCACGTCCTGTGACTGTGAGGCCGCTCTCAGCTGCCTGTAGAAGGCCTCGTCAACTTCCTCCCCCTGATCTGGTGGCCTGTAACAGGCACCCACAACAGTATCGCCCCTGCCAGCCTGCCCCTTAATTCTCACCCACAGACTCTCAACTCGCTCGTCCCCTGTTCCTGGACAGAGCTCAGTACATTGCAGCTGCTCTCGCACATAAAGAGCAACCCCACCACCCCGCCTGGCTGGCCTGTCTTTCCTGAAAAGGACATAGCCCTCCATGACTATATTCCAGTCATGTGAGCTGTCCCACCATGTCTCTGTAATTGCCACCAGATCATAATCTCCTGACTTAACACAGGCCTCTAACTCCTCCTGCTTATTTCCCATGCTGCGCGCATTGGTGTACAGGCATTTCAAGGAGGGAGCTGAGCTCACCGATTTCACCCTAGGATTATAGGAGACCTCCCAGTCTTCATCAATCCTAGAGTGCTGCCCCCCTGGGGCAAGCCCAGTTACAACCCCATCCCCCTTCGAATCTAGTTTAAAGCTCTCCAAATGAGCCCTGCTAATTCATGCCGCAGCATCCTTTTGCCTCTGTGAGATAAACCTTTCCCACGTGCCATCATCCGGACTGGAGCCTTATAAAACCAGCCGTTACCAAAGAATCCAAAGCCCTGCCTGAAGCACCAGTCTTGTAGCCAGTTGTTTACGGCCTGAATTTTCCCATTCAGTCCCACATCATCACTGGAAGATGGAAGAAGTAAGGAGAAGATCACTTGAGCCCCAGACTCTTTCACCATTCTTTCACCATTTCACCACCAAAGATTCCTGCCACACTACATTTTACTCCTTAGATCATCTTCCATAATGTTTTTCTAAACCACTCAATCACTCTTTCAGAGAATGTATTTTTTTTTTCTGTATCATGCGCATCATCTGCTTGATGGCATACTCTCTGAATCCAAGGCTGAAGCTATTTTCTAGGTCAGCCACCTTCACCTGTGAAATAAATGGGAAAAACACAGGACCTCCATATGGGGAGTTTAAGAATTTAGATAGTCCTGTGTTAGTTGTCTTCATGGTAGGTGTATTTCTGTGCATGTTTTGTACAGCAGTGTTCAAGGTTAAGTGTCTTGTGATAGAGCAAAGTTGACACTTATGAATAATGCCAGACAGAGCATCTGTGCTGAAACAGTGGCTTTTCTGAGCTTTTTCACTTGACATTAATGAAAGAAGTGGATCTAACACAATAAAGGATATTGTTTCGTTTCCTTTTTTTCTATTTTAATAACAAAGTTTATTAGACAATAGATTGTGTTGTATGGCTTCTGTTGACACCAGTCTACTAGATGCTTTTAAGGAAGAACATATTGAAGGCATCTATGGAAATACAGTAGAAAAGAAAGATTTAAAAACAAGAGCAGACTTGACTGAGGTCAGTGAATAAGAATGACTCCTTTTTATTTTCTCCTGTCCTTAATGGGTCAGTCTTGAAAATCTTAGTGAGGCTTTTAGTTTAATCAGAACCGGATGACACAAAGAGCATATTGTTAAGATGAGGGAATTGAAGGAGTTCATAAGGAAAGTTTATAAGGAAGCTGAGGTAAATGGCAATTGCGTACTTCTATTTAAAAGAAGGAGAACCAGCTGAGGAGGTAGCACTAAAGTTCTTATAGGTGAGATGCTGTTTTGTATAGTTACATGTGTCTGTTTTCTTGTGGGAAATTAAGCCAGCAAAATTCAGCAGGAAAACTTCTGGAACTCTTGGACAGCAGGGACGTGCAAAAAGGTCATGAGGAGTTTGTATAATGTGCCAGGAGATAATTGGTGAAAAGCTTGACTAGGAGAGGAGTAAAAGTGATTGTGGCCACTGCAAGGGTTAATGTATTTTATGTCCCTTTGAGACTTTGGTAAATAAGCCATCTGGGGGAGCTTAGCTTTTCTTAGGAGCAGCTCAAAACCCTCTTCTGTGGGCACTTCCTGAACTACCAGCTGAGGAATTGAGAAACTGATGTTTGCTCTGGGGAATGGAAACAGTTACAAATGTCCTCTAAATGAGCGCTTCTTGTTATGCTTTCTGCCTGTGTTTGAGAGAAGTTTTTATTCATTGTTTGTTTAGATTTCCTCGCCTGGTGATCCTCTGAAGGAAGCTTTAGTAGACCTTTCAGTTGGGTGAATGTTCCTGAATGTGCCTCCTGTATAGTGTGGTTCATCGCATTTTTTCTGTTTTGCATCACATTGGTGGAAGAATGAGTATGTTCAAACAGCAAATTACGGTTTTGAGTTACTAGGAGAAAGCTGATGATTAGAAGAGGGACTTTTCTAAACAAGTATGTTGTCCTAAGGCACGTGAGATTACTTATTTATAGAATACTGAGGATGCATATAATTAATTAGTGATGATTATTTCACAAATTGATAGCGTTGTGGTTCTCCCTCGTCCACAGTATTGCACTTGCTGGTTTTATATTCTCTTACTAGGTAGTGAATATGTATTAAGCTTGAATAAATATTCAACATAATAAGTTTTGGAGAGAGTGAGAGAATGAGGGGGAAATTAGGTTTCCTTACACATTGCTTTCTATTTGAAAGGTAACTTATACTTCCTGAAGACAGCCTTCTTAATTAAAAAAAAAAAAAAAAAAAAAAAGAGGAAGGTAAACCAACTATCAAACATACATAAGATGAAAGGTGTAGCTGAATCCATATAGGTAATGCAGGAACTTCCAATGTGATCTTTTCTGAACAGGCATGTAACATTCTACTCTCAAAAATTAGTTCAAGACAAAATAAAATATTGAAAATTTATCCTAAGAAGAACAGCACATGAAATCCATCTTCACGGGCTCCTCTCTTCTGGCTGGGGGAGGGTAAAATTTCCTGTCTATTTGAAACTGCAACTAATCTATTATCTCTGTGTATCTGGAGGTGTTCAGTTAAAAAATAAGTTCAGTTCTGGGCTGTCAGTTACATTTCCAAATGCATTCATGTATCTATCTTTGCAGCATTGCTTCCATTTTCTGCTCTCCTCTTTGCCTTCAAGGAACAACTTTTCTTTTGGCCACCTTTTTGCAGTTCGTTGTACCCTGGTGAGTCTTGAAGCAAGCATTTCATTCCCAAAGACTCTGTATACGTGTGCTGAAGTTTGAATTTGGATCCAAGCACTCCAGAATTGTCACCATCACCATTTAAATATTTATGAAAGAAAGAAACATTTTAAGTTTCATTTTTGTGTATAATCCTGAAGATAGCAATGCTGAAAAAAGATGCATTTAGTGAAGTTATAAGCCAGAAAATGAAAAATTGAGTGTCCTTTTATTGCTGTGCCGTTAGTATTCACCAACTTGAACTTCTTTCTATACAATTCAGTTTTTATTCAAACTTGTCCTGTTATTCTGAGTACAAACTGTGCCAGATTGTCAGTTTTATAAGTGAATCCCCAATGAATATAAAGCTGCACCTACTCTACCCTGTGAATCTGATGGATTAGCAGTAGAATTTACAAGGTAAATTTGTTTTTCAAGAAATGATACAGGTTTCTATACAGAAGAGACTTCATGTTTTCGTTACAAGTGTAATTCAGTTTGTGCTTTTGGAATAAGCGAGTATTAGAGATTTTTCTAACAATCTTGCTTTAAAGAGTGCTTTCTGCCTTTTATACTTAACTAATTCCCTTTTACAGTCTAACAGAATTCTTAATAGAAAAATAAAGCAGGAAAACACCTCTTCAGAAGCTTACTAAAAATTGTTTTAAGTCTCATAACATACTAATGTGATTTTATATGTTTAAGTGCTGATTTGGTAATTGCTGAAGTTGGCTGGAAGAGTATGGGCAATGAAGTGAGGAAAGAAAGAAGTGTTGTAGAAAATTACTCACTGTAATTTTCCATTAGTACTTCAAATAAAGGCTAAAATGAAATTGCCCGGTTTTGAAGTTTCTCTAGCTACCTTCACCTTTCCAAAGGCAGAGAGCTGTCTGTCCTGCAGTGTTGTCTCAATCAAAAGTTGCACCAGGGTGAAACTATTATTTTAAGAACCATACACTTCAAATGTTTCTTTCTTGTTTTAAATGGAGCTGTAGTCTCAGAACAGTTAAATTGAGCTGTGAAGTTAGTCTACATAAAAATACAAAAACAATATCACATACTGAAATTAGTGATGACATTATTTTAATTTTTGAATTATGAATATTCTGTGTGTTGGTTCATGTTCGTGACTGATTCAGACTCCCACAATGGTTTTTAATCTCACCAATTAATTTTTTGTAAAATGAACTCATTGTGCCTAATTCAAATTTTAGGGTCACTGTTACTTGTAGTTCCAAGATTAAGAGCTAGAGAATGTATGCTGCCATTGCAAACAGCAGTGCTTTTGGTTCAGAGATCTGATTTATTGGTTTTTTTGAGTTGTGCCTCCTATAATATCTTGAATTGAGGGCTATTGAATGTCATTCTCACAAGGAATTTATATTTTTAGTGGCAGCTAATTAAGAGACATGAAGAGCTGAGCCTTGATGCTTCAGTGAGTAATTACCTCCCCTTGATACTTACCTTATTTTAAATTTGACTTATGAAAAGAGTAATTTGTGGCTTTCAGCAGAAGTGTGGCTCTCC
Source organism: Psittacula echo (assembly GCF_963264785.1). Classification (NCBI taxonomy): domain Eukaryota; kingdom Metazoa; phylum Chordata; class Aves; order Psittaciformes; family Psittacidae; genus Psittacula; species Psittacula echo. The sequence goes on along the minus strand of NC_137742.1, from coordinate 81,757,696 downwards.
CTGGAGATGAGAGCTGCTCAGCCATGGGGAGCTGCGTGCCACTGCATTATCTGCTGCTAGTGGTGGCACTGTGGGCACCAGGGAACTTGCATGTGTTACTGGAATGGCTTTTGTGAGAGCATTGCTGATCTCCAGCTCTTTGTTGGGGCTTGGGTCCCCATTGCTGCCTTCCCCAGGGTGTCAAAGCCAATCTGGTTGGCGTTCTGCCACCCAAGAATTCATGCCTGCAGGGGATTCCTCCCCTGGCAGGGTGGAAGGGTTTCCAGTTGCTTTGCACTGCTAAAGCATTGCAGAACTAATAGGTCTGAGCCAGAAAACAAAGACAAAAGGATTTACTAGTGTGTGATGTGAAGACTTTACTGGAAAGTTACTGTGGGACTGTGACCTTGCTGTTCACTGTATGCAGCAAGAAGCAGAGATAAAGAAGCTGTTTCTGCTTTCCACAAAGTTCCTGTTTTGGCCACTTGTTGAAGCACTCTGCATCGTTTGTCCTGTTTGTAAAGTTTGGACAAATTCTGAGATAATTTACAGTTTAATATAATTTTAATAATAGTACGTTTAAAGGTGTTTCTGAAATTTAGTAAGTATACGCATGAAAGAAAGTAATTCAGAAGAAATTCATTACTGTATAGCTTTTGTGTAGCACTTCCATAGAATCATAAAACGATGTCCCCATCGTTCTGCCAGGGATGAGACAGCCACAGCTTCTCTGGGCAAACTTTGCCAGCACCTCACAACCCTCACAGAGAAGTTGAAAACTAGTGCACGTCAGAGAAAATTGTTAGATGGATTTTGATTTGGTGAGGGATGTTCAAATGTTGAAATTTTTCACTATTTGCTGTTCCTGACACCTCTCAATGTCCACCTTCTAATCACCCTTTTTCAGCTTGAAGCCATTACCTCTTGTAGTCATTCTCCCCTCTGTCAGGTTAAAGCCATTCCACCTTGTCCTGTCCCTACACGCCCTTGTCCAAAGCCCCTCTCCAGCTTTCTTGTAGCTCCTTTAGGCACTGGAGCTGCTCTAAGGTCTCCCCTTAAGGAGCCTTCTCTTCTCCAGGCTGAACAAGCCCAGCTCTCTCAGCCTGTCTCCAGAGCAGAGCTGCTCCAGCACTCTCAGCATCTCTGTGGCCTCCTCTGGCCTCGCTCCACCAGCTCCACATCCCTCTTGTGTTGTTGCCCCAGAGCTGGCTGCAGGGCTGCAAGAGGGGTCTCCCCAGAGTGCAGCAGAGGGGGAGAATCCCCTCCCTTGATCTGCTACTCACGCTCTGGGGATGCAGCTCAGCACTTGGGGGCATTCTAGGCTCAAGCTCACACTGAAGTTGGGTTGTGGGGAGCATCTCATCAACCAATACCTCCAAATCCTTCTCCTCAAGGCTCCTTCAAGTCCAGTCTCCTCCAGCCTGTGTTTGTGCTTGGGATTGCCCCAACTCAGGTTCAGGACCTTGCACTTGGCCTTGTTGAACTTCATGAGTTTTGCATGGATGGACCTCTCAAGCATGTCAAGGTCCCTCTGGATAATACTGCCATTTAGTAATTTGTGGTGTGCTTTTGCTTTACATTTAGTAGGAGGCCACGGGCACTAAAGCAGTGATTGAGGTTTTTGCTGTGACAAGGGAAAATTCTCCCCTTTTGCCTCTCAAAACCAAAACTTCCTGTGTAGAGGGTGATGGACTGTGTGAAGTAGCCGGTGCCTCTTGCCAGAGGTCTGCGTCAAAGTGTGTGCAGCTGGCCATTTTGGCAGCAGAGCTGAATAAGCAGTAGTTTGGAAGTTGTTACAGACTTAAATGTTGATGTTTGTATTTCAGTGAATGCATTTGCTTTGGCTTGGGTAGATTAATTTTCTCCATAGTACCTGGTATGGGGCTTTGTTTATTGGATTTGTGCTGGAGACGGTGTTGGTAACACAGAGATGGTTTAGCTGCTGCTGAGCAGTGCTCACACAGAATCAAGGCTTTTTCTGCTTCTCAGACCCTGTTGTATTCTTGATGTGTAGGCAGTTTTCCTTGTAGAAAACCACAGTAACTGAAATAATATGATATATTAGGCCATCTGTGTTACATGTTTTGACATTATTTGTTAAGCTTGCAATATACTTAAGCTGCAAATAATTTGAGCACTCATGGTGTCTTGGCCAATAGCTCAATGCTTAGTCTTTGCTGGAACACCTTAGATCAGGACCTTGACTCTGAAGTTGGTTCTCAAATAAGTGGAGGAAGTACAGCGTAGGTACAATGTGTGGGTGAAGCAATGCAGTGATTGTGAATTCTGATGATCTCTCCTCATGGTTTTTCATAGACACTTAAAATAGATGCATTAAATGCAGTGTGGGTAGAAAGAGAAGCATAGTAATGATTTTTTAATAGTTTCTTCACAAGAAGATTTTCTCCTGTTTAGAAAATTTGAAGAGTATTCTCTCTAGCAGGTACTGACAGGCATGTATGAGTTAGCATTTGCTATCTGGAACAAGAAACCTTCATAGTTTATTTCACTGAGATTTTAATTGTTATTTCATATATGTATATATGAAAGCAAATGGAGAATATTAATGGAATTTATGGAAAACTACTGGAAACAGAACCGTTTTTGTTCCTGGATCATTTTGAATGCAAGATCCTGCTTGGTTTTTTAAGCACACTGTTTACTCCTCTAAAATAATGGTCTGATTAAAAACAAGCTCAGATTAACTTACTTTTTATGATTTAAGATTATTTACAGACTTTTATATCATAGAGGAAAAAGATTATTTAAATCAATTATGAAAATTGGTGTCATATAATATATTTCTTCTTTTTTACTTGCTGGTTGGATTCTAGAATGACCTGAAAAAGAATACTCTTTCTTCAGTCTCATTTTTCCAAACTTAAAGAGGGTTTTTGTCAATAGATACAAAGCAGGCAAAGAGCATGAAAGAATGGAGGAGCTGCAGATTAGCAATATTGAGACTGCTACTGTTCATCTTCATTCAGTTCGCATGGGCAGGGGAGCGGGATGGTGAGCACTCGCCGTATGACCAGGGTCCGGTCTGGGAGCTCTGCTCTGGCTGCCCCGGCGGTGGCCAGCGTAGGCACCCAGACAGAGCTGATGAGAGGAGAGGCTGCAGTGCAATGCTCAGAGTGTAGAGAGTGCCTGCGCTGGTCTCCTGAGGGAATGGTGCCCAATGGGCAGGGCTGCACTCGGTGCTCCCTGGTGAAGGTTCTCCTGCAGCAGGGGCTGAGCTGCGGGACGCTGTCAATAGGCTGCAAGATGTCAGGAAACCTGAGAGGAAGCAGCACTGCTTGCTCCAGGCCCAAACTGTGCAGGGGCCTCAAGCGTCCCCTGCAGCTCATGGAGGAGAGAAGGAGGCCATTAACCCAGGAAGCTGGGAAACAGTAACAAAGAAAACCAACAAAAAAAGGAGGAAGAGGACAATTAAAAGCAAGGGGCTTCCTCCTAAAGCTGTTGTCCCCACCCAGAACCGCTTTGCTGTCCTGCAGGGGGATAAGGAGGAAACACACTTGTGCCAGAAACAACCAGCTGATGCACTGGTAAAGAAGATCTCTACTGGTGCTGCCAGGAAAAAGCAGTGGGTCATAGTGGTAGGGGACTCTACTTCAAAAGGGACAGAGGCACTCATCTGTTGGCCTGACCTAGTCTCGAGGGAGGTGTGTTGCCTACCTGGGGCACGGATCAGGGATGTTGCAGAGAGGCTGCTTGCTCTAGTGAGTCCCACGGACTATTACCCACTTCTAGTGATCCGTGTGGGTGCTAGTGATACAGATAGCAGTAGCCTGGAGAACATAAAGAAGGACTACAGAGCCCTGGGAGAGGTGGTTAGGGGCTCTGGAGCTCAGATTGTCTTTTCGTCAATTCTCCAGGATACAGTGGAGGACCTTAAAAAAGCTAGGAGGATTGGCCAGGTTCATAAATGGTTAAAAGGGTGGTGCCATAGTCAGGGGTTTGGGTGTCTTGAACACAGGACCCAAGTCTGTAGGCCAGGTCTCCTGGGGGCTGGTGGAGCTGCTCTGATAAAGAAGGGGAAGAGCAGTTTCAGTAGGAGGCTTGCCAGACTGGTCAAGGTTGCTTTAAACTAGACGTGTTCTGAGAGAGGGGCATCATTGCATCCCAATACACCCAGTCAGTTGCCAGCACCTATAATAAATGCTCAGAGCAATGTAGAGATATTCCAGCCACTCCAGCCAATGAGCCAGCTTCATTTGGAGCTCACCTCAGATGCCTCTATACAAACGCCTGTAGCATGGGGAACAAACAAGAGGAATTAGAGATGTGTGCACGTCTACGGGGGTATGATATAATAGGCATCACAGTATCATGGTAGGATGGCTCCTACAACTGGAGTGTTGGAATGGAAGGTTACAGGCTCTTTAGAAAAGACAGGCCTGGCAGGCGGGGAGGGGGAGTTGCTATTTATGTTAGGGATAGGCTGGAGAGTATGGAACTCTGTCTGGGGATGGGTGAGCAGTTGACAGAGAGTTTGTGGGTCAAGGTTAAAGGGAGAAAACCTATGGGGGACATTACTGTGGGGATCTGTTACAGACTGCCTGATCAAGAGGAATCTGTGGATGAAGCGCTCTATAGGCAGATAGGAACAGCCTCACGCTCACAGGCCCTTGTTCTCATGGGGGACTTCAACCACCCTGACATCTGTTGGAGCAATGGTACAGCCTGTCACAAGCAATCCAGGAGATTCCTCGATTGTGTGGAAGACAACTTCCTTCTGCAAGTAATAGAGGAGCCGACAAGGACAGGTGCCGTGCTTGACCTCGTGCTCACCAACAGGGAAGGGCTGGTTGGAAATGTGATGCTCCAGGGCAGCCTTGGATGCAGCGATCATGAGATGGTGGAATTTGAGATCCTCGGGACAGTGAGAAGAGCATGCAGCAAGCTCACTGCCCTGGACTTCAACAGAGCAGAGTTTGGCCTCTTCAGGAACCTGCTTAATAAGGTTCCATGAGATATAGCCCTAGAGGGCAGGGGGGCCCAAGACTGTTGGTTGTTATTCAAGGATCACCTGCTCCAAGCTCATGAGTGTTGCATCCCAACTGGAAGGAAGTGCAGCAGGAGGGCCAGGAGACCTCCTTGGATGGATAAGGAGCTGCTCAGCAAAATTCAAAGGAGAAAAGAGGCTTATAGAAGGTGGAAGCAAGGAGAGGCAGCCTGGGAAGAATACAGGGGTGCTGTCCGGGAAGCTAGGGACCAGGTGAGGAAGGCTAAGGCCCAGTTAGAATTGAACTTGGCTAGGGATGTAAAGGATAACAGGAAGGAATTCTATAGGTACATAGTGAATAAAAGACAAACTAGGGACAATGTAGGCCCCCTCTGGAAACTATCGGGAGAACTGGCTACCCTGGATTTGGAGAAGGCTGAGGTTCTTAATGACTTCTTTGCCTCGGTCTTCACTGGCAAAGGCTCTGACTGCACCACCCAAGTCTTGGAAGGCGAACGCAGGGACTGTGAGAATGAAGACCCTAGGCCAACTGTAGGAGAGGATCTGGTTCGAGACCATCTTAGAAACCTAAACGTACACAAGTCCATGGGACCTGACAAAATCCATTTGCGGGTCCTGAAGGAGCTGGCAAATGAAGTTGCTAAGCCACTGGCCATCATATGAAAATCATGGCAGCCAGGTGAAGTTCCCGACCACTGGAAAACGGGAAATATAACCCCCATTTTCAAGAAGGGGAAAATGGATGACCCGGGGAATTACAGACCAGTCAGTCTCACCTCTGTGCCTGGCAAAATCTTGGAGCAGATTCTCCTGGAAGGCATGCTAAGGCACATGAAAAACAAGGAGGTGGTTGGTGACAGCCAGCATGGCTTCACTGAGGGGAAATCTTGCCTGACCAGTCCGGTGGCCTTCTATGATGGGGCTACGGAACTAATGGACAAGGAGTAGAGCAGTTGATGTCATCTACCTGGATGTAGATGTGCAAAGCATTTGTCCAGCATGACATCCTTGTCTCTAAATTAGAGAGACAACAATTTGATGGGTGGACCACTCGGTGGATAAAGAACTGGCTGGATGGCCGCACGCGAAGAGTTGTGGTCAATGGCTCGATGTCCGGCTGGAGACCGGTAACAAGTGGTGTCCCTGAGGGATCGGTGTTGGGACCGGTCTTGTTCAACATCTTTGTCGGTGACATGGACAGTGGGATTGAGTGCGCCCTCAGCAAGTTTGCCGATGACACCAAGCTGTGTGGTTCGGTTGATACGCTGGAGGGAAGGGATGCCATCCAGAGGGACCTTGACACGCTTGTGAGGTGGGCTGATGCCAACCTGATGAAGTTTAACCACGCCAAGTGCAGGGTTCTACACCTGGGTCAGAGCAATCCCAGGCATGGCTACAGGTTGGGCAGAGAAGAGATTCAGAGCAGCCCTGCAGAGAAGGACTTGGGGGTGTTGGTCGATGAGAAAATGAACATGAGCCGGCTTCAGTGTGCGCTCACAGCCCAGAAAGCCAACCGTATCCTGGGCTGCATCAAAGGGAGTGTGACCAGCAGGTCGAAGGAGGTGATCCTGCCCCTCTACTCTGCTCTCGTGTGACCTCACTTGGAGTATTGTGTGCAGTTCTGGTGTCCTCAGCATAAAAGGGACATGGAACTGTAGGAAGAAGTCCAGAGGAGGGCCACAAGGATGATCAGGGGACTGGAGCACCTCCTGTATGAAATTAGGCTGAGAAAGTTGGGGCTGTTCAGCCTGGAGAAGAGAAGGCTGCGTGGAGACCTCATAGCAGCCTTCCAGTATCTGAAGGGGGCCTACAAGGATGCTGGGAATGGACTGTAGTGATGGGGATGGAGGGGCTGTAGTGACAGAACAAGGGGTAATGGGTTTAAACTTAAAGAGGGGAAGTTTAGATTGGATATAAGGAAGAAATTTTTTTCTTTACTGTGAGGGTGGTGAGGCACTGGAATGGGTTGCCCACGGAAGCTGTGAATGTTCCATCCCTGGCGGTGCTCAAGGCTAGGTTGGACGAAGCCTTGGGTGGCATGGTTTAGTGTGGGGTGTCCCTGCTCATGGCAGGGGGGTTGGAACTAGATGATCTTAAGGTGCCTTCCAACCCTAACTATTCTATGATTTTATTCTATGATTCTATGATTTTTACTTACAGCTAAAAAATTGACTGGAACACTGTCGGCCAAGATCTGAGATGCTTAACTGTGGTCTGAACTAAGCACAGTGAAGCTGAGTCTCCAAAAGCTTTCAGAGGCTTAAGAGGTGATATTACAGAGCTGAGAGTGTGAAAGAGATATAAGTGGTTTAACATGAATGACTTATGAGATAAAAGGGAATTAACATTGACAGGGAAAAGAAGTTAACAAAGCACAGAAATTCATTATGTTTGATTCTAGCACTTGGAGATAGAATTAGAATATATTGAACTTCCTGAAAAGAATCTTGTTTCAGGCAGCATTTAGTGGAAGAGATGAACATACCCCTTCAATAATAAAGCAGTTGATTTGTTGGTGTCCAAGGTCAAGCGATGTGTAGTACCACTTAATGATTAAGTACAGTGTCAGGTGAATTATGTGGATATGTATAGACACAGTTATGAATATATGCACATATGGATATATGTGTAAGTTAAATTCACATTTTGGTTTGTATCAGAAGAGATTTTTAAGACTGCTGTCATAAATTTTGTTGTGTAAGTTGATGGTTTTATTTGCACGGTCTTACTTGTTTTAATACAATGATCTTGTGAAATCTTTAGGTGCACTTATATACTTTTGGCATTTAGCTTTTTCTCTGAGAAAGCTGCACATGAAAAAAGGACCCCTAAATAACAACTTAGAAAGTTACTGGTTGTTGTGCAACCTTTTTTATGCTCCAGACTTCAAAATATGTATGACCATTGTTTGAATGAGGAAACATCCTGGTGATTTAAAAGTTATATGGCAATAGCATTTTAGTGATTCACTTTTACTTTAGGAATGAGATTTAGAGGCCTAGTAGAAGGCAGGCCTCCTCTGATACATCTGGTTTCTTTCTTCTTTTCACTTCAGATGTCTGTTTTCAGGAAATTACTCTGCATTTCCTAATACAAAGGGCTAGATTTTCCAAACTGTTTAACACATCTTGTCGTTTATGGTGTCATGAAAGATAATTGTAGAATAATGTATATTCTTGTCAGACTTCTGAGACTCTTGGATAGCACTCCAAAATAGTCATCTTAGTGATAGCTTGGTAATGACTTTTATTCCCCAAGAGGAAATCAGTGCCGTATAAGAAATTAAGATTTCACTAATGCATAATAACGGTGAGGGATCTTCACTTCTAATTGCTGAGATGCCTATTGCTTCTTAGCACTGTGTAGAACAAAACCAGTGAAGAGTGTTTCTAGGCTATGATCTCTCATTTCCTGAGATTTAGTCAGGTAGACCCTTCTCTCCATACACAGGCTTCAGCATCTGTTTATGTGTAACTTTTTTCAGAACTGGGTGTTTGCTTAAAGGGGGTGGCGAGTATCTGCAGTGGACTGAGATGATTGTATCCGCATAAACTCAACATTTGATGAGATGCATTAATCTCTATTCATGCGTTAGCTGCTTTCAACCATACAAAATGGAGCTGTTGAGTGATTCAGTGTGCTTTATTTCTCTACTGTGTGTACTCTTTCCATTTGTGAGGCAAACTGTTGAATCCATGTTAAGCTTCTGTTACTGTAAATCTAAGGGACAGTGATTAATTATCCAAATAATCTTTTTCTCTGCTTAGAAATCTCAGATTTTTAATCCAAGTGAAATAAGAATATACAGGTAGTACTGAGACAAGTGCTAAATTTAGGCCCAAAGTTTGTATTGTTCAGAATGTATGTAATGATAGAAAGACAGGAAAAATATATCAGCTTTGTTGAAAATGTGTCACAATACATGTAAATATGTATGTGCACATAAATTTGTTTGAAATGAGAAAACTTGAGAAAGTATTACTGTTAAAAGTGCATGGTACCAGTAATTTTACAAAGAAATGCTTGGTGGTTTTGTTTTTCTGTGCATGATGCTATTGTAGTATTTAAATTTGAAGATGAGTTCCAAATTCAATCCTTGGCTGATAGACTAAATAAAAATTTAGGTTAGTATCAGTGTTAAGTGAGTCTGCGTATTAGCAGCATGGTACAAGATAGAGATAAAATGTTTAACTTTAAAACCTTCCAGTACCTGCAGTACTCTGTTCAGTTCTGGGCCGCCAGCACAAGAGGGACATGGAGCTGTTGGAGCGAGTCCAGAGGAGGCCACAGAGATGCTGCGAGGGCTGGAGCAGCTCTGCTCTAGAGGCAGGCTGAGAGAGCTGGGCTTGTTCAGCCTGGAGAAGAGAAGGCTCCTTAAGGGGAGACCTTAGAGCAGCTCCAGTGCCTAAAGGAGCTACAAGAAAGCTGGAGAGGGGCTTTGGACAAGGGCCTGTAGGGACAGGACAAGACAGACGGCTTTAATCTGACAGAAGGAAGATGGATATGAGCTCTTAGGGAGAAGTTTTTCCCTGTGAGGGTGGTGAGGGCCTGTCAAAGGTTGCCCAAAGAAGCTATGGCAGCCCCATCCCTTGCAGTGTTCGAGGCCAGGTTGGACGGGGCTTGGAGCAACCTGGTCTAGTGGAAGGTGTCCTTGCCTGTGGCAGGGGGTTGGAACTAGATGAGCTTTAAGGTCCTTCCAACCCAAACCAGTCTGTGGTTCTGTGATTCTAGGAAAAGAAGAAATGTAGCATTTGGGAAACCAATATGTGTTTTGTCTATTACAGCTGTAATCAAGGCTGATGTTTAGTATAACACACTCCTGTGAATCTTGCAGATTTCGGCAGTACCTTTCTTGCCTTGTCTTTGCTGTACATATGTGGCATTATTACAGACTACTCAGATTGCTTCTGGGATGCTTGTTTGCCTTTAAGAACTGTTTAAGTCAGGGAGTGATGCAAACCAAGTGAGTGATATAGTCACTGGGAATTAATATGTCACTTAAACTGTGCCTATTACTTACATGAGTATTATATATGCTGTCTTTGCTGAGTCACATAGGATGTAAACGTCTTATCACTTCCATGAAAAGTATAGCAGTTCATAAACTTTTAGAACACATATTACAAGTTTTAATGTGTGGTACAAAGTTTCAGTTTGCTAGCATGAAATAGCACTCATTTCTAGATGTTCAGATTAGAAAGTAGGATAAAGTTTATAACCATTCTGCATTTATGCTGTAATTTTGAATACATGCATAGATATTTTACAAATATGCAAAATATGTGAACGTTTTTGCCAAACAGGCTTGTAATGGATGTTCTGGATTACATTAATTTTTTTTTTGTTCCTTTAACCCAGTATTATGCTATAAAATGTAAGACTGATGGATGATGGCCTGAAAGGGTAGAAGTAGAGCAGTAATTAGTGAAAGAGGGTAGAAGGTATGACAGAAGGAAATTAGAAGAGCTGAGGCTGAGGACTCAGGCACAAGGTAGGACATCTAAGTGTCTTTGAAAGCTTTCCTTGGTAAAGGTTGATTACTCTGAAAGTTACTCACCCCAGAAGAAGTAAGGAATGATGGATTTTCAGTGTAACAACTTATTTCCTTCAGATAGAGGACTTACTGAAAGAGAATATGTCATTGGTAAATGACAACAGATCTTTGCAGCATGCAGGGGTTTTTTTTTTTTATCTATATCACTTCATTTGCTAGAAGACATGTACTTGCTTGCAGAGCCAGGTTTTTGGGTGTTGGTTTGGTCTCTCTACTGTGTCTTGGCTATCACCAACTATCTGTTAGTTCTTGAACTGCCAGAAAATGAAGAATTGTGTTAGACATTTCATAAAGGAACAGTGCCCACCTTCTTATTTGTGTTCTGTGAAAACTTTGAAATTAAACACGGTGGCTTTGGCCTTATGGGTTTAAACCCAGGACACAGGCTTATGGATGTTCCATTCAGTCTCTGGTGAAGTGATTGATGGTGCCCTTTTGCTGTTTACTCCTTCTGGAAACTTACTAGATAGAGCTGTCAGTTCTGTGTTTCTGATGAGACCTTGGGAAAAGTTAAGACTTGGAGCAGTTCTCATTCCCTTGCCTTGGAGAGGGAGAAAGCAGTACCTCCAGCAAGATTGTAATCTGGCTTCCCTCTTCTTTCTGAGACAGTAAGTATGAGTCAGCACAGTTTGATTTTCATGGCATGGTTACCAAAAATACAGGCTAAAACTGGTTTTGCATTTGACTACAGCAAAAACACTGATTTGGTATAATAGTTTTAAAATTTAAAAGTGCAGAGTCATTGAGGCTTGACAAAGCAATGGGCAGGGAGAGTAAAGAGATGTCCTTTTTTTCCTTTTTTTTTTTTTTTTTTAATTCTTTTTTTCCACCCCCATCTTACTGATGTGTTGCAGCTCCTGATAAGGTTTGTCTGCAGAACTTCAGCCATGGTAGAGGCTGCTATGTGTCACTGAAATCAATATAATTCACTTGGTCTGTCCTGCTCTGTAACACGGAGAGGAAGCCCTAGAACAGAAAACTTCATGTTTCGTTCACAAGGCTGCTGTCGTGACTGCTGCTATAATTAGTTCCGTGCAGCTTATTGTTTTATTCTGTACTGTAAGAACTGGATAGTCCATTGCTATATTTGTGATTAATTCGTAACTGGTGGTGAAGATAGTGGCAAAACACCTCCTGTGAGGTCAGACACTTCTCAATTAGGTAATACTTTACTGGGAAAATTAATTGGTTACATAAGCAGATCAAAAGGTTTCCCAGTAAAGCATTGCCTAATTGAACAGTGTCTGACTTTACAGGAGTTCACATAAACATATCAAAAAAGACTGGGCCAAAGAGTGTTTGAAAACAGTTGTTTGCTCTTGTACTGTTACAAACAAATGCCCTGTCATAGAAGTTTGCCATCATAATGCTCATGGACAAGCTCTGAATTACTCAGGCTTGATTATTGTGGGGTCATTTTGGTCTCCCTTCCTACATGCTACAGGTTAAAATCATATATTTCCCTTTTCTCTTCTTTGGCATTTTCAGTGATTTCATCTTATGTTCTCAAATGTCTTTGAGACAGTCACAAAATATATTCAACATAAATACAAATCCTTTTCTTGGACAGATGCTAGACACAGAACTGTTTTATTCCGCAGAATATGACCCAATACATGAAGCTGGGCTTCTTTTATAAAGAGTTTGCGTCTTGTAGGCAGTGGCATTGTAGGAAGGGTTTTTCTTAGACAGGAAGCTATCCCTCAGTGTCAGCCGTAAGGTCTATGACAAACTGCCCTGTGAAGTGTAGAAAAGCAGAACTATCAGGTTGTTAGATTTTTTGGATTTAGTGCTCAACCTCTTAATCACTTCAATTTACCCTATTGAAAGGTTAGAACAAGTCATTAAGATTAACTATTGTCATTGTCATCAATCCATCAAGACATTGTCTTCTCTTTTCTGCCTATCACCACAACTTTGGAATAAGCTCAGCTTTCTCATCTACGAAAATATTATTATTATTTGGAATTTGGAATATAGACAAATGGTTATTTGGAATAGGGACAAAATATCTCCTCCTCAGTTGCTCTTTTCACTCTCAGTAATGGCCATATTGAGATTCTTATAGCTGTGTATGGTTTGGGGAGCATTTAGATAGCTGTTGAATCTGTTTTGTGAAGTGCTGCTTATATTGTCCGCAAGGTACATACATATTGGATTTTAATCCGTTGCTTGTGGTTGAAAGCTATAAAGCAGGTTGTAGACAACTCATTTTGTTTTTCTTAATTGATGGTCTTTGTAAGTGACTTTTCTTAGATAAGTTGTTCTCTGACATGAGGCTTACATGACAACATACTGAGAGATGTGACAGCTTGTGCATTGAGCAGGGAGTGTTCAAACTATGCCTTTCAGTAGTGATTTACTGTTGTGCAACCACACTTCTGTTGTGATTTTTTTTTTTTTTATCCCAAGCAAATTTGTACTGGAAGAATAATGTGCAGAGGTGGCAAATCCTTTGACTCTATTTTGTCAGGTTTTTTTAATGGAATACTTCACAATTACTGTCACTTTGGTTTTTACCTAAATATAATCAGTAGAAGGTCGAGACCTCTGATGTGCTTCTTTCTGTGTACCTCAGCAGTTACTGGCCACACTACGCCAGGTGATTTTTGCATGACTGGATGAGCTCTAGTTAAAACAACAATTTGAGTATGACCTGTCAGCATCCTGCCTGTGGTTGCCTTGCATTACTTCTCTGTCACCTTGTCTCCTGAAAATATTTCACATTTTCATATGAAAATACTCACATTTCACATAATATCAAATATCTGGAGAAGTACATTCATGTTTTGTGTTCGGATATTTGAACTATTTACAGAAGTGGCTTTTTGTGTGAATAAAAAGAGAACAGGGAAAATTAATTTGATTTTTAAAAGATAGAAAAATGCTAGGAAATCAAATGTCCCCCTTCTATGCCCTGAGGAATGGTAGTAGTTCTCTGGGTTTGGTCTAATTAACATTAGTGGAGCATTAATAACTGACTGTTACTGTGAGTTACAGTTTGTACAAAATATTGGTAGTTGCAGTATGTGTTTAAGATTTATTTACTGAAGAAATCTAGTAAAGCCAATCCTTTAGGAAACTAATTTCAATCTTTATTGAATTTTGTTTTTTAATGAAAGATACAGTGTGCATTAGTGGCTTTGGCTGAGGAGGTTGTACTTCTTTAAAATGCTTCTAGCACTCCATGGTTTCTTACACAATTCTAGTTCTATTTTCTTGGTTAAAAATTGCTATTCTTTGTCATCTTTCAACAGTGTCAGGTTTCGTGTGTGGGCAAGTGATTTCTGTGAGAATACCAAATGCAGTTATGAAATACCCAGTTCAGTCTCATTCTTGAATTACCTACTCTTGGTCACAACCGTGTTATTAATAATTCTCAGTCTTTTCCATTGTCCCAAGTTAAATGGACTTAATCTCATTTTGTACAGATCAGGCTTAAAGTCAAGGGAAGAAAACAGTGCAAGACAGGAAGTATGATCCTGTTACTCTTTGACAGTGGCATGCCTTCCAGAAGGCAATCCTGTCTTCCAGTTTCCTCTCCCAGTATGAAAATCTAAGCTGGAGGTGACAGCTAAAAACAGGGAGGAAGGGGTGGGTTGTAGGTAGCACTGAGAGCAGGTACCCTCCAGAATAGATAGCATATAAGAAGGATTTTAGAGGGCGCAAGGTTGCATTTTAGTCTGTGAAGTCTGAATGCAGCCAACATGCTGAAGGAAATTCTTACATGCAGTAGAAAACTTAAGTCTGATTTTGATCTAGTACTAACTGCTGATCTTATCTGTTTGGTCTGTTCTTAAGCAAAAATATTATTTGCAAGTGTTAATATAAGTTCACCATGTGGCCACTGTGCTGGCCTTTTGATATGTTCCAGGTCTTGCTTGATAAATTAATTGGCTAATTAGAGCATGAGGGCACATAGAAGCTGGGCTTGAGGCAGGAATGTTTTCTTCCTAAATAAAATCTAAGTTCTGTTGAAGAGAAGGTGCAAATATATGCACTTACAAGTTCAGAAGACTTTTTGTAAATCATTAGTAATGTGATAAGCTTTGAACTTATTTAAGAAAAAAGCCATCTGTATGTTTCTACATTTGTTTGTACAAAATGTGTGTCTTTCTGCTTATGAAGAACAAAAGAAAATGCAGTCATACAATACAGCCTGTCAAAATGATGCTTTTCCAAGTTGTCTGACTTCACTAGAGGAGATGAAGAGGGTTTGAGTGCTCTGTTCTCTTCCAGCAAAGTCTGCAGTGTTCCAGTGAATAAAATGTTCTGTGGCGTGCTGTGCAGTGACTGTGCTTTGAAAAATACTGAAGCAATTATTTGATGTAATGGTATCTCTAACAGTGCATCTTCAATATTTGTATTTACAAAGATGCTGTGAATCCAGCACAGGTTTGGGAAGAAACCTGGGGAGGTGTCAGAAATGCATTTTTATGTGAGTAGAAGAAGGAACTACTCTTCAGGTTTTCAGACTAGGAAATGGCTATTGTAGGAAATCAAAGCTTTGCTCAGTCTATCAACTGTTGAAGCCTCTTGGCTCCAGCCTCCCCCCAGAGCTCATGATAAATTCTGCTCTCTGATTGTTTGGAAGAAATTACTATGGAAATGAAAAAAAAAGCCATACAGACAATCACAGAGAAATTCT
This sequence comes from Psittacula echo, assembly GCF_963264785.1. Taxonomy (NCBI): domain Eukaryota; kingdom Metazoa; phylum Chordata; class Aves; order Psittaciformes; family Psittacidae; genus Psittacula; species Psittacula echo. The sequence continues at coordinate 81,742,549 of NC_137742.1, read as the reverse complement.
TCAAAAATTAAAAGTACGCAAGCTGCTAAAATGAGAAAGTGCTAATTCTCTTCTTTCAGAATGATTTAGCACAGAAAATATATTTTTATGCTGGATTAGGTTTATAGTTTTGCATTTACACTGCTAGCTTAGTTAACTCCAAGAGGAGTTAACTAAAACTTGAAAGGTTATGGAAAGAAGATTAAACATTCTGATGCTGCAGCTTTGTAACAACGATTAAACAGTATATACAGATATCAGAAGTCACTGATGCATTTAAAGGTTCCTGAGAATAATTAAACCAAATTCCAAAAGTGCCTGTCCTGATACCAGAAAGCACAGTCCTGAGTTGCTCATTAAGGCTCCCTGTGTGCCTATAGTGAGGCACCTGATGCTAACCTATTAGTTAGTACTAATATCTCATTATTAATATTTTCTTGACGAGAAACTTAACATCTGGCACCTCCTGCAGCTGAGTGTCAGAGATGTGCCCTTGGAATTCACAGAGCAGCACTGCTTCTGGAAGTAGGCATCTCTGCTCTCTCTTTGAAAAAAAAACAAAATACCACATCTAGAGGAAATGTCTCAGCTGCCTCCTTCCTTACTCCTACACAAAACAGTGCTGTTTGTTACGGCCTTCCTGGGTCAGAGTTGCAACAGAACTACAGGCAAAATTTCACTTTAATACAAACGTTGAAATCTGGTAGCAGATTGATTTGAAGGAAATACGTGTATAATTTTTTTATTACTTCTAGTGGGTCTTGTGTCCCTTTCTGTTTAGTGGCTGTGTCCCAGCTTTCATCCTCTTCATTGTGGATGTTATAAAAGGAAAGTCCTGAAGGTTACCTGGAACACTTTCATGGGGGTTATGTCTTTGATGTATTGAAGAAGACTGCTTTATAGGAAAAGGCAACTCTTTGTAAAGTCAAGGTGATGCAAAGAGGCATCTTAGGTGAATGAGATATTTGTGCTGTCTCAGGTGTTTAGTTAATCTGTTCTGGAAACATAGTTGTCTTAAGTTTTTAAGCAGTGTAATTGATGGACATGGTGTATTCTAAAAGGTTATTTTATTCAGCTCATACTTTTTTTTTTTCTTCTTTTTTTTTTCTTTTTTCTTGTATGTCTTTTTTTTGTAGCAGAACTGTCCCCTGTTGTGTCACTCTCTGAGTCTTCTTCCTTCTCTCTTAAGTTTCTGTTATAACCAGACATCTGTCATGACAAACTGACATTTGTTCAATGTCACCTGTATTCAGTTAACATCTGAACTGTACCATTAGGACAGAATATTTGTTAAAAATAGGTATTTTTAACCAGTACAAAAGAAAAAACTGTACAGACACAGAAACTGCCCATGGTGGCTATGGAAGTAGACTGTACATTTTCAGTGGCTGAAATAAGAACCAGTCTCAGTTCTTAAGAGTCTGCTAATACCAAGTTCATGTCATAACCAGTTACATTGCACCAGGGCTACAAATCCAAACTGAGATAGTTTATACAGCTTTTTCTTAAATTCTATTGGCATTTAGTAAGACGGTATCTCCCTTAATACTTAAATGCTAAATACTCTTAGGATGTAGAGTACCTAACTGTAAGTGGATAGTCTCTCATTTACAGGAATAACTACTTATTTCAAAATCCTTAATGTTTTTTTCCAAGTACGTAAGATGAAATACGTGGTACAAGATTCTTTTCCATGACATCTTTAGTGGGTACTTTGTTAACCAAGTATTTGGCTATTAGAAAGAATCAGCAGAACTGCAAATTTGTACATGTATGTTTTAAGCATTTCTCCATATCATGGTTCTCTACACAGACATGAACCCTATCTTCATGCATCATACCTCTGTGCCTGGCAAAATCTTGGAGCAGATTCTCCTAGAAGGCATGCTAAGGCACATGAAAAACAAGGAGGTGGTTGGTGACAGCCAGCATGGCTTCACTAAGGGGAAATCCTGCCTGACCAATTTGGTGGCCTTCTATGATGGGACTATGGAACTGATGGACAACAGGTAGAGCAGTTGAAGTCATCTACCTGCACTTGTGCAAAGCCTTCAACACTGTCCCACATGTCATCCTTGTCTCTAAATTGGAGAGACATCAATTTGATGGGTGGACCACTCGGTGGATAAAGAACTGGCTGGATGGCTGCACGCAAAGAGTTGTGGTCAATGGCTCGATGTCCGGCCGGAGACCGGTAACAAGTGGTGTCCCTGAGGGATCGGTGTTGGGACCGGTCTTGTTCAACATCTTTGTCGGTGACATGGACAGTGGGATTGAGTGCGCCCTCAGCAAGTTTGCCGATGACACCAAGCTGTGTGGTTCGGTTGATGCGCTGGAGGGAAGGGATGCCATCCAGAGGGACCTTGACACGCTTGTGAGGTGGGCTGATGCCAACCTGATGAAGTCTAACCATGCCAAGTGCAAGGTCCTACACCTGGGTCGGAGCAATCCCGGGCACAGCTACAGGTTGGGCAGAGAAGAGATTCAGAGCAGCCCTGCAGAGAAGGACTTGGGGGTGTTGGCTGATGAGAAAATGAACATGAGCCGGCTTCAGTGTGCGCTCACAGCCCAGAAAGCCAACCGTATCCTGGGCTGCATCAAAGGGAGTGTGACCAGCAGGTCGAAGGAGGTGATCCTGCCCCTCTCCTCTGCTCTCGTGTGACCTCACTTGGAGTATTGGGTGCAGTTCTGGTGTCCTCAGCATAAAAGGGACATGGAACTGTTGGAAGAAGGCCAGAGGAGGGCCACAAGGATGATCAGGGGACTGGAGCACCTCCTGTATGAAATTAGGCTGAGAAAGTTGGGGCTGTTCAGCCTGGAGAAGAGAAGGCTGCGTGGAGACCTCATAGCAGCCTTCCAGTATCTGAAGGGGGCCTACAAGGATGCTGGGAATGGACTGTAGTGATGGGGATGGAGGGGCTGTAGTGACAGAACAAGGGGTAATGGGTTTAAACTTAAAGAGGGGAAGTTTAGATTGGATATAAGGAAGAAATTTTTTTCTTTACTGTGAGGGTGGTGAGGCACTGGAATGGGTTGCCCAGGGAGGTTGTGAATGCTCCATCCCTGGCGGTGTTCAAGGCCAGGTTGGATGAGGCTTTGGGTGGCATGGTTTAGTGTGAGGTGTCCCTGCCCATGGCAGGGGGGTTGGAACTAGATGATCTTAAGGTCCTTTCCAACCCTAACTATTCTATGATTCTATGGTTCTATATACTGGAAGTTCCGCTTGGGTTAAAAATGCATTCCAAAATGCATTTCAGAATTGTGATTTTGAAAATGGTGAATCAATGCGATGCAAGATTCTGTTTATAGACCTAGAAGTTTGACTACAATGTTCATCTTTCATTTGGGGAAATGTAGTAACATCAACAAATTCTGAAGGAGCATTGGGGTTTATTCTTTACAAGGAGTTACTTTTCCGTAAGTATTTTAACAGCTTTTTATTGTGTGATCTCTGAGTAGTTTGTTACTCAGCTGAGCTGAGAGATGTATTTGACAGGTGATAGGAACACACTAGAAATTTAAAAAATGAAGTAGTCTGTAATATGGAAAAAGAATGGATTTAATCTGAATTCGTGCTGTTGTGTCTTGGCTGTTGTCTCCACTTAGTTTACTACGAACGACCTGACTTTTTCAGATCTTCAGGGTAAAATCCTGTGACTTGTGGTATCAAGTGAAAGCCTCTGGGTCTGACTGTCAAATCCCCTACAAATCACCTGTGTTAGGCAGCTCTTGAATGAGGGAAAGAAATCTGTAATTTCTATTCAATAGGTGAAATAAGTAATAAGATCTGTGGTAGCCTGTCAAATAAGATCTGTGGTAGCTTTGCCTGTCATGCTGCTATCTTTTTCTCCCCAAGAGTTCTCATGATTTGAAAGATGTTAAGGTTGGCAAAAGAAATACACAGAAGAGATTTACCCAAAGGAATTTACAAGAAATATATCCAGTGTATTGTGTTAGAAGTATTCTAAGCCAGAGGGCAGGAAAAAAAAAAAAAGGATGTGAATTCTGCCAGAAATGCTGCCAGATCTTTCAGCTGATAAGAACTGCCTTATTCCATTTGTGTGAAATGTAAAAAGAGCTATTAACCCTGTTTGCATGGAACTGAGAGTGTGTTTGTGGGAGAATATAAAAAATGTGAATATTGTCCTCAATTAGCTCCCACCACTTAAATGTCACTGTAGAGCTTCACAGATCATCAAAAGGTAGCGTAATAAAATAACATTTTAAAGGTCCCCAAGGCATTTATATGTTTGTTAGCATGGAGTTGCTCATCTGTCTCTGGATTTTGGAACCAGGTTGCATATACATCGTATTGCATTGTGTGTGGGCACCCCCAAGCAGGTTGCCTGGTTTATACAACAAAGCAGTAGTCTAACCAAAGTCACCTAAAGTTGTATTCAATTGTCTCACAGACATGAATGAAAACTGATTCTGTAATGAAGCTCTAAAAGGAGTTTTGATATATGTAATCCAAAAAGGCCTGGAGGAATATTCCCAGGAATTGATATAAATATTATAGCCATCTTCCATTACGCATGAGCCATGAAACTATAATTACTAATTGAGAATAAGTAAATATATTCTTAAAAAGAGATATAAGTAAGTAGAACTCCATTAGCTCTTATCATTCCAGGCCAGGCTGGATATGGTTCTGGGCAACCTGGTCTAGTTGAAGATGGCCCTGTTCATTGCAAGGAAATTGGACTAGATGACCTTTGAAGGTCCCTTCTAACCCAAACTATTATGTGATTCTATGATTGCCTTATTTGGACCTAACTTTTAAATGCTTCTGAATTTATTTTGCATTTGCATGATTCAGCAATGCTTTAAAGGAAGATGTGCGATTTTTTTTTTTTTTTTTTTTCAATGAAAAAGATGATGTTTCAGTTTGCTTTTGTTTCGGGTAACTTGGGACATCATGACTCTTTCTAGAGTGCATCTGTCTGTAATGTGTTTATGTTGGCATAATTTACGTATTTTCTAGTAGAAGCAAAACTTCATTTTGCTCTTCAGGAGGAACGTGCTGCTGCTTTACCTGCTTCTGTCTTCTGTAAACTTCATGACCTTGAAATTAACAGAAGCTGTGAAAAGAGTAGGTCTAGTGGGAAGGAGAGAAATTACATTTCTATC
>NC_137742.1:81082440-81134940 GCF_963264785.1 Psittacula echo | reverse complement strand
TCTTGAGTAGCCTAGGTTTGAAAAGGAAAGATTAGAGATAGGTCAGGTTTGCACTTCTATTATATTTTCCCTTCCTTTTGTTTTTTAAACTATGAGCTTTTGTTTAAATGTGTGCAGTACTACAGAAATCAGTCTGCTTCAAAAATAGTGTCATCTACTTCAGGCAATGCATTGATTTTATAATGTGTTATGGTCTGTGTAGTCTAATAATTGCAAGAACAGAGATTAAATTCTACATAAAATATAACTTTAGATTTGCTAGCTTTCTCTTTTCTTACGCACACTTATTCTGCAAATAGTCATTGTAGCTAACAGAAAACATTTGCAGCTTTGAACCTTACTAAAAAGCTTAAAATATAATATCCATTAACTAATTTTAAAAATTAGATCTAAATAGTATTAAATGAACATCCAGTGCATACAGTCATTGATTTCTATAGAGATGAGCAGTTTTTACTATGAAACTAAATCTCACTTTGCATTAATTCCACTTGACAGTTTCAGTTTTTATGAGAAATTTACTGTTCTTCTGACTTTCTTTGTATTGTGATTTTTGTTAAAGAAGCTATTTTGAAAGGTAAAACCTAACTAAAAATTGTGCTTTAAATACACAATGTAGTATATACGTACTGTACAAAATATTGGTAAATAATGCATGAATGGCTTTGGAATGAAAGGTTCTTCCCCTTCGTTAATTATTTCCTTACTTGCATTCTTCATTTTTCTTAAAAGAAAGTAAAATCATGGACAGTACTCTGGACAGTAACTGGACATGACTTTAGCAAATACATAATCAATGCTTTTCAGAAGTACAGCATTGTATTTGCTAATGGATTATATCAAAATGAGATTTTTACCACCTAAATAGATGAGTTTAATTGGTAGAGAATACCCTGCATGCTGAGTTTTCAGAAACTCTTAGCAAGAAAGTGTTGTCTAGTCTTAATTGAATAATGTACAACTATTCCTGTGTGGAGTTTCGTGGATCTGCCTGCAGCAAGTTAGATGTGGAGCCACGACCTTTTAATTGCTCAGAAATTGCGATGGGGCTCTTTCAGTTGAGGTACGGATCTTCAATATATTGTCTATTTAGTAGTTTTTAATGGCTTGGATTTTACTCTCTGCTGTCTGCTTTGTTTATTTAAACAGTGCATATTTAGAAGAAAATAGAGTTGAAATTCAATGTTGTTTTGATTCAGAGAACTCAGGTTTGTGGTTATTTATCTCTAAGAGCAGTGCATAGGAGTATCTTTATTTCAGCTGTTTTGCTATAGAGCAGTTGTATCTCACTCTTCAAGGTGAGCTGGTCCAGTGAAGTTGTGGTGGGATAGCACCCCAACTTGCACTCTGCACCAGTGCCTTCACAGGTTAATACCATTTAGAGTGTGAACTTTTGATAGATTTTTTTTTTTTTATGAGTATGTGTGTGTGTGTGTAATAAACTGTGCTTTTAAGTATGCTTATTTAACCATGAAATGAAGGTTTTTATAGGAGCCTTTCATAGGGGATTTTTGGCAACTTATTCTGTTGTGGTGATCTTGTCAATGATTACCTTAATGTAGGCTTTTGAAAATGGCACCAGGCTAAGTACTGTAATCGAATTGCTTAGATTGGAAAAGATGCTTAAGATCATCAAGTCTAGCAGTAAACCTAAGACTGCCAAGTTCACCACTAAGCTATGTCCCTAAGTGGCACATCTTACATGTCTTTTAAATACCTCCAGGGATGGTGACTCCACCACTGCCCTGGGCAGCCTGTTCCAGTGCTTGACAAGCCTTTTGGTGAAGAAGTTTCTTCCAGTATTCAGTCTGAACCTCCCCTGGGACACCTTGAGGGTTTTTCCTCTTGTCCTATCACTTGTTATGTGGGAGAAGAGACCTATCCCTACCTCACTACAGCCTATCTTCAGGTAGTTGTAGAAAACTATAAAGTCTCACCTCAGCCTCCTTTTCTCCAGAGTGAACACCCCTATTTCCCTCAGCCGTTCCTTGAGACTTGCGCTCCATACCCTTCACCTGCTCCGTTGCCCTTCTTGGGGCACTGTGTACACAAACATTTGTTTATTCTTCATGAGATATCATTTTAACAGGGATAAACTTAGCATAATTGCTTTCATGTAGGATGGAGTGACCTGTTAATTGTTCATTAGCTAACATACAATCTCAAGTCAGTAGCTTCATTTTGCTTTATGAAAAAATTAGCCACCATCTTTGTTCTATTTATTCAGGATCATACTAAGTAGGAATGAGAAATATGCATGCATGCTTTCATATGCTTTAAACAAGTTAACTCACTTAAATTTAAAAATACTTAATATCTATTTAAAAATATTAAAACTGCCTTTTGTCATAGTAGAGATGGTTAAACTATCATCTAACTAATCTGAATGCATGATAATGTGTAAATTGTATGCTTTATAATATATATCACAGGAACAATATTACAAGTGCGTCAGTATAAGTATGGTTTATGTATGTATTCAATATTGTACTAAATTGCTAATACCCTGTTGATTTTTCTAATGAATCATTACTTAAAAGACTTAACAATTCAATGGGGAGATGAACACTTCCTTATTCATACCATGAAATGCATATTTGAATAAAATTATCCTTTGCTTACTGTGCTGTGAGATGGAAAATCTTAACTTTAAAGCATAGGAATTCAAATAAAAAATTGATATGCTTCATCCTCATATACTTTAGTACTGTTCTAATAATGCACAGTGGTGCTTCAGGTAATAAGGAAATAGATATGGTATAGACTTTGTCATGCAGATTTACTCAGAATTGTAATCTTTTGAAAATGCACAGATCATTTGAACGATGTATGTCACTTTTGATCAAAAACTTTAAAAGTTTAGTAATTCTGCTAGAACAGACTAAAACTGTGGGTAATTGTCTTTTTTTCCCTGAAATTAACAAATTACAGCATCAAAAAATCTGAGAGAGAGGTATATAGTAGGTCATTTGCCGCTACAGGCGTTTTCTGTCCCTTTAGGATGTGCTTATTTAGTTTCTCTCACTTCGTGCCTGTGGCACTGTATGGTGAAATTCAGACGTGTTCTTCTCCTCCCAGGAATCTCCAGGGGGGCAGGTAACTTATACAAAATTAATAAATGGTGTTGCTTTTTTTATTATCACCTATCACAGGCAGTTCACTTTGTGTTCCCTTTGCAGAAAGGTTGAATTGTGTAGGATATGTTCATTAAAAACAGATACATAGAATAGAATTCTATTCTACATAGAATTAAACAGTAAATGTACACATAATAGGGAGAAATCCGTCATTAAGATATTTAAATTATTAAATTTTCAGTGATTTCTTTAGAGAGAAAAAAGAGAACAGTGAAAATCCCTTTTGTTGATTAGCTGGTTTTTTTTTAATAAACTTAGAAAATTCTAAGAATTTTTAAGCATGTCAGAGCATAGGTGATTTTTATATTCTTTTAATTCTAGGTAGATAAATTTAGTTTCATTTCATCTTGGCAACATTTAAAGAGTAGACCTGTTTTGAAGCTTTTCACTTGCATGGTTATATGTGGGGAAGTCCAGGTGTACCACCTTGCTTATTCACAACTGTTTGTTATGCTATATTGCAGTGCTAATCCTCTTAGGAAAGGGAGAGATTGGCTCAGATAGTTTAACCTGTTGTATGGTGTGCTGCATGCTGCCTCCCTCTCTGTCATGCTGAAGGCAGTGAGACTTCAAATGGCTTTGGAGGATAGAACAGTAATGAAGCTTGGGTGTAAATAATTGCGGATATGTGTGGGAAGACAACTTAGTTTTAATTTCTTTTTTTTTTTTTGAAGTGATTAATATTAATTGCTTTTTCAGCTCTGAAACAGAGTTGTGTTTGATAGTGCCATACTCTTACACTGTTGCTTGCTTCTGATGAATAAGAATCCTTAAAAATGTAAAGGTTTTTAAAGTTTGTTTCCTAGGAGTTACTCACTGCCTTTTTAAGTTTTTCTTAAGAACATATATACTTTGCTGTGTTTACTGAAATAAATATTTAGTGTAAAAAGAACATTTACTTATTAGTACTTATTATTAAATGTTCTTTTTACTCTCAAAATCATTTGAAAAATACAGGCAGAAAATGTTCATGGTGCTTCAGTACACAGGTGATTGAGTTTGTGCTGACCCTTGGTAACTGAGCCTGTTTTGAGTCACAACTCTTCTTCCAGCATTGGGAGTGATATGATTGAGTCTTCCTGGAATGAGTTCCTGAATGCTGATAACAGGAGGCCTTTCCGTTAGATACAGAAGCTACTCATGTGGAATATGCACCTTCCACATCGTGCATGGTTGAGATCAAATACAGGATTTTCAAGATCTGACAGCCCTGGTTCGTGAACAGTGATACTTATACTTAATTTAGGTTTGTCTGAGTGCTAATATTTAACTGATACCAGCTGATGATAAAAATAACTGTTTCTGGGATTCCATTTTAATGATAAAGTGTTGTTATTGTCAAATACTTATAACAGTAATTGCTAACACCTGATTAAAATATTTATTAATTAATACCTCATGTTAAATCAAACATTTACTGGTTTTGATTATATAAGCAGTGTCAAAAGACTATCATTAATGTGATCCTTTTTACCCATGTTGACATTCTTCATATTTGTTCATTGGATTTGCATTCACATTAGATATTTGTCTTTTAGCCTTATTTTGAAACAGAACCTTTCTTAAAATAAAAACAATCAGCTATTTTTGATTCAGTTTAATCCCCCTTGTCATCTCATCCCATACTGTATGTTCACCTGCTCTGCCTGTGCTGTCCTGTGCTTTTTTCTGTGCATTTAGTTTATTTTTCTCAATGCAGTTTTATGCAGGTATGAGAACAGAAGAGTAGAGGGAGTTTTAAATAAAAGCCATGTGCAAGAGTCTGACTGAACCATTCAAACACCTCCCTGCTCAGATAAAAAGAAATGCTTTTGTGTTTTTCTGCTGGAAATTCAGGTCTCACTTCTAGGCTCACTTGTATTAAATTGGGAGTGGAGGGAGAGGTTATGTAGAATTTTACAAGAGATTCAATACAAAATAGTATTTAAGCATCAGAGACAATCAAAATCAGTACTTGGTATTTTGACTTGTTACCAATTCCATGTAATTAATATTTTGAAAACATTCATGTCTCCGTGGAGTCCTTGTGTTCCTCTTTGAGAGGTTGATTGAGAACTTATCCAACACTAGGTTGTACCTTGTTTCTTCTTCTTCATAGTAGTAGCTTTATAGTGTCATCATTTTACATTTACAGCTAGGCAAATACTTCTTTTTAAGCCATTTTTTTCTGTAGTTTACATTTTTTGAATTGAAACTACTGCTTTCTGAAGTGCCTCTGTGTGTATGTAAGCAAGTATATATATATGTGCATTTAGAGAAAGATGCATCTTAATTGTCTAGTTGGTTGTAATTTTCAATTTTATAAACGTTAATATAACCAGCTGCATTCAGGGAAAGTAGTAGTTAAATTCTTACATGTTTTGGCTATGAAAGCTGCATGTGACTTTTTTAAAAAAAATGCTGATTATATTGTATATAGTTTATAATATCATATAGCTATTTTAAAGCACTGGAAAAGTACTGTTTCAGGTTACTCTTTTCTCTGAACCCAGTTATATATGATATATTAAAAAAGAGTTGTACTGACTATTCCTCAAAGATAATAGTATTTTATATGTCATACAGGTTGACACACATTGTGATTTAATTTGATATAGCTGTTGTATGTGTGGTTTTTTCCTCAAGGCATCCTTACCAAAAGACTTTTAAGTAATGAACTCATTAGGAATAGGTAATAATTCTTTAACAAGATGCTTAAGAATGATAGTTGACATAGTCTTGTAAAAAAACTATATGAAAACCTGGAGAAATAACTTTGCTGCACTATGTGCTTAGTAAAATCAAATCTCTGTACTGCCTCTATATAGGAGAGGACTGAATCAGTTTCAAAAAATTGAGGTATTTACTGTGGTGACGTTCAGTAACTGAATTTTTTTAGATACTAATCATAGGTCTGGGGGTTTTAATGCAGGATGTCTATATAAAAGATAAAAAATTAAAGAAAATACAGCAAATTTACAAGTGACTTGTCTTTTCTTTAGTATTCCGAGATAGGGCCAAAAACGCCCCAGCCCTGCTCTGCAAGGAACATCTCAGAGGTGAGGGGGGACTTTGTGTCCTTCTCTGCAGTGAGGTTTGTTCTTTGGTCGATGATCTCTTCTAGAAAGAAGGCTTTCTAGAAAAAAGCAGCTTTACGCGGGTTTTGCATAGTCATCCTTCCCCTGATTATCAGGCTGAATAGGGACTAGGTAGAGCAGCCCTGAGGAGAAGGACTTGGGGGTGTTTGCTGAGGAGAAGCTCTCCATGACCTGGCTTCAGTGTGTGCTTGAGCCCAAAACCCACCATGTGCTGGGCTGCATCACCAGAGCGTGAGCAGCAGCTCAAGGGAGGGGATGCTCCCCCTCTGCTGTGCTCTGGGGAAAGCCCACCTGCAGTCCTGTGTCCAGCTCTGGGGCAAAAACACAAGAGGGACGTGGAGCTGTTGGAGCAAGTCCAGAGGAGGCCACGGAGATGCTGTGGGGGCTGGAGCAGCTCTGCTCTGGAGACAGGCTGAGAGAGCTGGACTGGTTCAGCCTAGAGAAGAGAAGGCTCCTTAAGGGGAGACCTTAGAGCAGCTGCCAGTGCCTAAAGGGGCTACAAGAAACCTGGAGAGGGACTTTGGAAAAAGGCCTGTAGAGACAGGACAAAGGGGAATGGCTTTAACCTGACAGAGGGGAGATTGAGATGAGATCTTAGAATCATAGAATCATAGAATACTTAGGGTTGGAAAGGACCTTAAGATCATCTAGTTCCAACCCCCCTGCCGTGGGCAGGGACACCCCACACTAAACCATGTCACCCAAGGCTCTGTCCAACCTGACCTTGAACACCGCCAGGGATGGAGCATTCACAACCTCCCTGGGCAACCCATTCCAGTGCTTCACACCCTCACAGTAAAGAATTTCTTCCTTATATCCAATCTAACTTCCCCCATTTAAATTTTAACCCATTACCCCTTGTCCTATCACTACAGTCCCTAACGAAGAGTCTCTCCCCAGCATCCTTGTAGGCCCCCTCTCGGATACTGGAAGGCTGCTATGAGGTCTCCATGCAGCCTTCTCCAGGCTGAGCAGCCCCAACTTTCTCAGCCTGTCCTCATATGGGAGGTGCTTCAGTCCCCTGATCATCCTCGTGGCCCTCCTCTGGACTTGTTCCAACAGTTCCAGGTCCTTTTTATAAAAGTTGAGGACACCAGAACTGCACCCAATACTCCAAGTGAGGTCTCACGAGAGCAGAGTAGAGGGGCAGGATCACCTCCTTTGACCTGCTGGTTGTGCTCCTTTTGGTGTAGCCCAGGATGCGGTTGGCTTTCTGGGCTGCGAGCACACACTGCTGGCTCATGTTCATTTTCTCATCGACCAACACTTTCATTATCTCCAGCCAGTTTCCAGACCTTTGTTTTGCATTCTAATATTCATATCCAAATGATGACCCATCTTCCCGCCTTCTCTCTTCTTACCTCTTCTCTTGAATTTATATTGAATAGCTTTCTTCTGACATTTTGGTGCACAGGGGACACACTGATTGCATGGCAGTACAGTCGCTCGATTCTTCATTCATGTGTTCGTACCTGAACTTAACATGTGCAAACCTTCATCTGCATAGCAAGCACTTGCTTCATTAGGTTTTGGTATGCTTCAGCTGCTAAAACTGAAGAAGTGTCTATCGAGAATGTATAAATTTTCAGAAGTTTATAAGTTGGCCAATTCTGAGTAGAATCTGATGGGGATGGGAAAAGTAAATCCCAGCCAAATTTTAAGTCCCCATTGCAAAAAATAGGTGCACTAAAGTGTTTCATAGCTAAGTCTGCTAGATTTTCATAAAATCAGCAAACTAATGTAATTGTATTTTGACTTTCTCATGGATATAGATGAACTGTTTTCTGTGAAATTTCCAACAGAGTTCAGCCTCAAGCAAAAACAGCTGTAAAATACCACTGAAGTTTGGTAAAGTTCTAAGTAAGTAGGAGGAAAGTAATTGAAATTTTGTCAGGCTTAAGGATTGGCCAATTAATTTATTTCCAACCACCCCACACTGCAGCATTGGAGACCAACAGCAAAAAATTCTTCTACCTTTAACTACTGAAATTCTGTGTTGGGATGCTGCTCACTATTCACCTCATGAATTAGACTGAAACTTTTGTTCTTACTTTTTGATTTTCAGTACGGTTATGTCAATTTCTGAGTAATACGATGGAGCTACTTTGTGCGAGAGAGAAGATCTGTGGTATCTCCTCTTGACCCAGTTCTGAAATCAGTTATTCTGTTCTGGAAATCTGTTTTATATTCTTTTTTAATTATTTTGTTGTTGTTGTTGTCCAAATGTGCATATACCTTGATATTTTGTAGACTAAGAATTGCTGGAACAGTCGTTGATCTAAGGAGAGAGGCTAGGCATTAAAATGTGAGAATAGAAGGTTATCACTGAAGTATCTGGATTACTGACATGGCGTTAAGAGTTGCTTGTCCTTCAGCTGTGCACTACCTTATATGTTGTATTTTACAATTTGGCAACATTAAATTACACAGTGCTGACGCAACTTGATTGCTGTCCAGTTCTTGGATAATCTGGGATCATGAAGACAAGGCATTCAGGTTCAGCTCTGACTCACAACTCATAGGTGCTTCCAGAATCTTATCCCAAGATAGCTCAGTGCTGGCCTATCTGGCCGCAGTTCCCAGAAGAGCACTTTTCTTGTTTGAGGGGCAATTAAGCATACAGCTGTTACATTAAATGATTATGATGTGCTAATGGCAACGCAGGACATGCGTCTGGACCTCTCAAGTACAATTATGGGATTTAGAAACTCCACCAGCTATCATACGCAATGTGGTGAATGGGGTACTCACCAAGAAGGATGGTGACGACATTCCAATGAAGATTAGCAGGAAGGCAGACCCCTTATGTAATACCTTTTGACTACTGTGTGATATGAAGAGACATGAAGATTCTGATTCTAAATAAAGTTGCTTCTCCAGAGGTTGTAAAAATCAGATTGCTCAAATGAAGGACAAGTTTTAAAAGTTGGGAACCAGAGAGTATTTTTCACCACTGAAATGGTGCATGGGTGTGCTTGGCTGCTATCCCTTGTGTTTGAGGAAACAATAGGAACCCATTTTGTTGTATGATAGCAATATAAAGGCAGAAGAAAGAGGATGTGGTGTGAAAAGTGATAGAATAGCAAAGCGTAGAGAGCAGTCACCAGAGGAGGCTAGGAAATCCTTATTCTTGAAAGAGAAGAATTTAATGCAGCCTGTCCAGACGCAGAGGAAGGGTGATGCGAGGAGCCAATGCTCTATTTGCCTATCAGTGCAAAAAGAAATAGAGTTTAAAAGTGTGATCCTTAACTGAATAATCATCAAGAGGCTTCTCAGGAGGCTTTGGACTTTACTGCCCAAGACAGAATAGTATTGCCAGCATTGCTTGTTAGAAGGATCAGGAAGAAAGACAAGGCTCTGGAGAGGAAAAAGAGGAGTTGAAAGAGAAGTGCCTAGTTGGCTGTGTGACGTGAACAAGCGCTTCAGAGTCCACAAACCCGGGGAGAGGTTCTGTTCAGAGGCCCTTGCAGTACGTGGTGTTATCATTTATGGATGATATCCAAACAGTACATGCCGATGCTCCTATTTGAACTGTCAGAGGTCATATGCTTTAAAGACAAAGTCTGTTGTCAGAGGATGCCTCCATGAAGAGATAACCTGCTCTTCCTACTACCAACATTTCTGAATCTAAACACTTCAACTTTTTGGCAGGGATGCTTACATTTTTTTAATTTTTGACTCAAATCTTTAGAAATGCTGAGATGAAAAATAAATGTTCTGTGTCTACACTTTGTCTTTCTGACAAGCTCTGCAAAATGATGGTGCTTACACTGTTGATCTGATGATTGTGAATCTGAAACTGAATCACTTTATTTCAAAGTTTTCACAATTTTTATTATTTTACCTGTCCTATGTAACATTTGTGTGGGGAGTGCAGCCAAAGCAGGAGGATTGCACTGTGCTTAATGCAATGGGTGCGTATAGCCCCACTTCTGAGCAGACTTTCAAGGGGGAAAAGAAAGGGAACTAAACACATTTTACTTGTAGTGATAACCAAGATGCAGTAGCAGGTGCAGTGAAAGTAAGGTGATTAAACCAGCTATGCAAAAAATCTGTAGCAAGCCTAAAAATGACACTGCTTTCTGTGACACCATGGCCAGCATCTCGATGTTGATATTCTTTTCAAGATACGAGTTTACTTAAAGGAAAACTGTGGGTTTTGATGGGGAAACGTGGTTTTTTGGGTTTTTTTTTTGCATTTTCCCCTCAAGATACTGTAGTTCAGCTGTTTGTAGTGTTACACAGTCTTGTGGAAAAGAACACTGAGTACTAATGATATTTTAAAAGGTCCGTAGTTCCTTTTTGTTTCTACTGCTCTTATTAAAGCAGAAAATGAAGTTTTTAAAGTCTTCTGACTGCTTTATGTAAATAAATTCTTCATTTTCCAGAATCTGAAAAAAAAAATATTTTTTTCCAGTGAACCCCTATGTCATGCAATATTAATCTTAAGAAGAGACAGGATCGTTTAAAAGTAATATTGTGGTTTTTTGAGTTTCTTAGGATAAAACTGAGAAACTGCTTTCCATCGCCAAAGGGCAAGGTCATCTGTTTGGGTGACCCTAAACATCCAAAGGACACTGAAATGGGTCAGGACTCAAAGCAGTTTGTTTGCTGGTGCCTGTCTGCCGTTTTTGTGAACAGCAGGGACTGTGTTAATAAAGACCTTGGACCCACTGTAGGAGAGGATCTGGTTCAAGACCATCTTAAGAACCTGAATGTACACAAGTCCATGGGACCTGATGAAATCCATCCGCAGGTCCTGAAAGAGCTGGCAAATGAAGTTGCTAAGCCACTGTCCATCATATTTGAAAAGTCATGGCAGTCAGGTGAAGTTCCCGATGACTGGAAAAAGGAAAATATAACCCCCATTTTCAAGAAGGGGAAAAATGGATGACCCGGGGAATTACAGACCAGTCAGTCTCACCTCTATGCCTGGCAAAATCTTGGAGCAGATTCTCCTGGAAGGCATGCTAAGGTACATGAAAAACAAGGAGGTGGTTGGTGACAGCCAGCATGGCTTCACTAAGGGGAAATCCTGCATGGCCAATTTGGTGGTTTCTATGATGGGGCTACGGAACTGATGGACAGGGGTAGAGCAGTTGACGTCATCTATCTGGATTTGTGCAAAGAATTCAACACTGTCCCACATGACATCCTTGTCTCTAAATTGGAGAGACGTCAATTTGATGGGTGGACCACTCGGTGGATAAAGGACTGGCTGGATAGCCGCACGCAAAGAGTTGTGGTCAATGGCTCGGTGTCCGGCTGGAGACCAGTAGTGA
Source organism: Psittacula echo (assembly GCF_963264785.1). Lineage (NCBI taxonomy): Eukaryota > Metazoa > Chordata > Aves > Psittaciformes > Psittacidae > Psittacula > Psittacula echo. Next base: position 81,123,444 of record NC_137742.1, on the reverse strand, counting down.
GTGGTGTCCCTCAGGGATCGGTGTTGGGACTGGTCTTGTTCAACATCTTTGTCGGTGACATGGACGGCGGGATTGAGTGTGACCTCAGCAAGTTTGCCGATGACACCAAGCTGTGTGGTTCGGTTGATATGCCGGAGGGGAGGGATGCCATCCAGAGGGACCTCGACACGCTTGTGAGGTGAGCTGATGCCAACCTGATGAAGTTTAACCATGCCAAGTGCGAGATCCTACACCTGGGTTGGAGCAATCCCAGGCACAGCTACAGGTTGGGCAAAGAAGAGATTCAGAGCAGCCCTGTGGAAAAGGACTTGGGGGTGTTGGTCAATGAGAGAATGATCATGAGCCGGCTTCAATGTATGCTCGCAGCTCAGAAAGCCAACCGTATCCTGGGCTTCATCAAAAGGAGCATGACCAGCAGGTCAAAGGAGGTGATCCTGCCCCTCTACTCTGCTCTCGTGAGACCTCACTTGGAGTATTGTGTGCGGTTCTGGTGTCCTCAACATAAAAAGGGCATGGAACTGTTGGAACAAGTCCAGAGGAGGGCCACGAGGATGATCAGGGGAGTGGAGCACCTCCCGTATGGAGACAGGCTGAGAAAGTTGGGGCTGTTCAGCCTGGAGAAGAGAAGGCTGCGTGGAGACCCCATAGCAGCCTTCCAGTATCTGAAGGGGGCCTACAAGGATGCTGGGGAGGGACTCTTCGTTAGGGACTGTAGTGATAGGACAAGGGGTAATGGATTAAAACTTAAAGAGGGGAAGTTTAGATTGGATATAAGGAAGAAATTCTTTACTGTTAGGGTGGCGAGGCACTGGAATGGGTTGCCCAAGGAAGTTGTGAATGCTCCATCCCTGGTGGTGTTTAAAGTCTGGTTGGACAGAGCCTTGGGTGACATGGTTTAGTGTGAGGTGTCCCTGCCCACGGCAGGCGGGTTGGAACTGGATGATCTTAAGGTCCTTTCCAACCCTAACTATTCTATGATTCTATGGTAGCTCTGAAATGGTTTTAAGATTTGTAATGACCCGTTTTGTGGGAGAGTAAGGGAAATAGTAATACTGTTCAAAAGTTACCAAAGACCAGGGATTGGGTTCTGTTTTTCTCAATATACTTTTATATGAGAAGTTACTTGATATAGGTTTGCTTTTGTTTGTAACCAGTCATTTTTCATGCTTTGATTTCATCCTTTGTGAGTGATGTCTTAAATATTTTTTTTTTCCATTGCCTGGTGCTTAACTAAAGAAGATTTACTTTTTCAGAGACCTAGTATCTTATCCTTGAGAAATCTGCTTTTACAGGGAAATGAATAGACTATGGTGATGTTATGTATTTGAGCAAACTGAAGGTCAGCTGTGAAAAATGAGCTGTGCAAAAGACGAGTCTAGTCCTGCTTTCTTTCGTATTGATCCACAGACAGTTCACTTTACGCAATAGGAAGGTGCTCATTTATAATGCTTTCTTTTGCATTGTTGTTCAGCCTGCATGTCTTTTATGTTATTCATTGGCATTTCCTAGTACTACTTTGTGAATGATAGGTAGTAATAATAAGTAACATAACAGTTCTGAGTAATGTATATATATAGCATTCTGAGATCATAATTTTATTTTTTTTTTTTACTTCTTAGGCCTAAATAATTTTTCTTTTGCAGCAACGTGACTGAAAAATACTTTTTTTGTGAGTAGTTTGAAAATAGTCTTTCAGAAAGGAGTCAGCTGATGATTCTATGATTCTATGAAACAGCAACAACAAATAAACATCAAAACCAAACAAAAAGAACAGGAAAAAAACCCAAAACAAAAAGGAAGATGTTATGATTAGAGGAAAACAAAACCTAAACAAATAAAGGAATGTACTTAAGAGCTATTTTGTTGCTTCATTTTTGAAAGATAGAAGCTTAACCTTTTGTATTTACCAGTAGTGAGAGAATGATGCATACTGACCTGATTTCTTCTGTATTCAGGACTCATTTTATGACAAAATGGATCTTTCCCTCTTTTTGTTTTAACCATGTCTTTAAACCATGAATGGTTATAGACCATAGGAGTGTACAGGTGGAATTTGTATATATTCCCTCAAGTGTGTGGTACACTGAATACATGCCATATAAGCTTTGTTTTGATTTCCATCACTTTAGGGTTTTGTTTTAATTCTTTGACTTGGCTCTTCCAAAGCAACTTCTAACAACTTTGTGTGTAACGCTTAGCTCAGAGTATTGTATGGTGGATGCCAATCTGAAATATTCCTATTTCATTTCCATTTTTTATTACAAGTTATGAGGAAATCCTTTTGACCTGCAAAGTCCATAACCCTGACTTACAGGGGTATGCAAACTTCTGCTTTTCGTACATTTTTTGAAAGACTAGAAGAATATTCTATCAAAAAAGAAAACCAATCTGACCATGCAACCAAATAGAAATCCCAGCCTTTCAAACCATATGAAGATACTGCTTTTACAGCACATCACTTTCGCCATGCAGACATTTAAAGCTGTATTTGCCACTGTACAGGCAGAAAAAAAAAATGCGATAAAATCTCACAAAGAGAAACAAATCTGCAGCAACTGAGTGCTTTGGTTTTTTCTCACATTCCTGTAGTCAGAATATGATATTTTTGAGAGTTTGTGTCAGTGTACTATGTAGAAAGAGGTTTTTCTTTCACCTATTTGAATTATAAGCTATTTGTTCTGAATTTTAGGTTGAAAGGTTAAGAAATCCAATTTTAGTTTCTGTGAGAAATGTTCCTACAAAATGTTCACACTGTAGCGTGTAATGTCTCTTGTGTTTGGCTTATGAATGTTTTTACTGAACTTCTTAATTAAGAAAAAACCTGCTTGGGTACAGTGAGCTTCAGTGCCCTTTTCTTAATGCTTAGGAGAGGTTGAAGGATAAAAATCATCACAAATGAGGGACAGTGTTCGACAAAATGCATACGCGTAGTTCTGGATATAAGCCATTATTCGCAAGTGTATGCTGTTTTAATTGTTTTCAAGAACATGTGGATCTCGGAACTCAGTTCTTTCAGGTGAAAGTGCAATTCCTTTAGATTTTATCTTGTTTATGCATGAGGACATGCTGACAAATTGGTCAGTAATACTCCCGAGTGGCACTGACCTGCACAGTCCCCCCTTTAAGTGAAGGGCTGGAGCTATGCTTTCATGTCACAATATTCTTCTGTACATAAAATTCCAGTGTAACTGAAATTCTAACTCCTGACAGACTGTGTTGCCAGACAGTGTGCAGTTTCTCGTGTCTCTTCACAAGTATCTCCTCATTATTTTTAGATCCTGATCTTCTATCTCTGTAGGTAATTGAACTTTTAATGTCAGTTTGTACTCAGTTTTTTCATGCAGACTTATTCTTAACCTATATGCATGTATTAACCATAGGGTTTATGCTCCACATGTACCATGTGTGACCCTCCATCCTTTTATATGTATACACATATATATATATTTATTCTGGTAAAAGTCACGAATCCTTTCTGGAAAATAAAATGTAGAGGCAAAGTTAAGTTAAGCAGTTTATTTAACACTGGATTATTAGCAAAGTCAAAAGGAGATTTCAAATCATTTCGCTCTGTTTGGATGACTTAAACCCGGCTCCCATCTAAATGCTGGTATCTTGCATATTTTAGTTGTTTGCAAAACTGTTGGTTTTAACTTGCCTGTGGTACAAAGGTAAAGACTGTCAACCTTCGTGATAGACAAGGCTGCTTTAACTGTGGTTTTGTCAGGAACTGATTCTCCAGTTATTATTGTTTCTCTCCTAAATAAGTTTCTGTTTCATCTTGCTATGGATTTATGGATTAATAGATATCTAATTGTATTAATTATTCTGTGCAACCAAATTATGAATCTCTTAATTTATAATATTCTACAACTGTTCCTTTGACTTGTAAATTGCCTTTTAAAGTTTTTTCAAAATCCAGGCTGCTTACACTGAAAGGACATTGCCCACAAGGTCAAACATGGACATTCAGTTTTGCCTGGAAATAAGCTTTTACTAAACTTTAGTGTTGAACTGAAAAATGATGCCTTTGTGTGGGATTAACCTTCCCTCGCAGAGCTGCTGCTGTCTCCATAGCCTGGGAGTGCTTGGTGCCATGGCGCTCTCCTGATCTTTCCCTTGAGGAGGAGGGTAGGTTGAGTTGTTCTCCTGTTGATCATTTTGTGTTGGAGACCTTTCCCACTCCCCTCAATTTTGTTGTGCCACTGAATGGGACTATGGTAATGCTTGGGCTTTGTGGCTCTCCCATTGTCTTCCTGACTAACGGATAGAAATGTCAGGCATAGAGAACCAGCCCCAAGTGGTGACCCCTGTAACATTCCCCTTCGGCTGATTGACATTCAGGCAGCTGCTGGGAGAAGCCCCCACCATTCAGAGGTTGGTGTACTTGCTGAGTGAGTCCCCTGGATGTCAATCCTGTTAGCCCAATTGCCATGTGTTGGGAATGGTGGCCTTTCAATGCTAGATTAAACATTCCACACCTGCCACTGGTGTGGTGCTTCCCCCTTCCCTCCTCAACTGTGTCACCTTGAAGACTTGTAGGGCCGCTGTGGTCTAACTACAAAGGCAGCTTTTGTCCTGTTAGGATTCCCAAAATGCTTTGTACCACTGCTGTCTTTGTCTGTTTGTATAAACATAGCTAAGCCTGAGCATGGGTAATTTTTAATTTTTTAATTTTTTCTTTACAAATGTTGGTTTTCAAAATTGCACTTAGAAAAATAAGCAGCAGCATCAAATTTGTATTAAAATAGATATGGATAATTTCTATTAATGCAAATATACCAGCAAAAATAACAAGGTAAAAGAGTGAAGAATAGTGCATGTGGTGTTAAAAATTCTTGTCATACCAAAATAATTGTGTTGCAGTCTGAGGAATCGTAAAACTTATCAGGTGAGGGTTAAAATCATATTATTATTTATCGATCTAATTCTTATCTTCTTTGTTTTGAACATTCTTCCTTTGCATCTTAAAATTTCCACTCTTACAATGTAAAATTTATAGAAATAGATAGAGATATCATATTGACCCTCCCTTTCCTGCAGCTTTCCGCTTCGAACCCATAGCTAGAACAGAGCACTTAGTGCTGGGAGAAAGCTTGAGAGGGAGGCTTGAATGCTCTTCTCAAAAGTGGTACTGTGTCAGGAGCAATGCTGTTAGTGTGCTCTTGTATCACAAGGGTCTCAGTGTGGCTGCATTGACTGTGGGAATGACAGTGATACTTCATTGTAAATGTGGGTAATTGCATATTGGCCTGAAAATGTTCCAGTTTTGCATATTGGTGATAATGTTTCCAGTTATTGTAACTTACATTGCATGTCTGCAATTCACTGTACAGAATTTATCATAATATTGTGCTTTTCCATTTTCAGCGTGAACTGTTAAGTGTTCTTTTTCTTAAAATCTCATCCTTGTTGGTGAGGTGGAAATTTCTAGGTAATTGTTTGCCAAATAGTAGCACACCTCTGCAGTGCAGCTACTTGTATGTTTATTTGTGATTAAACTAAATAAATATACTTTAGAATATTCATCCTGTTAACAAGTGAATGAACCAACCTTTAGCTCAGTAATGTAAGTAAAGGTTGGTTTTTAGCAATTTTTTGGATTTTTTAGCAGAATAAGTGACTGCCGTAGAATTAGTTTTGGATTGTACTGCAAATGTCTTTGGCATCTCTTCAGCAAATGCTGGAAATTTTATTTTGCACTTGAGTTTAATATATTTAATTCTTAAAAATGGTTTATTACAGAATTCTGTGCAAGATAAATGCACATAAAGGGTGTTAATCCCTCTAAAATCTCCAGAAAAGTCTCGTTATGAAAAGAAGGACAGATATACATTGTTTTATATGACTTCTGGTTTTGTGTGTGTTCTTCTCGGATACAGGCGTAACAGCCTTTGACACTGGTCTCCTGATTGCCAAAATCAGGTATCAGGAGAATATCAGAAAACGTGGGGAGTGTGTATTTTGTACTAGAAAATGCTGATTCTGTGTAGGTGAATAAAACTTGTATTTTATTAGGAAAGCTTTCAGGGATGTATCATCTGTTTGAAAACAGGTCAGATCAGAAATTTACAATTTAAAATGAAAATTAATTAAAGCTTGTAAGTACGTAACTTTTCAGGTAGATAATTTCAGGCACATGATGAATTTTAAGGTTGCTCTGAAAATATTAAGTTCTTACGAAGTTCTAACTAATTTTGAAAAAGGAAATGTCATTAAGGGGCTGCACCTTGAGTGCCTCAATGATTGTCGATTCAGGTAAATTAAAAGTAACTCTTTTTGCTGGATACTGGTCATGTAAAATGCAGAGATAACACCTTTTTCACTGCTGCTGTGTATTGTCACCATTCAAAGTGGTTCTTTTGCAAGACTGGACCGTTGTTTATTATATTCCATTCTGTAATAGTTGGCTGGTAGTCACTTTATCTTTTTTTGTATGGTTGCACTTAGGGTTAGTAACCACAGTTACTTATACAGAGATGTGTGGATTCTGTATGTGAAATGGAATGGTATTGGCTTGATTGATATTACTTTCAGTAGAGCCAAAAAGACTGAAAAATTCATTAAAATTTATCAGATATGTTGGGAAATCAAACAAACAAAAGACAGTTTACACAAAGCTGCCATTTGTATCTGGTTTCAGTTCAGAGGAGAGTTTCACCTTTAACATCCATAGATATCCCCTCTCCTGGGTTAAGCAGTAGCAGTCATTTTTCTCCTTAGTAGCTGGTGCAGTGCTGTGGTTTTGACTTTCAGCCTGGGAGCAGCGCTGATAACACTGATATTCTCAGTTGCTGGTCAGTAATGTTTACTCTGACCAAGGACTTTGTGAGTCTCATGCTCTGCCAGGGAGAAGGGGAAGCCGGGAGGAAGTAGAGACAGGACACCTGACCCAAATTAGCCAAAGGGGTATTCCATACCACAGCATGTCATGCCCAGTATATAAACTGCGGGCAGTTACTGGAAGGGCTAGAGCACTGCTCGGGTCGGGCTGGGCATTGGTCGGTGGGTGGTGAGCGGTTGTATTCTCTTCCCTTGTTATTTCTCTTATCATTATTATTATTGGTGGTAGCAGTAGTGTTTGTGTTATACCTTAGTTACTGGACTGCTCTTATCTCAACCCGTGGGAGTTACATTCTTTCGATTCTCCTCCCCATCCCTCTGGGAGTGGGGGGAGGAAGGAAGGGAGTGAGTGAGCGGCTGTGTCGTTCTGGGTTGCCAGTTGGGCTTAAACCATGACAGTTCTTTTTGGCGCCCAACGTGGGGCACGAAGGGTTGAGATAACAAGAGATCTGACTAGAGTGTGTCTAATCATATTTGTGATAAACATTTATTGTTTCGGATTAATAGGATTTCAGATTAATTAGTCACTTGTCACAGTGCTGATTTATTGGCTCTCAAAGTTGTTGCTCTTGATCTCACAGTTCCAGCATGTCGTACCTCACTTACAGCCGGTATTTGCTGTGTTAGTGTTTATCAGGTGGGGGGCTTGGGCTAAGGTTCTTGTTTCATTGTACTTTATGGAAATGACTTATAATACAATAGAATCATTGATCATGAAACTGATTTGGCTTGCGTTCCCAGTGTGGTCATCACCTCTATACTTTGGGAAGTATATAACAGAAGTGATCAGCAATTACACATCTTTTTTCCCCTCCTCGGGTGGTCAGCCTGTGAAGGAGACATTCTCTTACCTTCCCAGCCCCCAACCAGACCGTTCACAGCATCATTTGAGAGTTCTGAAGGTTTTGAATAGCCTTTGAGTACCCTTGAGACCTGCCTGCTGATTGTGATGGAGATCACCATGTTGGCAAGCATACAGAGTGTGCTTTACCCATGACCATTTCATCTGATCTTGAAAGTTAAGCAGCGTTGGGTTTGGGTCTTGTCTAGGGTTAGACAAGGATACAGGAGGACCAAGAGGTTTTCCCCGAGGCTGGACAGTCATGAATGGCAGGGTGTGTGGGATAGTATGGGCAAGTATCTAGGCCAGTGGACCCCTCCAGTGTTTTGGAACTTCACCACTGAACAAGTGCAAAATCCAGAAAAATTACTAGAACATTTAAATGAGGTGTGTTGTCATCCTGGTCATACCAGAGAGGGACAGATCATGGCAAAGTGCTGGGGCTTGGCTGATGCTTACAAAGCCCTATTCAACACCATCCAGCACCTTCAAAATGAAAAAAATGTCCCTGGATCTGATGGCAAAGCAACCAACAACGCAGCTACTCCAACTACAAATACAGCAGCTGTACCAACCCTAGTGACAAGTACAGCAGCTACTCAGACTCCTACTGCAACGGAAAATGCAGTTACTCCAACTCCAAGTACAGCAGCTATACCAGCCCCAGCAACAAGTACAGCAGCTACTCAGACTGTGACGGCAACAGCGCAACTACTCCAGCTCCAAGCACAGCAGCTACACCAACCCCAGTGACAAGTGCAGTAGCAATTGCAAAAGAGAAAAAGTCCCTCAGCCTTTGGAAGCAGCTCTTGGCAGCTGTGAAAGAAAGGTTTCCATACAACGACAATGTTATGAGTCGTTCGGCCAAGTGGACTGCTCTAGAGAAAGGCATCCAGTGTCTTCGGGCATCAGCCGTTGTAGAGATGATCTATCGTAGGCCGGATGCAGGGAATGCATCCATAGATCCAGATGAAGTCGAATGTTCACAACCCATGTGGCGGAAATTTACACGGAATGCACCATCATCATATGCCCTCTCATTGGCAGCAATAACCTGGAATGATATAGCACCACCAAGAGTGGATGAAATGATTTGTCAATTCCGAGAGTTCGAAGACAATCTCACCCCTTCCATCATTTCAGCTGTGGAAAAACTGTCTCAGGAGTTCAAACAATTGAGAGATGATCTGTGGGATTTATCCAGCTCCCCACATGTACCAACCCACATCTCAGCTATTAACAAAAGGCATCCTACTGCTCAAGAGAGAAAATATAGAAGGTATACACCACGGGCCACCGTATGGCATTACCTGCAGGATCACGGAGAAGACGTGAGAAAGTGGGATAGAAAACCTGCCTCAGATCTGGAGGAACGGGAGCATGAATTGAAGAGGAAAACAAAGGTCAAGGCTGATCAGCCCATGAAAGCTGTGGCTTCAGTTTCTGGTGAGCAGGTTCCCAGATGGAGTGGAACAGCTGATTTTACTCCAGCTCCTGTAATGAAGACTAATCCCTGTCAACAAGATGTAAGTAACCAATGTTGTGATGACTGTTAGAGGGGCCCTGCCTCCAGCCAGGTGGACATAGAGGACAATCGGATTTACTGGACTGTGTGGATCAGATGGCCTGGCACATCTGTCCCACAGAAGTATAAGGCTCTAGTAGATACCAGTGCACAGTGTACCCTGATGCCATCAAGCTGTCAAGCGGTGGAACCCATTTCTATTTCTGGAGTGACAGGAAGATGCCAAGACTTGACTGTACTGAAGGCTGAAATCAGCCTGACTGGCAAGAAGTGGCAAAAGCACCCCATTGTGACTGGTCCAGAGGCTCCATGCATCCTTGGCATAGACTACCTCAGGAGAGGGTACTTCAAAGGCCCAAGAGGGTACTGATGGGCTTTTGGTATTGCTGCTTTGGAGACTGAGGAAATTGAGCAGCTGTCCGCCTTGCCTGGTCTCTCAGAGGATGCTTCTGTTGTGGGGTTGCTGAAGGTCGAAGAACAACAAGTGCCAGTCGTGACCACAGCAGTGCACCGGCGGCAATATCGCACCAACCGAGACTCCCTGATTCCCATCCATAAGCTGATCCGTAGACTGGAGAGTGAGGGAGTGATCAGCAGGACCCGCTCACCCTTTAATAGTCCCATATGGCCAGTGTGAAAGTCTAATGGAGAGTGGAGAGTAATGGTAGACTATCGTGGCCTGAATGAAGTCACACCACCATTGAGTGCTGCCGTACTGGACATGCTAGAACTTCAGTGTGAACTGGAGTCAAAGTCAGCCAAGTGGTATGCCACGATTGATATTGCCAGTGCATTCTTCTCAATTCCTTTGGCAGCAGAGTGCAGGCCACAGTTTGCTTTTACTTGGAGGGGTGTCCAGTACACTTGGAACTGACTGCCCCAGGGGTGGAAACACAGCCCTACCATCTGCCATGAACTGATCCAGAATGCACTGGACAGGGGCAAGCTCCAGAACACCTGCAATACATCGATGACATTATTGTGTGGGGTGATACAGTGGAAGAAGTCTTTGAGAAAGGGAGGAAAATAATCCAAATCGTGCTGAAAGCTGGTTTTGCCATAAAACAGAGTAAGGTCAAGAGGCCTGCACAGGAGATTCAATTTTTGGGAATAAAATGGCAAGATGGACGTCGCCAGATCCCCACAGATGTGATCAACCAGATAACAGCAATGTGTCCACCAACTAATAAGAAAGAAACACAAGCTTTCTTGGGTGCTGTGGGTTTCTGGAGAATGCATATCCTGAACTAGTTTGATTGTAATCCCTCTCTATCATGTGACCCAGAAGAAGAATGATTTTAAATGGGGCCCTGAGCAAGAACAAGCCTTTGAGCAAATTAAATGTGAGATAGTTCATGCAGTAGCCCTTGGACCAGTCCAAACTGGGCCAGATGTAAAAAATGTACTGTACACTGCAGCTGGGGAGAATGGTCCTACCTGGAGCCTCTGGCAGAAAGCTCCAGGGGAGACTCAAGGCCGACCCTTTGGTTTTTGGAGTCGGGGATACAAAGGATCTGACGCCAGCTATACTGCAACTGAGGAAGAGATACTGGCAGCCTATGAAGGGTTCGAGCTGCTTCAGAGGTGATTGGCACTGAAGCACAGCTCTTCCTGGTACCCCAGTTGCCCGTGCTGGGCTGGATGTTCAAAGGCAGGATCTCCTCTACACATCATGCAACCGATGCTACATGGAGTAAATGGGCTGCACTAATTACACAACGAGCTCGAATAGGAAATCCCAGTCATCCAGGCATTCTAGAAGTCATCATGGACTGGCCAGAGGGCAAAGATTTTGGAATGTCACCAGAGGAGGAGGTGATGCGTGCTGAAGAGGCCCCACCATATAATAAACTGTCAGAAAGTGAAAAGCAGTATGCCTTGTTTACTGATGGGTCCTGCCGTATTGTGGGAAAGCATTGGAGACGGAAGGCAGCCGCATGGAGTCCTTGACAACAACTTGCAGAAACTGCTGAAGGAGAGGGTGAATCGAGTCAGTTTGCTGAGGTGAAAGCCATCCAGCTGGCCCTGGACATTGCTGAATGAGAAAAGTGGCCAGTACTTTATCTCCATACTGACTCATGGATGGTGGCAAATGCCCTGTGGGGGTGGCTGCAGCAATGGAAGCAGAGCAACTGGCAACGCAGAGGTAAACCCATCTGGGCTGCTGCACTGTGGCAAGATATCGCTGCCCGGGTGCAGAACCTGGTGGTGAAGATACGCCATGTAGACGCCCATGTACCCAAGAGTTGGGCCACTGAGGAACACCAGAACAACCAACAAGTGGATAAAGCTGCTAAGATTGAAGTGGTGCAGATGGACTTAGATTAACAACATAAAGGTGCTAGCAATTTTGAAAATTACTATGGAAATCTTAGAAGAAAACTACCCACATGAACTTTGCACTGAGATGTCCTAAATAATTTCCAAGGGATTGTGTAGAAAGGTAAAAGAAACAATTTGGCAATACATTTCTGCTCTGGTGGTCATAAATGTTCTCAATGTTCTCACTTTTGTAGAGTAATGGTAGATGCAAGTTAGAGAAAAAAAACCCTAGAAAAATAAAAAAAAAATCTTATTCCAGGATGTAAGCTTAACATTCAGCTAATTAGCAGAGTGTGTTTAGAATTGTGTGTGCTTGGGCTTCACATTAAATATTGAGTATGAATATGGTGTAATACATGCATGAATAATAATGTTATATCCATGTCACATTCACATATCTTAACCCAGAAGCCTATGGATGGAAGAAGGAGAACTAACTTCTTATTAATAAATTTTAAAACCTTTGTTGAAATGAAGTGTATTAGATAGCAAAAAAAAGGAAAAATACATCTACAGTAGCAGCACCAGCAGCAATCTGCAAATTATTTTTCGTTGGGCATTCAAAGCACAAGAAAGAAGAGACTAACTTTGCTTTAGGCCAGTGAGTCAGTGAGTAGATTGTCATCTGGACTGATGTGCCAGTGAGATGAGGTTTAACAAGACAAAGTGCTGGGTCCTGCGCTTGGGCCACAACAGCCCCCCGCAGTGCTCAAAACTCAGGGAAGAGTGGCTGGAAAGCTGCTCATGGAAAAGGACCTGGGGGTGTTGGTCAACAGTCAGCTGAATATGACTGTTGATATGTCATATTTGGACACCAGTGCCAATGTGGCATCCTGGCCTGTATCAGCACCAGTGTGGCCAGCAAGGCCAGGGCAGTGATGATCCCTCTGTACTGGGCACTGATGAGGCCGCACCTTGAATCCTGTGTTCAGTTCTGGGCATCTCACTACAAGAGAGACACTGAGGTGTTGGAGTAGGTCAAGAGAGGGGCAGCGGAGCTGGTGCAGGGCAATGGAGCACAAGTGTGATGGGGAACGGCTGAGGGAACTGGGGGGTTTAGTCTGGAGAAGAGAAGGCTGTGGGGGCACCTTATTGCTCTCTACAACTACCTGAAAGGAGGATGTAGCCAGGAGGTGGCTGATCTCTTCTCCCAAGTAACAAGTGACAGGACAAGAGGAAATGGCCTCAAGCTGCACCAGGGGAGGTTTAGACTGAGGACTAGGAACAATTTCTTCACAGAGAGAGTGTTCAGGGATTGGAACAGGCTGCCCAGGGCAGTGGTGGAGTCACCATCCCTGGAAGTGTTCACAAACCATGTAGATAAAGCCCTTAGTGACACGGCTTAGTGGTGGCCTTGGCAGTCCTGAGTTAACAGTTGGGCTGGATGAGCTTAAAGGTCTTTCCCAACCTAAATGATTCTATGGTACTATAAATTAAAACCAAAGTATTTACAGTATCTTAAAAAAACCCTGCAAAAAAGAGGTACCTATAGCCAATGGAATAATTATGCCTTTTTTCATCAAATTTGATATTTGATGAATAAAGAAGACGATCAGTTAGGCGATACTTGGAAATTCTGATGTGAAGCAACAGAAGAAAACAGGAAATAAGGAAAACAGAGGAAAAAAATAGCATGTTGTTATCAGTGAATATTTTAATACTAAATCCTGGATCTGGCCAGTATCTTCTTTCCGTATTTGGTGGGAATGTACCATGCAAGAGGAGCACTCCAGAGATGGGATTTTAGGCATGAGTCCAGAACATGACTGGTTTATATGGCTAGATGCAAATGGTACAGAAAGTTTAGTGTGGGAGAGGAAATCTAGACCTGCCAAGGAATTTGAAGACCAGAATGAAGTGGTCTGTAGATTGACAGGTGCAGATGGATGCTCCTCTGCCCATGGTCGGAGTTTGTGGCATGCAAATTCGTGTCCTGGGCTCACGGAGCTGTTCGGCTTCCACAGCGGCCGACCAGGTCAGTCCAGGTAGGACTGTTTGGACAATCCACAGGCATGCCTCTTGAAGGGGTCCTTTACCCAGTAATCCAGCCTGTGGTTGCATTCTGCCAGAGGTTGAGTTCAGAGACCAGGAAATCTAAATTGATGCTGCCATGGATGCGGTTGCATATCTTATGCTCTAAGTTGACTCTGAGTCTGCATATATCCAATGATATTTGGAAGTTAATTGAGCAACTCTACAGAAGACGTGGGGAGAGGAGGCAAAAAAAAAAAAAAAAGAAGATGACTAGTTAACCTTTAAATCAACACTCATGCAGTGTTTTGAGATGACTTTGGATGTCTGCCTCACAACAGATTGTGCAGTGGAAGAGTGAGAGCAGTTATTGATGCTTCTAGAAAAGAATCCCTTTTTTTGCAGGTTGAAACATGATTGTTAAAAGCAGCACAGGTTATTTTGTGAGACATCAGAGTGGTGGTTTGATTATTTGGAAATATCAAGGGGTTTTCCTCTTAATTAAATTATACTATTTAATGGGTAGTGGATAATGCTAATGACTAGAAATTCTCGTCTTCTTCTGAAGAGTTTTGAGTTTGTTAAGTAAAATCCAGTGACGGCAAGACTATATAGTGATAATACAACAATGTCATTAATTACTGGTGAATAGCGCAAGACAAATATTAAATAGCAAATACAAAAAAGTAAGCGTGTTTTTAATTTGCACCTGTGGGAATAACATCATTTCCAAATAAGGCTTTTTTTTTTTTTTTTCCAATGGCACTTCTGTCATTTTACAAAAACCAGAAATTGTGATAGTTAAGAAATTTTAGCTATTTGAGGATTACAAAAGATAGCGTTTTCCCCAGCAGAAAAAGGTTCACAATTATATTTTTCAAACCTCTCTAAAGTGTTTTTTAGCTGAATGCTTTTTTCCTAGTCTTTCGTTGGCTGTTGACTTTAGTATTTCTTCTCAGCTAGTTTACTGTCTCCCAGGTTGGTGTCTTTACTCTCACTTAGTCTGGGAGAGAGATTTGTGCCTTGATCTCAGGAAGCGGATTGTGTTTGCAGTCCCAGTGCTAGATGGGGTTTAGGGAAGGAATTTCAAAGAATGAGGTTACAACTCTCTCATAAGTTGCCATCAGAAGTAGCACTGTTGAGACAGTCTAATGAATTACATTAATTACTTTCCTTTCTATCTTTGTATTAAGTGTAGTTATGAGTCTCGGCATTTGTTATGAAGCTTGAACTGTGCTCTGCCAGGTGGTAGAAAACTACATTTCTTTCAGCATTTTGATATTAATTGTCAGTAATGGAGAAGTCGCAGGTTTTGCTTTCACAATCAGTGAAGATCCACAGCCACCAGACACCTGTACATCCAAAAAGGGCAGCTGGGACTTCTCTGTGGGAATGCGTTAAAAAATGGTGTATGGCATTTGACATTTAAATTAAGGCTGTTAAATAATACTTTCCTCCCAGGTGGCAATTCTCTTTTACCTTAATCTTGCCTCCTTAAGGAACACCTCTTCTCCTTTTGTTTCCCCTCTCCTTCCACCCTGAAGGTTTCCATCTCTTGAGATAAATTCAAACCAATGGTGAGTTGTGCTCAGGGAGTAAAATCAGCAGCCCGGGTTAAAACTCAAATGGATCCCTCAGGTGAAAATGGTGCAAAGACAGAAATTTGCCTCCACGTAAGTGTTCTCTTCAGCAGAGGTGAGATCCAGGATGAATTTCTGGCCTCAGAACTGGATTACAGCTCTGAAAGCCTGAACCCCAAACAGCCTCTTGAAATTTTATCAGGTCATTAATAGCAGTGAAGTTCCATAGTTAAAGTTCTGTAGTAGATTTTAAAGTTATACAGCTAGGCTCCAGAAAATTCTGCATGAAATCTCATGCTGGTCTGGTTCAATTTTATATAACAAGCAGCTTAACTTCATGAAGTGACTGTCTTTTGAATTATAAGTAGCAGGGTAGTACTTTCATTTAAAATCTGTTTTATCAGGTTGCAACTTTGCTGTATTTGTATTATGTATAAAAGTTCGGTGACATTTTTGACAAAGCATATTTTCAATTGCTTCAGTTCTCTTTTGTGAGAAGCAGTACAGTAATATTTGTCCTACTTTTGAGTACTTCTCAGTATTCATTTAATAGTGAAAAATAATTGCAAAACCTCTGGTGTGGAAAATGAAATTCCAGAGATGCTTACATGGGGTAAAAACAACTTTTTAAATACTTGTAATATTTATGAAGTGAATTTTATGAACATTTTAGAGCTGCTAGTTTCAGGAGCTGAATCACCATTGATTTTGTTTGTAGTATGCCTGATGCTATCCGTGCAGATGCATCACTTGATATTTAACTACACAATAAAGGAACGATCCCAGAAATCTTCACCACCAGTGGACACTGTGAGGGCTATCCAGACTATCCTTGGAAGGTTTACCTGAGACTGCGGGATCACACTACTACTTGCACTAAATTAGCAGCTTGTGATGGCAGAGGTGGCAGAGATGAAGACACTTCATCTCTTTTCTCCCCTCTCTGTGGCAGTATTTTCCTCTCTTTCAGAAGCAGCTACCCTGTATCGGGTGCTCTGAATTGCCTTCCAGGCATTCACTTCTCCCTTCATTGACTATAAAAAGAAAAATGTGCTGGGCTTCCCCAGGTACTACTCTTATTTATATTACAGAGACAAAGGATTGCATGATTGTGAAGACTGAATTGTCTTAATTATGCCTGTGTGTGGTCAATCCACATCTAAAAAAAGCAATAAAAAGCCTTCCACAGCTCTCTTCTGGACTGTAGGTAGTGTTAAGATGAGAGATTGTCAGACTCCATCGGCATCATCTCACTGAGTAGAAACTTTCATGTCATAAATATAGTTGGCCATTTTATGCATCTGGATTTTTTGCTCTCTTCTTTTTAATATGCACTATGCATTATTATAGACATGTTGCAGTAACTGCTAATAAAACCTAAAAATAACTATTAAAAACCACAAATATATGACGTTCATCTCTGTCCTGAAAACAAGTATCCAGTTTTTTAAAGGATTTGCATCCTAAGATGTTACAGCCTCTTTAGATACATCAGAAATAACTTTATACATACTTGTTTCTCATTGGGAAATCATGAGCATGGTTTTGTAGGGGAGCATGCAAGAAAGAAGTATGAAGATGGAAAGCTGTTAGGTGAAATCTGAAAGGCAGGAATGAGTTGCTGAGATTGAGTTCTGTGGTGATGTAGAGCTAGGAAAATGGTATTTTGGGTTGATAGGATTGCCAGAAGTAGAAGGTTGTTAGTGGGCAAAGCAAGGCAGTCAGAGTCTTGTAGATGATGCACAAAAGGAGTGAACACGTTGTTGTGATAGTCTTGAGTCTTGTGCTGCAGATTTGGTGACAAAACTTTGCCTTCATTTGTTCTTTAAGAGAAATGTAATTAACTAAAGTCAATAAACTGGTCATGACAATACCAGTCTATGGGATAAAGCCAAAACTAAGCTTTATTGCTAGCATCTGGACAAGAAATTATTAGGATATGAATTAGGACATAGAGGAAATTTTTTGCACTGTGTAACTTTAGAAGTTTGGGGTTAAACTTGTCTCTGAAAATTCCTTTTGATTTGGGGTAGAAATTAGGTTATTCAGTTTAGGTGCTGTAACGTTGACTTTTGGTAAATGCACATAGTTTTTTATGGTGTAGTCATAAATACCTGTATTGTGTGATGCTGAGGTAAAAAAAGAGAGGTAAAAAAAAAAGAGATGGATGTCAACAGCACTGAGTATAGTAACAACATGAGAATGAACGAGGCCACAGGGTGATGGGAGAGGAGGATGCAGGTAGACCAGATGTAATAGTGAGACACTGCAGAAGAGAGGTTTATAACCCAAAAAGGGGACATGAAGGTGGGTGCTAGGGAAGTGAAAGGAGAGTCGTGAGAATAGTGTCTTATTTTATTTAACTGTCATGCACAGCAGAAGTACAGACAGGGCCTGAAATTTGGCATGGCAATATGTTGTTTGAGTAACTTGAGTGAGAACAGTTTCAGTGGAGGAGTAGACGCCAGATAGTAAAATGATCAAAAAGAGCACTCAGAAAAAGAGATTCAAGACTAGAATCAGTTCCATATTCAACACGTCTGAGAAGTAACAGCAATACTGAGATGAGCCAGTAGGACATTTTGGTTGGAGGGAGATGAGTGGTTTTCTAAATGCATTGCAGAGGTGAAATGCCATGAGAAACACATTGACAGTTTCCTGTAAAAGGCGGCAGTAAGTACTTTGGTCTTTTTGTCATCCCTGTTAATGGCTTTCCTTCCATAAAGATGAGCAGACCAGTCCTTAGCTTGATCTTTAAACTCTGGTTGTGCATCTAGAGCATTATGTCACTTGTATTTTATGATTCTTTCTTCCATTTCTTTGTTTGCTTTGGTCACTCTCATTTTGTCTCATGTAACATCTGTGGTCCTACTTAGCACAAATTTAGGTGATGATTTTCTATGAGACAAGACTTCTGGTATGATTCTACAGTGCTTTTTACAGAGCAGCATTCAATTCTGGTGAGGCTTTTTGAGTGTTGCTGAATTTGCCTGTATTAAATAGCAATTAAGAAGTGCTGTTTGCTGTCTCTATGGTATGTGCATCGTTGACATCATTCTGTAGAAGAGTGCTGGAAGAGCACAGTCCAGGGAAATTTGTGGCAGAGTTTGGGAACTTTCTGTATTTATAGACTCTCTGTTTTAGCTGTGAGATGATCCTTGCTCCTGTTCATCCTTTTATCCACAGTAATTGAACACCCTTATCTTGATGGTATTTGGCTGTGACTGCAGGCTGGGTTTCCTTTCTAACGCACAAGCAAACCTGCCTAAACTTTGCAAGAGGTTCCATGATGGAGTAAAAGGGCATTTCACATGCCATCTGCTGCTTCCTTTTCTGGCCTGGGAAAATAGGGTTGCTCTTTCTCTGCCCCAGACATGCCAGGGCATTGAATGAAACCTTGCAGACTCATCTGTAAATCAGAGCAGGCAGTGAACCCTTCTGCCATCAGAAACAGTATTTCATGTGGAGCCAGCTAGGGTGGGGGAGCTTAATGTGGAGTGGTACCTTTGCACCAGCTCAGAAACCGACACTGTGTGGTTTGTACACAAAAGTTCTACCTGTTGCGTTTGTATCCTCTAAATGAGCTAGAGGAGCTTTGTTCTGAGATTTAAGATTTTCATCACTTGTATGTTTCTGTATCAGACATTCCAATGCATCATAGGTGAAAAGATTAACTTCTACTGTGGAGTTTGAAACAAAAAGGTAAGCCTAAAATGTGGGGATTAGTTTAGTTTGACAGCCATGGTAAAAAAAAAAAATTAAAAAATTCTGGTACATTGTAAGTGAAACTTGTGAGGTTTTTTCTTCTATTGAATTGAGATGTCTTGTGTTAATCTAGGCTTGTTTTTTTCCAAAGACTGAATTCCAAATATGTTTTAATGATAGTGAGTGTGAAAATCTGCAAGAAGATTAAAAACTAAAGGGCACTTTCAAGAAACAAATGAAAATCCATTCAGAAACTTCGAATTGAAGCAAGTTTTAAAGTGGGGTGCAGACACTCAGAAATTCAGCTTTGCATTCAAACATACTGTAAAAATTGTTTCTGAGCAGGAGAAATCTAACAAAGTAGGTAACCGCAACTAGTAATTCTGCCGCTTAGCACCAAGAAGCTGAGTAAATTAGAATTCTCCTCACTGTGTGCCTTGGAGCCCATTCCACCTGACTCATCAAATGAAAAATTCATCAATTAATCCTCTGACAATAACAATATATACACAAAAATCAATCCAGGATTGATTTTTTGAGTCCAAACGTGAAAACCAACCCCTGGGTTGCACATGATGTGAAATTTCTCTTCATTTCAACTTTATTATTGAGTATAAAAGCTGAAGTGTTCATAGAATTATTTGTTCTAAGTCAACTACAAAGGTGGGATTGTTTGAGAAAGGGTGTGTGTGCCATGGAGATGTTCTGAAGCACTATCAGAGCTGGCTAATAAAGTTGTCAGATGTCTGTAAGAGCCCAGCTGATTGGAGTCTCCCCAGAAGGCAACTGGTGGGGAGAGATACTGATCACTGGGATCTGACAGGAGACCACCCAGGGTAGCTCAGAGCCTGCCACGTACCAGGCAATATCAAAGAGGGGGAAGAGCAGTGTAAAATAAACTAAACTCAGGAACAGGGGTATGGAAACTATCTTGATGGGGGAAGCGCTGACACTGCTGCAGCCGAATCAGAAAATCGTGAGGTTGAGGCATGTTGCTTGCAGGGATCGTAATGAATTCCCAGACGCAGAAAATGAGATAATAATTTGTCAGATCTCTAGCTTGTAATTCATACCACTTTTTCAGTGGCAAGGAAAACTGCAGCAGGTTCCGTGTGCATTAGAGTGGCATTGCTGTCTCCCTCTTATTTATATAATCCACTTTAGGGTGTACAATATATGTAGAAATGATGATAGGTCTTTCCTAAAATGACAGTGTATTAATCTGATGAGAAGTTAAAAGATCAGTTTGTATAGGTACTAGTGTTACTTTGTTTGAGATCAGATTGAGGCTGGGAAGTATTTTTGTACCAGATGATATATCAAAACACAAAAGGTACACAGTAGAAATCCCAGATAAAAAAATATCTCAAATATCTCAAGATAAATCCAGGTTGCTTTTTATTTGAGGTACAAAAGACAGGTAGCCTAGTTACTGCATTGTGTGTATAAGCTTATGGTTTTAACTCCTCACCAGATTAATATTTTAAGCAACCTTACCTCCAACATCAGAAACACTGATAGTGACTTGTTGAGTAGGTTTTTGCCTCTGAATGCAGCATGAAGGTGATAAAAATCCTCCAAGTGAAGGAACTCCATTTTTGTTCTTTGTATCACCTCTGGCAGCAATTCACTTCTTCCTTCTTCTCATATTTAAAAATCATTTGCAGGCTGTAAAGAAGAACCCAAATGATGCTGAAGAGTTGAAAATTGGCACACTGCAGCATGCAGACAATTATCAAATAGGAGATATATTAACTTTTAGATGGGTCTTTGTGAATGTGTGTATTCACAGTGCCGATCAGCATTAACATATTTATCAAGTTCTAGATGCGTGAAAGGTGGAAACACACTTCAGGAATGTTTGATTGATATGTATTTCCTCAGTCATAAAACTACAGAGAATTTTGGTAAGAACACAGACTGTGAGATACTGTGTTGTTATTTTTACTTTCCTAGTTGAATGCTAAGATCACTGTCTTCAAAATGGTATGTGTGATAGGAACAAGGATGTTGTCATAACTGTTTGTCAGCATATTAAATATTCAGATGTATGCGATGAATTTGGCTCCAAGGAGAGTATCAGGACCCATATCTGTTCCCATTTAATATTTCTTTCTAAAATATTACTGCAAAGTATGACTCATTGCAGGAGAATTTTTGTTTGCTCTTTCAATTTACAGTTCTATTAAGAGTCTTAAAGTGTAGACAGTTTCACAAATTATATTCATAGGTTTTGCAGTTGTCACATAATTAGAGACTGAAGGAAGTTAGGAGGGAATATGGTAGGTGGTATAACTTACTTTTAGATATATTAAAGTTGAGTCTGAATTCTGGTCTTTTGTTTCAACTATGCTTCATACTTTTTTTATATGTATAGATTTACATAATCAGTCCCTGTGGGAAATGTACTGTTACCAGAAAGTGAGTAATAAAGAGTAACTTGAAGGTAGAGAGCGTGTATATCTTTCAGAACATGTTTCAATAATTTATTTTTGTAATGTTTATTCAGATTTACCTTTGTGATTTATATCATATTGGCAATGTATATTTTAAATTTTATTCATGAATTCTTGCATGCATTATTTCTAAATATGAGGCTAAAATGTACTATTATCATTTCTATGAAGCAGAACAATTTCTTTTTAAAGCAGGTTAATATTAATTTGGTAGAATAATGAAGTAATGCCTTTTATCTTTTGAGAGTTCGTTTATTGGATAATTTAATTTATGGATTATTTTAATAATTCAGATTACTTTAGTGTTGGGGAATATTTTTTTTCCCCCCTTCATATATAAATTTCCTCAGTAAATTGGGTTGATCTTGTGCGGTCAGCTACAGATAAACTAGCAATGTTGCTCAATAATTGCAGAGCCATTATTCAGGTGTGACACATTAGAACAGATTGAAATTCTTAATTTTCCATTTTCTTTAAAGCACATCATGCAAGTTTTCTTCTTTCAGCAAGGACCTCATATCTTGTTTCCAGACTGGGTATTTGCAGCACATCTAATCCGTCCTCCACCCCCTGTGCTAATTAACTGCTGCAGCAGTGGGGGGCCTGGCAACGAAAGCGGTCAGCAGGGGCTGGTCCCAGCTGACTGCAGTGCCGGATCCCAAAGTATCACTTTAATATGTGACCTAAGAGCATTGCTCATGTCAAGGCTTTCAGGGGTTCGCTGCTTTGTGATGGGGTTGTACCTGCCTGTTGGAGTGAGCACTTCAGGCCTACTGAACATCTACAGCAATTTAGTGGTTTTCAGTGGTTTTATTTCTATAAATCCTGCTTTTAAAACTAATTAGTTAAAAATACTAGGGTTGAGGTTTTTTCTCCCAATCATGCATGTATGTGCTTGTTCTTTGTAATTTGAATTATAATTTAAAAGACTGAAATATATGAAGAATTTACCTACTCTAGGTTTTTTTAGGCAATTTTTTATGCTCTGTCATATGCTATTAGATGAGCATTTTCAGATGCACGTGGTAAATTTAGACACCAGATCCGTATCAAGGTATGAATTAAACGAAAATTAGATTAAATTTGTATTAAATGAAAGTACATTGTTTTCTTATGATTACACTGTGAAATCTCACAAACTCAAAAAAAAGAATTCCGTCTTTTACGGGAAAGCCATTTTTATATATATGTCTGAAAAATATATACAGATGTCACATATTGGGCAGATGGATTAGGAAATACCAGGTGGGGTTTGTATTTTCAGCCCAATAGTATGTGTTTCACAAAGCTAATATGAAGATTATGTTTAACAGAAAAGAAAATGCTCTTGCATACAGGCACTATCTAAACAAGCTGTTGTTAAATTGCACTTTAGAATCCTTGCTCAGGGGGAATCCACTTGTTTTGCCTCACAAGTGGAATCATAGAATCCTAGAATCAGCTGGGTTGGAAAAGACCTTTAAGATCACCAAGTCCACCCATTACCCCTGGACTGCTAAGGCCACCACTAAGCCATGTCACTGAGGGACTTGTCTACATGGTTTGGGAACACATTCAGAGACGGCGACTCCACCACTGCCCTGGGCAGCCTGTTCCAATCCCTGAACACTCTCTCTGTGAAAAAATTGTTCCTAATCCCCAGTCTAAACCTCCCCTGGTGCAGCTTGAGGCCATTTCCTCTTGTCCTGTCACTTGTTACTTGGGAGAAGGGACCAGCCACCTCCTGGCTACATCCTCCCTTCAGGTAGTTGTAGAGAGCGATAAGGTTCCCCCTGAGCCTTCTCTTTTCCAGACTAAACCCCCCAGTTCACTCAGCCGTTCCTCATCACACTTGTGCTCCATTGCCCTTCCCCAGCTCCGTTGCCCTTTTCTGGACCCATTCAAGCACCTCAGTATCTCTTTTTTTGCCCGTATGTCTACTGTCTGAAAATGCCTAAAAGGAGAGCATTTCTGTACAGCATTTCTTAACAGCATTAGCTTTACCTTTCTAACTTCAGTTTCAGGGCTTGGACCTCAGTTTAGCAAAGCAGCTATATATGTATGTAAAAACACATTGCAAGCCCTTGCAGCATGGTCTGATGGATGTTCAGAAGATAGGGGTCCTGCTCATGCCTCTCTCCATGTCCCACAGGGTGATTTGGTAGCAGACCACAGCACCCTCCTGTTACAGAGGGAGAACTACCGTTTTTCCATGTAAAACCCGTTTCACAGTATCACACAGTATGCTAGAGATTGGAAGGGACCTCAAAAGATCATCTAGTCCAATCCCCCTGCCGGAGCAGGAATACCTAGATGAGGTTACACAGGAAAGTGTCCAGGCGGGTTTTGAATGTCTCCAGAGAAGGAGACTCCACAACCCCCCTGGGCAGCCTGTTCCAGTGTTCCGTCACCCTCACTGAGAAGAAGTTTCTTCTCAAGTTTAAGTGGAACCTCTTGTGTTCCAGTTTGTACCCATTACCCCTTGTCCTATTGTTGTTTGCCACTGAGAAGAGCCTGGCTCCATCCTCGTGACACTCCCCCTTTATATATTTATATACACTAATAAGGTCCCCCCTCAGTCTCCTCTTCTCCAAACTATAGAGACCCAGCTCCCTCGGCCTTTCCTCATAAGGGAGATGCTGCACTCCCTTAATTATCTTAGTTGCCCTGCGCTTGATACCTAATGATGAAAGCCACTGTTATAACAGCCATTATTATGCAGGTGATGCTTTAACATGATTTTGTACTAATGGAAAATTAAGATCATGCTTCAATTTTATCGCACACTTGCATGTCTTGCAGAAGTATGGCCTAAATATCTCAGCCACTTTGAATTCAGTTTGGCTGAGACTTGGGCTTTGTTTCAATATGCTTAAATTTCAGCATATGTTCAGCTGAATGAGAGCTTTGGTGTACAGATGACAAGTCTAGATGTTACCATTTGCATCATTCCCTCTTCATTTAAAAAAAATCAAAACATGTATTACAGCTGCGGAGTTTTGATTGACATTGAGGTGGGAATTGGGGTTTGGGGCCATCCACTTTCTCATTTGGTGTGCATGCTTGTTTTGTTCGGGCTCTAAATGAAAGTTAAGGATTTATGCTGTGTCCTGGGATTTTTTTATTTATTTTTTTTAAACAAATGGTACTGAGATTGTTTGTGCTCTTCTCCTATCTTTGTACAATATTAGAAATCTTACTGTACAGGTCGAACCTTGAACTGTTCAAAAATGAACCTTCCTAAAGGGATAAAGAGCCTGTAGCTGAATCTCCTAAATTTGTTTTCTGCATCATTCTTTGTCATACTAATATGCTGTAGTTCCATTTGAATAATAAACTGACATTCATGTAACAAAACAGAATGGAAATTCAGACGTTGGTATTTTGCAATAGCAGCAGTAGAATAGGGAGACACTGCAATCTGTCCTTTCCCCTGTTCACTCTCTTATGTGTTGGCTCTACAGCTGATATGGCCCTGCTCCAGCTTTGGCTTTACAGCTGATAAGGGTCTCTGAACAATGAATTATTTTAGAACTGTACTTTGCCATGTGAGCCACGTTACCTAGGTAAAATGCGGTGAGTTGTAGAAAAAAGATAATTCCATATTCTGTGGCCAGTTGGAAATAATTTCCTTGCATTTGTGAGTCTTAGTCTTGTATCGTTTTGATGTGGCTTTTGTATTCTTTCTGAAATAGTTGCTACTACATTTAAGGTTTATATCACATAGTCGATAAGCTTTGCTGACATGGGCTTACTTTTAATAACATCTTTGCTTTATTAAAGAGATATGTGTCTTTTTACATGAAAAATAAATCTCTTTTAAGAGATAAAAATGGTGGGATTTCTGACTAGACAACCAGCAAATAAAACAGTTTTTATCTTATGTCACTTCTTAACTGCACATTAAGGTTTATCACAGACTACAATAATAATGTAGTTGTAGGGATTTTCCATAAGTTTTATTAGTAGAATTTGAAACATGTCTATTTTTGCGAAGATGTAGGCCTATCAGGCTCAAATTCATAACTGAGAATTTATATGTTTTGTAAAAAAGTAAAAGACAATACATTTGGCTAAATATATCTAGCCACATAATTTTTCTGTGTGTATAATACAGATGTGTGTGTTAGAATTCCTATTCTGTCATTGAAGGTATGATTTTTCACAAGTGCCAAGATCAAGTTTTCTAACTCAGCATTGGGTTGAAGGTTGGGTAAAAGAAAAGAGAAGGAAAGAGGAGAAAGCACTTGGCAATATCTCAACTGCAAAAAACATTTACAGCTGGACGTAATTTCAGAAAAGGTTGTATTCATATACTTTTCCAAGGTAATTTCTATTCTGATTCACCAAATTCTCCACTTTAACCTGGGACCAAGTGACACTTTTGCCATGGGATTTTTTCATGGCATCAAGGAGAATCTCTAGGAAATAAAAAAGGACACATGGTAGCCAGAATAGATGTTGAAATGGCAAGGGTTACCATTTCCATCGCTTTCAGATGAGTGGTTGCTGGGTGATCATGTGTACAACATAATGACATCCCCGGGGAAGTGGATGCCTTAGTTGGGCTTTGAGGACTAGAGATTACAAAGACTCTCTGATACAAATGAAGAGTAACTACAGATATTTGCATAGAAAGTAAAAATTAACTGCCCTTAGCTGAAGTATAGAATGTTGTTGTCCCTCCAGGTGAATTGCTTCAGGAAAGCCTAAGTACAATAAAAGCAAGCAGCTTTCGTCCTCTTCAGCAATGGCTGCCACACATGCTTCATCGAGAGCTTTGATGTGAAAAAGGCACTGCCTTCAAAGGCACCTTGACCCGTTTATTTGATGTAGTATAATACTCATTATCTGTTGTTACACTATATAAATCTACTTTTTGCCCCTAATCCTTCTGTCTTCCATATTCCTCTTGAAAGACACTTCTCATGAGAGCCTTTTACAAGAGAAGTGGCCTTGTTGTTTTGCTTAGACTCATCAAACAAATTGCCATCATAATTCAGGGGAAGAAGTTTTCCAAAGAAAAAACTTACTTGTATTTTAGACCTAAACTCAACGTACATTCTGGCCTGTTCAGATTACCGTGTTTGCCTCCACCATTCCATATCCTCAGCTATTTCTTTGGTTTTGACTTACGGATATTTCTAACTCATGAAAGTACGTGAAATATCTGAAGAGTTGCAGTAAGGTCCTGCTCATGTGGGTTAGCAGCCTTCAACACTGCCACATCACTGGGAATATTCACAAAACCGAGGATTCTAACAGTAGTGTGTGTACTAACAAAGGGAATATTTGTCTGTGTGGACTCCACTCGGTTTCCTCTCTGCTTGAATTCCTTACGAGCAAGAAATAATCTCTAACAGCATTTCAGATGAGAGTGCTCACAGGAACTTTGATCAGCTCCTGCCTGCCAAAAGATAGGCTTTACTACCTCAGTTATTGACAAGGGCTTGAACCCAGTATCAGTGGTGTATATGTGTCTGCAGCTGCTAGGTAAGTGTTGTGCAAGTATGTGACATCATTTGTCAGACTTTGTGTGTGGCTTGATAGCTGATGTCTTCAGTACTCTTCTTCCAAGCATTCTGTCAAAACACTGATAGATCTTGTGAGTTCCTGGAGGTTTTGGGGAACAGTAGCTAAACACAGAAAACATATGAAAGCATTTCCCCTTTTGACACTTGGCAGCCTAAGTTTGTGTCTAAGATGAGCTCAGAGTTTTATCTGAATCAGTTAATTATCTTACTGGTATTCTTTCTAAAGCTACTTTCATTGCTGACCTTGTTTGCAGAGTCACGGACTGTTACCTAGGAAGGAGCCAACCCTTTATACCCCACCCCAGCTCTCTGAGAATGTAGTTTGATTATTGAAATGCTAAGTTGCCTAGTGAAAGAGTCTTTAAATGAATCGTGCAGTGGGTTGTGCATTGTGTCTCCATCTGTTGTTAAGTTAGAAGGTGAACCTTTCCATCCAAACATTAAGGCATATTCCAATATGCATTGTCTTTGGCTTGCTTCAGAAACATGCCAGAATGTGAGGTCTGCGAAGCATGGAGAAAAGCAAGCTGCAGACTTTCATAAAATGTTGTGCCTGTGATAGGAGGGCTGATCCTGATGCCAAGCTCTGGCTAGCAAGTAATTGTTTGAATAGTACAGGTGTTGCCCAGAGGCACTTGCCCATTACAGTGTAATTTGTGCTAATCTGTACACAAAGCAGACAGGTTGCATGCTGCAGCTGTGAGTCCTCAAAACCTTACAAGGACCAGCCCTTCTACCATGCCTTTCCAAAGTGCTGTTAAACTGTGAAGCAGCTGGGAGAGGGATCTTTCCTTTCCTACCATTACAGGATAGAGGACAAGAGGGCCTAAAGAGTCTCTGTAGCAGTGATGTATGACACCATTCAGAGGGTACTGGTCCCGCAGTATGTGCAGACGTACAGTATTTGCTGAATTTTTTGTCCTGGCTGAGCTGCTTTGGCAGCCCTCAGTGAAAAAGCTTCACAGTTTGCATAGAAAATTGCCCCTTCTTTTTACCCTGTTTTTCTCACCCCCCTCCTGCAGATTCATTGAAAACTGCTGCCCTTCCTGTCCCCCAAACTCATTTCATTGCTGTTTTTTTGCGAAATGACTTTTCTGAGCTTGTCTGCTCATTTTATAATCAGTGTCCTGAAGTTGCTGTTCTTTATTAGTTTAAATAAGCAATTATTTATTGCTTAACCATTACAAAGCATTTAGAAGAGTTCAGGAAGTGGGTATGTTCTTTCATTAATTTCTGGACTGTTAACACGAAGCAAAACACAATAGAAAAAAAGTGGCATTGAGTACAATACAAAGTACCAGTGCTGGATTCTTGGTATGTAAGCTAGATGCTAGACATGTATCTAGAACTTAATTTACTGTATTGCCCAAACATTTTTCCTCTTGCAGCATCCTAAATAGATAATAAATTTAAATAGATAATAAATTTGATTGGTCTTTAGAAGAGTAGAATGAGACCCATAACCTGCCTCAAAGGGTTTCCAGCCGAAGCTTCATAAAGCAAAAAGATGAATATTATTTATTCTCCTTTCACAGCTACAGATACTGAGGCACAACAGGCTTCTGGCTGGTCTGAAACACAGATACTAATTCAGCAGCACAGCTGGTTTGCAGTTTGAGAGTTTGGCTTTTATAGTTTTGTGCGTAAGCTATTTGACCATGCTTGTTTTCCTGTATCTTTTGGTAGGCAATATTTTTAACCAGTCTATTTCTACACTACTTACCAGTAGCTCATGCATCCTAACACTGTTCCTGAAGCAGCTGATTATATTAACTGCACTCAGAGCATTTGTAATAAAGAAAACCTGCTGTTTTCTGAGCAATTCACTTTAAATTGTTTGTGCTCTGGCTGTGGGTAAAACTGTGTGAAATACAATGTGAATACAATATTCAAATATAAGTGTATTCTGCAATTGTATTATACTTTAAAATAAGTATCAAATATTGATTTTGCCTTTTTTTTTTTTAATTATGAGAATAACATTTTAGGCTCTAATTTCACCAGTCTTCCAGCTGGTTTGCTGAGTTGTTGAAAGGAGCTGCCCAAATGTCTGGATTCTTTCTTCACTGTTTTTACCTGGTAGAATTGTGCTTTGCTCTTTAACTTCGGTACAGCAGTATGCCTTGCTGCCAAACTGAAACGATGTGAAAAATTTAGTTATATATCACACTTATTTTTCTTCTAAGTGACATGATTGGCCCCACTAATTGTGTGACTAACCTCATAATATTCAGTCTCTTTTCCCCAGGAAACATGACTCTGTTCTTCTCCATTTAATTTGATGCCAGACCATGTGGTGTTTCTTTCAAGTTCTTCTTTATCGCAGTGTTGTAGTGTGGGGGACCCCTCTAGATTATTTCAATCTCTCTTCATATGTAAAGATAATGGTAACATCCACAATGGGAAACAGGAACTGTAAGAAAGCACACAGCTTGGCATTTCCTCTTTTTTTCTTCTCCCAACTTCAGCCATGGTCTTCCCTCTGAAAGAATGAAAACCATGGAGCTTATCAAAATAACTTACCTCCCTGACTATTGATTGTCTCCTTTAATAGCCCATTAGAATTAGATGGAGAAAATACTTTTTAGATCTTTTGGTCTGCCCCCCTGGTAGTTCAGCATTGTTCCCTTCATTATACCACTGAGTGTTTCTTCTAGTTTGTTGAGAAATTATTCTGCAGTTTCACTATCAGGAAGATTTTCCTTATAGGCAGCATGCATTTTTCCTTCTTTTTTTTTTTTTTTTTTTTTTTTTTACCATACCTAGTTATATTTCCCTATCATTCCAATTTTCCTCTTTCTTACCATGTACTTAGACATTTCAAGCAGTCCTGCATGACTACCTCTTGGCTAAGCTAACACATTTTTAGTGATTCAGCATTTAATTATTTTTGTGTGTTTCTCTTTTAATTATCTCTTACTTCAGTATCTTGTTACTGAAAGTGATAGGGAAGATTACAGAACTGAATATGAAAGAGTTCTATTTTCTGTGATTACCTAAGCTTTTTTTTTCTCATTTGTATCCTTGTTATTCTGCAAACCTACTCTATTATTCTACAAACTTGATATAAGTTTAGCAACTGATGCAATCTAAAGGTCACTTACTGCCTTTTATATTTGTTTTTCTCTTACATGTATGATCTTTGAGCTATTTTCCCCGTTTTATTCAGTATCATTTTCATGATCCTAATCTAATGGAGTTTTGTATTTTTCTGCATAGTGATCTGAATCTGAAAGCCCTGTTGGTTCTTTTGTATTATTTCTCTTCTTTATTTACATGTATGGCCACTTAAGGATTGTGTTAACATAATCATTATCCTCTTCTAGTTTGTAACGACATTGAAACAGGACTATGCCAACAAATTTATTTTTAGCAGTATGGTATTATAAGATGGTGTCTGTACTGAAATTCAGATGAGTTCTTTGTCCTGCATTTTTAGTATTGATTTATTCGTTTATTATTTTCCAATTCCTGATATTCTGTGATTCATAAATCTACCTTATGTTTTATTCATGATTCTAGTGTCCCGTGTACTTCCTCCCCACAACTTGAAGATGCAGGGTCATGTTGAAAATGGTTCACCACAGAGTTGTGAATGGTTCAATACCTGGGTGGTGATGGAACACCTGAGCTAGTCGGGAATGGAGCTTTTCTAATCTCATCTCGTCAAAGCTCAGTCCCCATTCAGAGCACCAGTTCCCAAGCAAGGAGAGTCCGTCCTTCACAAAGGATTGTCTTCCAGTAAATACTTGCCAGCAGTATAATATAATATATTAATATAATACAAAATATACTTAAAGATCTTCAAAATGAATTATACCTATGTTAAAAGGACTTTCCTGACATCTTTTCATATCACTCATCCTTGGTGTTACTATTCTCAGATTATAAATTTTTTGTGCATGAAGTATTCTTTGATATTTTTGTATATGATTAATCAGAAATTCAAAGCATGTGGTAATCCACATTTTCATGGCTAATTATTATTATATGTCTCTTTCTGCTGCCTAACTCAGTTCAGAATAGTGGAAAGGAAAAATGCAAATCAAAATAAGGCATGGAGAAGCTTAAGTACTATTAGCAAAAGCCTCTATTTGCATGCTTTATCTTTTTAATATATGTTGGCTTGTAAAATTAGTTCAAGCAGGAGTTAATTCAGTTTTTTACCGTAAAATTTAGCTCCAGCTTTGTCTGTTCTGTAAGTTAGAGTGACTGTCTTAAGTGCTGAAACACTGACAACATGACTGCAACGTAGTGGAGTAACAGAAAAGAATAAATTATTTAGGTTTACTCTGTTGATTACGTGGCAGCACGATAAGATTTCTATAAAAACTGTAAGTTTAGTTAATTTCTCTTTAAATTAAAGCCTCAACCGTGCTGCATTTAGCTGACCATTGTCTTCTATGAGGTTGGAAACAGACGTCCAATGATCTGTCAGCATTCTTCTGCAGTGCCATTGTGCATAAATAATGATTATTGCTTTTACTGTTAACCTGCTGACTGTACTTGGTGCCAAAATATATATCACAGCTACCATTTGCAAGTTTCAGTACACTAATTCAGGCTATTCTTTTATTATGTAGTAAAATATTACCTTGGTTTTTAGAGGCTTTGACCTATGGCATGCAGGTAAAGCTGGTACTTTATCAAAGTCACTGTTGATTCAGCGTGGGGGCTGTGTTTGAAAATGCTGATTTTGGTATGTTGGGTCTGGTTTTGAGTGGTGCAGTGTGTTCAAAAATTCTTTTAAAGTCATTAGAAATTGTTTACTTCATAGTTTTAAAAAGAATTAAGTCCAGGCTGTCCTGAGCTGGGTGTTTCCTTAAAAAAAAATACAACAGAGATCAGCTATGAAACAGTACGTAAAGGCCAGAAATCCATAATGGTTTTTTATTCCCAGAACTTTGAGAACATGTTCTGCACTGTTTCTCGTGTTTATTTCTCTCTTTTTTGAATTCCTCAGGTTTTTGCTGTCTATTACTCCTTGCTTTCGTTCTTTGTGGTTACTTTATGTCCTCCCACTTTCCTCTCCTGCTTTTCCACATCATTCAGCTTGAGTGATTTTTACTTTCCTATTTGTCTCCTTTCTTCTTTGCTGCAGAGCATTGGGCATCTGGGGACAAACAGTGTTCGGGTCCTTGATAATGAGGTTGAGCAATTACCTTTGTCATTTTCCTTTATTCTGGTGGTTCTCATCAGTTTGTGGAAATCTGTCTGAGACATTAACAGGACAAGGGGGAATGGCATTAAACTGAAAGAGGGGAGATTTAGATGATATGTTAGGAAGAAGTTCTTCCTCGTAAGGGTGGTGAAGCCTTGACATTGTCCATGGTTTTGTCCTTTACTGACTTCATTGAATTGCACCTGGCAAGACGCAGGCATGGCTGTGCTAAAATAAATAGAGATATCTGTAAATGTCAGAACAGGGTTTGAAAGAAGATTCTCATTTAAAATAAAAATAAATAAAATAATGTCAGTGATACAAAACAGAAAAATAAAGATTCTCTACTATTCTTTGTGATATGAAATATACTATAAGGTTGCCAAGCAGGGAATTATTAGAACAACTGTGTAGCAAATCCAGTAAAGTTACTGTTCATGTTAAGCTAAAGTTTATATTCAGAAGAACTGCAATTGCAGTGTCTTTAAGTTGTCTTTACACAAAAAATTATATATTTCAAGTGTAGTTACTACTGTATTAGTTGTTTCTTAACAAAATTTTTATTTCTTGATACAGTTAAAATTGCAGTGTAAATGAATGTTGTATTAAACTTTTACATGCACCTAAGAACAGCATATGCTGCATTTAATATCTTCTCCACCATCTCATTTTTCCTTTTCAATTTTTTTTTTTTTATTGCAAACCAGTACAGTAGAGCCACATAATAAATGTATTATTGAAAGTATTGAAAGTCTTCATTGATAACATAGATGCATGAATGTTTCACACAGCAGAAAATGCAGAAGCTTTTCTAAAGGGATGTAAAGAAAGTGTTTAAATTTTAAGTAGCAAATATAGACAGCTCTCGGGGGGGGGGCACAGTATTTAAATATTTCTCAGTTGTCTGCCTGTTCTAACTTCCTAGGGAAAACTACCCATCTTTTCCACATGGCCTGATGATCATGTCAGTGTTGCCATGGGCTCGCACTTACTGTTACAAAAATTGAAACCAGATTTTAACAATACAATGACTTAAAACTGTGAACCTGTACCAAAGGAATAACAGGACGTTTCAGTCTTCTGTATGCTTGAGAAAACACCGTTGCTAAGACTAGTGAGCTCTTTAGACAGCTGCGGTTTAGCCTCTGTTTTTCTGACTACCAGAAGTAAAACTTCAGGATAAGCCTGTGTCATCTGTCAGCCACTGGCATGAGTCTGCCACAGACTAGTATGCTCTGCTTCCATTGAATCACAGAATGGTTTGGGTTGAAAGGGACCTTAAAGCCCATCCACTTCCAACCCCCTGCCATGGGCAGGGACACCTTGCACTAGACGGTCCAACCTGACCTTGAACACTGCCAGGGATGGGGCAGCCACAGCTTCTCTGGGCACCCTGTGCCAGGGCCTCACCACCCTCACAAGGAAAAACTTCTGCCTAAAATCTCATCTCAGTCTCCCCTCTGTCAGGTTAAAGCCTTTCCCCTTGGCCTGTCCCTACAGGCCCTTGCCCAAAGTCCCTCTCCAGGTTTCCTGTAGCCCCTTCAGGCACTGGAGCTGCTGTAAGGTCTCCCCTTAAAGAGCCTTCTCTTCTCCAGGCTAAACCAGCCCAGCTCTCTCAGCCTGTCTCCAGAGCAAAGCTGCTCCAGCCCTTGCAGCGTCTCCGTGGCTTCCTCTGGACTTGCTCCAACAGCTCCACGTCCTTCATGTGTTGTTGCCTCAGAGCTGGATGCAGGACTGCAGAGGGGAGTCTTCCCAGTGTACAGCAGAGGGGGAGAAACCCCTCCCTTGACGTGCTGCTCACGCTCGGGGATGTCCTTTCCTGTGCTTGCAGGCAAGAATTCATATGCCTACAGGGATGGAGGAAAGAATATCACCTGAGATATCTCACAGGTCCAAGCCTTTCTTTGTGCAACTGCGTGGATGGAGCAGGACTGGTCTCTGTTTCATGAAGCAATCTGTGTCTCTACTTTGAAACACAGCCCAGTCTCTGACCCTGAGGGCAAATGACATACTACAACTCTAACGCATGCAGGTAAATTTTTCACTCTCCCTGCTCTTCTTCAGCACAAAGGGATGCTGCCTTCTCTATGTTGCCCACTGGGAATGGCCTAGGATCCTGCTACAAAGGCCTGTGCCCTGTTTGGAAAGCGTAGGTTGAAAATGAGGCAGGGGATACAGCAATATGCCAGAGTTTGAGCTGGCATCCCTGCTCAGCTTAGTGTACTTGCAGCCTCTGAGGCTGTGCCATCACTGGAATAAGTGTTTCCTAAAGGCAGAAAAGAACTATGTCATTTTTACACCTATTTTCAAGCCAGTACCTAAACTAGCAGTAGTAACAGAGCATATGAAACCTTTATATACAGAACTGCTCCTGCCTGGGTAAAATAAGTGATTTTATCTGTATGCTGCAGGAGGTGTGAGAGAAGAACAAGCTATAGAAACAGCAGACAAAACCAAAATAAAACCAGACAAATAATTAAAAGGAATTCATTTTTCATAACTTTGTAATTTATGTTGCTAATGGATTAAAAAAATAAATAAAAAGATTATTTCAGCAGAGGGATTGAGAACATGCAGGATGCAGGCGTTTTTTTCCAGTTAGAACAATATTCCTTTAGGGCATTTTGAAAGATGCAATAGCTTATTCTGAAGCTAATTTAACTGTGTGGATGTGCAGTGCTGTGTTTCTTAGGTGTGATTTGGGGAAAGGAACAGGTAACTTAGGTACCTATGAGTTAATGAAGCTGCAAACTTAAGTGGCTGATGTAATTTTCACTCTTGTTTTATTTAAATGGAGACTGCCAGCTTGGACTACAGTCAATTTGCAAAAAGTGTTTTAGATACTTACTGAAAACACATCACAGTGTGCTCGCCAATTTTAGTGGCTTTGTAGTCATGTTTTCTAATGGATGTGTTTTTCTCCAAATATCAGTGAAGCTATACAGAGAATCTGATCATGCAAACACTTGGATGCTATATGATTTCTCTGCATATAGTTTTATGTATAAAGTTATGCATTTGCCTACATGCCTGTTACATTGGAACTTGAATATTTATGAAGGGAGTCAAAGAAACTGGCTATACGTAGCACAGTGTCAAAAAATCACAGAGAAAACCTATTAGAAACATGGGGGTGGGGGGAAGAGTGGGACAGACAAGGACAAAATGTTTTTCTGCAGTCTCTTGCAGTTTTAATAACTTTGGATGTTAGTTACAACATGAAAGATAAAAAGGTAGAAATGTGAGTTCCTGTTTAAGCACTAATCAGTAGTTGAAGTTCACAGTTACACATAATCATTTAAAATTAGTTTTATGAATAGTGGTACAAAAACCATGTTGTATTTTCCCCACTGTTTGGAATTTTTGCAGGAACTTGCAACAGACTGTTGTAGCTGATAGTTATAATATATTGCCCCATGGGTGCCATGTTAAGGTTGCTACTACAATTCACATGTTCAGCTATTTCCTTATTTTTTTTTTTTTAATTTACTGTACAAAATGTTTAATGCTATTTTGGGACAGAATTTTTTGGCTGGAAAAAGTAAACCAGTAAGAGAAAAACCCATTTTATCATAGTAACTCTCAGGTATCCCTTTCAAGATTGGTCCTCAATATTCAGAAATCCATGCAAGCAGAAAAAAAAAGAGATTGTATGTTGTCAGGTCTTGTGGCAGGCAGCTTCTTTCAAGGTAGTACTGCTAAATGATCTTGTAATTGAGATATTCATTCCACCCCCACTGAAAAAGCCTTACTCGACAGGAGATGCGTTAGAGGAACTCTGCTTCAGCATCTTTGAAATCTGCAAGAAGGAACCCTTTCTCTTTGAAATTTTAGTTTTCTCTCATTCACCATACATTATGTGAAGCAATGCTTAATCATGAAAGTGTTGAATGTTAAGCTGCTTAGTTCTGAATACATATGCAATGTGCTTTTCTGTATTTACAAAATTTCACAATTTCTCATGGAAAACTGTGTAAAATATATCAATGAGGATTTTTCACTAGGTCAGTACTCAGTCAAATTGGGACAACTTTCTCTGGAAACTCTCAATAGCATGTTTCTTCAGGGAGAACTATTCTTAAACAAAGTGCATGCTTTTTTACAAAACATTATTTACTCTTTTGCAATGTAATATTTCTTATAATCTGTCTAAACTTTATTAGCTGTTTCTGAGGTTCTTGATTTGATTTCTTAACTAATGGTGTAATTCGAAAGGCACGGAGGTACTGTGGGTTTCCTAATGGGAAAGTGCATTTTTAAAATCTGATCATATTTGAACTATATTTTGAGCATAACCTGATGAAGGCACTTGAGCCATCCAACTTTATCACTATTACAGCACTATTTATTTTCATTCTGTTACATCATCATTGGTATATCATATAAATTGAATCATGTAGATCATCCATGTAATTTCTGGATCCTTAAGATAATCAGTAATTTCTGGTTGCAGGAAATAAATTAATGAAAACTTGCAAATTTTAGCTCTAAATAAGGAAAACACATTCCAAGTTGCAGAAATTGCACGTTCTTAAAGAGTTCCGCTGTTGTCATTGATATATTTAACTTCATCCATTAGAATGCAGCCACATCTCAGTTGTCATCAGACATTTTGTACTTTGATTTAATTGGTATTGACATCTCCTGTATTTAATGATGATGTGTACCTTTAACTAAAACTCTTAATGCCTTATAAAAATCAGAAATAAAAATCATGTGGCATATCAGGTTTGGATCTTCGTAAGATCTTTTTTTTGTGCTAGTTTTGCATATACAAATTAATCTTTCATTATAAAAAAAGCTTCCAGTCCAGGCAACTAAACTTTGCTAGGGCACAGCATATTCTTCCTCCCATAATCTGGTAACTCTCAGCATGCATAACCTTCCTTCCCAAACAAACTGCAGTGCCTGAACTCCCTGGGAAGTGTTTGCAGATATCTGCATGTCGGTTGTGATGATTTATCTCAATCTTTTCTGGAACTGAAATATTTTGAGGTATCGGGAGACTTGCTTCTGTTAGCCAAAAACAACAGAGGGTGCTCTTTCATAGTGCATACTAACATGTACATTTCCATAGCACTCTCACCCTTGCGTTCTCTTATCTCATTTTTCCTATGCTGCTTGCCTGAATATCTCAATATCAAAAAGTTTTAAGTCAAACGTGATTGCATTAATTCTTGTGAGTTTTCTGCCTGTCCTTCCCAAGTGACACAGTACGATCAGAGTTACCCCTTTCCTTTCTTTTCTTTCCATACCAAGCTTCAGAATTTCTGCAGGGAAAAAAAAATAGTACAATAGATTATACAAGCCTTATTCTTTCACAGTACCATTGGATTCTTTTTGTACCATAAATACTTTTTCCAGTCTACCTATTGGCGGATGGCCCTTGGAGTTATTGAGAGTGAAATCCAATTAGACCTCCCTACTTGTCTTGTTGTTCATAGTCTCCAAATAGTTACTTAAGAAGTATGGTTGGGAGATCTGGATTGCGTTCAGACCTCTGTCACACAGTTCTTGTAAGAATTTAGGCAATTCTCTGAGCTTTTGTTTTTTTCCATCTGTAGAATAGGAGGAATGATAATTGTGTGCCAGCTGTCTTGTGGTGGGCAGAACATTCAAAAGTTTCTCTGTTCCATTGTACTCACAGCTCTCCTGAAACACTGTGCTTGCAAAGGTCTGTGAAGAATTTTCCACTCTGACTGCTCATCATCCCTGGGAGCCAGCGCTAAGGACATGAAACTGTCTTCAGTGCTGTCTATGCTTCTCGGGATAGTGCCCGCTTGGGAAGGAACAGGAAGCTGTGATGGCAGCGTGTGCCATGCTGGGCTGAGATGCAGAGGAGACAGGCAAAGAGAAGCAGATTTGGGGAAACTGTTGGGACAGATAGGGTTACTTCAATATGCAGAATGATTTTCCTCATCCTCTGAAAATCTGTGGTATCCAGCTACTTTGTGTTAGTCACAGTCACTAACACAAAGACTTCCCTTTCGGTACCACTGGTAATAGAAAGTACACAAAATGGAATGAAATTACTTTTCTTTTAATTTATTACTTTATTGCACAGCATAAGCTATGGCTCAATGTTTTCCTTAGTGCAGTGAAGGTATTTGGGGATCTCAACCTTCATTACTTCTTCCATTACTAGACGTCCCTACAGGTGCTTCGTGAGTTTTGTAGGTAATATGTATAAATGCCCCTTCCCAAGCTGAAGTGAGCTGCCTTGATGCTCACTGGTTACTGCAGACTCTTCAAAATACTGGTTTCTCAATGACTGTTCCCCTTCTTGGGAAAGCCAGTGGCATTTCTGAATCTCTGAGACCAGTTTTCTGAAGTACCTCTAAAACAGCACAAACTTCAGGGAGCGCAAAAGGCATAACAGGCTTTCAGGGTTGTGAAGTGGGTGGTGTTCGGATGTGTGAAGTTTGTGTTTTTATTAAATTAGTGTTTTACAAAACTTAAGGTGTGGAAGTCTACTTTGCCTGGGGATGGCATTAACTTTGACTCCTGCTGTTTAATAAAGGAAAATGAGTGCACACTGGAGCTGTTGCAAAAAACATTAAACATGGTATCTCCAAAAGCTAGCTCATTTGTCAAATATATTTCTTGAAATAATATGAGAAATTCTGCTGTAAAATAATTGAATTTAGAAAATGGTATGTACAAATGTTCTAAATTTATTTTGTCTTTCCAAATCTTTCTGTTAATGTACCTACAATTAACACAAACAACAAATTGTATTTTCACCTTTGGACTATGTCCAAGAAGACTGTTTCATATTTCTCTTTTGTATGGTTGTTATATTTTGCTTGGTTTCTTATTAAAAAAAAAAAAAAGGAAGAAAAGTCTTCTACAGTCCAGTATTGTCATACAAAATTGTATCTTCAGAAGTGCACAGTATTCTGTTCAGTGTCCCTTGCACCTGTGGCCTGTCTGTGTAGATGTAATTACAAGACCAAGTCCAATATACTTAAGGCAAAAATACCCACTGGCTTTTTGGCAGGAAGAACTCCAGTGGCTTTTTGTTGCGCAACCACTTTAATTTATCAGTTTCCTACACTGCAAAATATTGTTGTTTAGAATATGCATGCACTTGGAGTTTTAATTCCAGACTTAACTTTGAAGCACTGTAAAACTCAGAAAGATATCCCTAGCTGTAAATCCCTGTTCCACAGAAATGCTGGATAGGTTTAGCTTAGAATTGCTTGGTTGGGTGGTTTGTTATGTTTTGGTTTGGGTTTTTTTTTCCTTTAAATATTTCATAAGAGAGGAATAAAGGAGCATAACAAAATATTTTAGATCTGTCTACTGTTTTGTTATGGTTGATCACTTATGCACACAATTTTTGCTTTGTACATCTGTAAAATGGGTGTAGCAGCACATAAGTTACTCAAAAGATAAACGGTGTAATTAAGTACTGTATGTAAAACAACATAATTTAATAGTATCTGATGCCATTATTTTAGAAATACACGGATCTATTAATCTGTAACTGGAAAATACATTGATCTAAATAAAATGTCATGTATTAAAATGTTAGGCAAAGATAACATTAGTGGCAAACGTTTTGTGTCCTATTTAAATAGCATGCCAGCTTTGTACTTTGGGCACGTGTTTAATGTCTGACATACACCAGTTCCCAAATCCTGATCTGGCAGATTTGAGTTATAATTGATAATTTATGTGGCTTGCAGTGCAGGTTTAGTTTTAATAATGCAGCCCCAGAAATACTGTTCCTTGAAAATTACCACAAAGTAGTTAACAACACAAATCATGTATCTTAACTTACGTGTGGTAGGTGTGAATGAGAAAAATTACTGTAATTTCTGTGATTTACCATAAAAAGTGTATCAAATGTGGTTTCATGGTGTGCAAATTGTGCTAGGGATTAGAGGTTTATTGGAACAGTGCTACTGACAGCAGTGTTACAAAGTCAAAGATAATTTTTTAGTTTCTATTTTTAACAGTGCCACATTGGAAAATTCAGATCTGTTCAAATATTTATGTCAGTATTTTCAGTGTGGTCTGAATAGTGTTTAACAATAGTAAGGCCTGAAAAACTAGTGGAAAAGATAGCATACAGCCCAGCATCTTAATTTCTGTAAAAATGCTTACCATTTTTGCTTATTTTACCCTTCTATTGATATCCACTTGGCAAGCCTGGGAAGCAAAAAAAAAAGTCTCTTACATATCCATGATCAAAAATGAGCGCCTGATGGCCTGAAGGTTGAAATAATTATCTCTGGTGGCCGTGCAGATCTCAATGTCAAAGCTAAGAACCACAGGGCAGCAAAATTAAAGCATGAAAACTGGCATGAGCACAGACAACTGCTTGAGGCTCTTTATTACTGTTTGATACAGCAGTCCTTTGTTGGAAATCTTGTTTTTTTAGGTTCGAAAGCAACTGTGTGTGTCTAATCTCACATTTTCCTTTATCATCAATTCCATTCCTCTGATATTTACAAAACTAAGCAACATCACATGTGTTTATCCTGATTTCTGAATTAGTGTGTCTGAGGTTTTCTGCTAATCTGCAGATAGGTGGCAGCGTTCATACAGATTGGAAAAGCAGCACTTTACCCGTTCACACTATTCCATGCTGTAAATTAACCTGTCACTTTATTATTTGACAAGATCTTCATTTTTATTCATCAGGACTTGGGCCAGGATGGGTGCATTTATGGCCATTTGCTTTGCATGGCTCTCAGCTGAGTTTGTAGGTATTGTAAGTGAGATCCATTATCCCTGTTACAAGTGCACACAATGCAGATGCTGATCTACGATGATGATGAGAAACCAAAGTCAGTAAAGACCACATAAGCCACCCTTGATGAAAAGATAAATGAATGCATAAATAACATTGTGCTCCACTGTGTTTGCTGAGATCAAGGATAGATTTTGAAGGTTTTGAGAGATCAGACATACAGAACCTGGAGAAATTCGCCCTTCCTCACTTTGCATTCAGCAAGCATTTCACTGTGTAGAGAGGCGCTGAGACACATTTTAATGCATTACCGAAAGACCAGAAATGTTTGGGCACTTTCCTTTTTTCTTCCTTCCTTTTTTTTTTTTTTTTTTTTTTTTTTGTGT
>NC_137742.1:80804940-81077440 GCF_963264785.1 Psittacula echo | reverse complement strand
AGAAACCATAACTCATAAGTAATTAAATTATTTAGCAGAAGAAGTATAAGAAGGTCTTCTGACATAGGTCACTATGGGAAGGAAGGAGCATCCAAGTGCCGAATTGCACCTGTTTATTGAAGATAGGTACAAACCAGAAGCTTTACTTCTAGATTGC
Source organism: Psittacula echo (assembly GCF_963264785.1). Taxonomy (NCBI): domain Eukaryota; kingdom Metazoa; phylum Chordata; class Aves; order Psittaciformes; family Psittacidae; genus Psittacula; species Psittacula echo. Next base: position 81,077,283 of record NC_137742.1, on the reverse strand, counting down.
AAGTGGCTGTTTTCTCAGGGAAGTGACTGAATACATGCACATACTAAAGCCAACTGAGTTTTCTGTCGTTGAGATAGAAGGATTTTAGGCTGCAGTCACAAACAATGGTCAACACTAAATGGGAGCTGTCTTTCAAGACTTTGATAACTTCAAGATTTTGCAGAAAATACTAATGTGCATGATGCGTTTTCCATTTACACTACTGTAGTACAGACCTTGCAAGAGATTGACATGTAATCTTTTCCTGTAATGGTTTAATACATATAAAATTCTTTGAGTTGAAAGGTGAAGTCGAACTTGGCGTCTTAGACTGCCTTCCCTGCAAGCTAAAGATGTTAAAAATCCAGGCAAACCTCTCAGCCCTTCAAAATACCTGCTGTTTAGAAAGAGAAAATGTTTACAAAAAGATTTTACGTTAGTTCGAGATAGAAGAAAATTAGGTGTATTTTAGAATAAATTTACTTACTTTTTCATGTGGTGCTAGATAAAAAATATACTTAAAGCCTATTTGGAGTATATTCATTATGAAGTACAAATGAGAATAATTAAGACATACTGTGACATTCCTGGGGAGGAGACAAAATGGATTGGAAAACAAATTTACGGTTAAGAATTTTCACTGTCAGCTAAAGGGATGCTTAAATATACCATGCTTAAAAATACCATAGAAACATTAAAAGAATCCCACAATCCAGCTTCACCTCTGCACCTTTGTTGAGCATAACTTTGAGAGAGTAACTGCTATTCTCCATGGTTTCCCTTTCAATAAATTATAACCCATAATTATTTGTTTCTTGTGTGGTTTTACAAGGATTATTTGATACACTGATGTTTCTAATGCATTGCTTTAAAAAGTTAAGTTTTATATAGATCTGAATAACCTTTTAATTAAAATCTTAGTGAAAGAGTGAAATATGCATGAGGCTCTTGCTTGTGATCTTGTACCCCTCTGAAGATGAAATTTTTGTTGGAAAAAAAAAATAAAATACCTTCTTAGGAGTGGGAAAAACAGCTTTGTGAGTTCATATTTCGATTACAAAAGAGGTTCCTATAAGGTATCATTAAAAGATGCTGGGCCTTGGTGGAAACTGATGGACTCCTTCTTTCAGAGGTTGTATGGACCCCAAAGCTGTGTGCACTTTGTAGGAGCAGAAACTGTTCTTGCAGCCTGGGCAGTTGTTGTGGATGGATTATTTGCAGTCCCATCTCTTGCCTGTGTGGCTGGGATGGATTCACGTCCATGCAGCCTCCAGTGATTTCTCCAGATAGTCCCTAGTCTCAGATCAGGGAGAGGTGGTGGGGCTGAGATTTATTAAACAGCATTCAAAGCAGTATTTGAATGTGAACATAGTCCTTTTTTTGTTAATTCACAGAATGAAGTTAATGCTATAGCATACTTTCGAGCATTCCACTTGCCATGATAATTTTCTGCTGAAAATCCTAGTAAAATCAGTGCTTGTAAAGGCACAGAAGTTCCCTATCAAGAATACAGTACATAACCAAGGGAATAAAATCCTTATAATTTATGGATTTGTTTATTCAGTTTTGGCCTTCAGTACACCATAAACCAGGATTGCAGATCTTACACATAGACATATTTGGGCTGCTAATTATAGGTAGATGTAAAACGTAAATTCTTTTCAAAATTTTTTCAGCAGTAAACTCAAAATGTGGTGACAGCTTATCTGGTTGGGGGGGAGGGGTTCAGCCTTGAACCTGGATTTGTTTGATATAGCTGTGCTAGCACCAAATTAACAAATAGCAAAGTAAAACATACTAATGTTTTCCATACTGGAAAGGATATATGCTATATATGCCATATATGGTGAAATAAGATGAGCCCCGTTCTGCATGCAAACAGATATGGACCCAGTACAGTAAAGAATTAGAAGGCAGTAGCAGAAAGGAAATGAAGAGTTTATTGGGTTTATAACTCTAATATCCGTTAAAAGTTAGTAGCGCAGCAGGTGACAGTTTGGCTAAGTGTAAAGTGAATGTTTTGAAAGAAATAGCAGTTGGGTGACCTGGGATGTCAGGGTTCTAGACAGGGGTGTGTGTTTGTCAATATATCCTACATGTTTTACAGACTCCTCAGGGAACAGGGGAAGATACAATTTCACCTTTTTTGTGCCAAAACATTTTAATTATATCTTCTTCCAAGTACAGCGGTTCGGTAACCAAGGAGCTGACATTGATGCATGTGTTGATAAAACTGCAAACATTCAAAATGAGATTAACAAAGATTTTGAGGAAGGGGTGACAGCTAATTTTGCACAGTATTCTGCATCTAATTCAGGTCAGTGTAATGATAGAATATTTTATAACTCTGTGTCATCCGGAGGGACTTTTATGATGCTTTGTGGTTTTGAGGATTTGTGTATATGAAATTATAGATCTTAATACATCATTCAAACAGGTTATAACTTTTTCATCAAACATCTATTGGTTGTAGCCATAAACAGGAATAAACTTTAGCATTTAGAAGCAAATTTATATATCCATGAGCATTCATCACAGTAATAGGTTCGTTTTCTCTAATTCACCTTGAAAATACTGACTTCAGATGTGAAATGGAACGGAAACTCCTGTGCCCATTTTGCAGCGTTGCTTGGTATTTGCAAAAAGATCGACTGAAAGTTATATTAAGTGTATTTAAATCATCAAACTGTAGTTTCTTTGTGTTGTGTGAGACCTTTTGAGAACATCTCAATGTATTTCTGCTCTATTCTCCTCCTTTTTTGAAGGCAACTGACATTTTTCTTTCACTTTTCTTTTTGTTTGTGAAATTTTCTCCTTTTTTTTATCCACTCACTTCTCCATCTGCTTTCACTTTTGTTTGCTTGGGCCGTCTCTCATCCCAACTTGATAATGAGGAATGCGGTGTGACCCTGACCTCTATCAGCCCATGCATGACCTTCTGACTCCCCCACATAACCTTTGACCTTGTCTTTGACAGCTTGATTAATTACCCTGTGTTATGATTTATGAGTAAGTGCTATGTAAAAATAATAGACAACAGGTGGTCCTCTAAAAACTTTTTGTGGCATGTTTTCTTTTCCCCCCTAACCTGATGAGCTGTTTTAAGTTGGGAACTTTGTGGGACAATATGCATTTGGCAGCAACACGGCATTTTTACACACTTGGACACAGTGCTGGAATTCAGGCAGCTGAGGTGTAGCTGAGAGGAAAATATCGCAAAGTATTAGCAGGGTGCAGTTGTGAAAATGTACATGGGGTGGAAACAGAATGTGTAGTCAACTACATTTGGGGCATTTCAGTCGCAGGTCACGTCTTGAGAAAATTGGTCAAATAATGGAGGGGGAATTTTTCAAGCTGAGCTGCATCTCCAGCAGCTATGGTTTACTTCACTGCACCTCACCAATGACTTCTGATTGGTTGTCATGACCTCATCCCACTGTCGCACCTACAGTGATGTACCCTTCTCGTGGAAAAGATGGGAAATGAAAGAACATACATCTTTTCAGAAAGATGAATGGACGTCACCGTGTCCATTTTAACCACAGGCAGGTTTAAGAGCTGAGCGCTTTTGAGTTGCATTCCCGCTGGGTTTTAACTCCGGTCTTGTTACCAATGATCCAAATCGAAACCTGAACATGAAAATTCAGGTTGATAAAGCTTAGGAAAATGATCTCTTTCAGACAGATGCTCGAAGTCCAAAAAGATAGTTACATAGGTCAAAAGATTCCTCTCCAGCCCTGACCTCTCTGGTCACATATGGTGTCCCATCTTGGTGGATTAATATGCTTTCAGCTCATTTATTCATATGGCCAGGCAGAAGAGGTTTCAAAAGATTTGGAATGTACCTCAAGTACTTTGGGGTTCTTTTTTTATAACCTTACTCTTGCTGTCAGAGGCAATATTTGTATTCCTTCCGTTTTGAGCATCTCGCTTGAACTTCCAGTAAGAGGCAGGAAGTACCGCTCCATTTCTGGCTTGTGTTTTATGGTGGAAAAGGCCCTTCTACGTTTTTCTGGCTTTGTAGTAAAGGTATTGTAATTGAGATTCGTGATTCTTTCCAACACTTGACTTTGTCAGCCTGCTTTTCCTTTCATCATCATTTGCTGGCTCAATCATACGTGCTAATTGCATTTGTATTTATGAACCTAGGAGTGGAGTTTGCAGAGTCCTCTGCCTCTAGAAGAAAGTACCTGGAGGATGCTAGTAGTTAGCGTATATTACATTTTTCTTACCTTGAAGTGTTAGAATTTTGATTGTTTTGGGTGTTTTAGTCTGAGAAAGAAACTGTAATTGTACCCACTGCACTTGTAGATTAGAGGCTGAGACTTGTATTTATCAGTGTCTGTCCTGATTATTGCGTCTCATCATAGATACGCTAATGGGAGATGCAGGCAAATCTTAGCTTCTGTGCAACATCGGTATTCTCTCGGACATGCGGTAGAGCACAGGACTTGGCTTGTTTCAGTCATTTGTCCCAAAGTTTATCTTTTTACCATGAAAAAACTTTGCACTTTGGAGGGTGATTTCTACTTCTGTGTGCCCTGGACACACTCCACTATTATGTATGCTGAAAATGTACCAAATGTTTTAGTGAGAGTGGAAGCTTTAAAAACTCCCCTGTATGGCAGTGCTTACTTAGATCATATGTCACTACATTTTAACAATGCTCTAAGCTCATCATAGCTGAAATTGGTATTTTTAGTGACATTCTGAGATATATACTTCTGAACACTATTCTCATATAAAAAAGATACTTTTTAATGAATGTGATTTTGCCTTTGCTTAACATGCCAAACACTGTGTATCTTGCCTATTTATTAATTTTGCCAAAGGTTTTTTTTCAGATGTTAGTGGTCTTGTGTGTTCAGTTTTGCATTGACTTGCACCCTGTTCTGCCCCACTTTATTAGTGAGGAGTTCCACCATTTTTTTTTTATTTCTTTTCTAATTGCATTGAACTTTAATGGTGCAGCTATGCCCACACCAAATAATTTTTCTAAAATTTAATTGTACTTAAAAGCCACATTGTTTACATAGATGTTATTTAGAGCTTAGTACTCCTTTTCAGTAGCAAATGCTTGGGCTGAGGCTGAACAAGAGAGGTTGTTATAGTTTTACCTGTCATTTTGTTATTCCATGTTGTTTTATACATGTCATTTTCAAATCTTCTTTCTGTTGCCATTATTTTATATCTTGCCATTTAGAATGCAGAAGGACAAGGGAAAGGCAAATACACTGCATCATTTAAGCAAAACAATCTGAAAAGAGATTACTTCCCTAAGAGAAAGTTTTACAATTTTTAAGATAATTCTTCCTTTCTCAATTATGGGAAAACCTGTCTCCATTACTATTTAGTTATTTTAATTGTACAGACGGAAACACCTGCTGTCTGTGAGAAATAAAAAAAAAAAAATGTAAAGGGAGACATGTTACACTACTTAAAATGTAATTGATAAAAATCCTTTAATTAATTTATGAAATAGTGAATTTAAAAATGGAATCATATTTCATCTGTTGATGTCTATGTGAAAAATTGACATTGTGTCCTCATAACATGGGACAAATGAGTCATGTAATTTTCAGTTACATAATCAATAACTTAGACAAATTCTACTTCTTTGATGATTTATGTGTCTGTTTTGTGGGCAGCTTAAAATGGACACAGAGCTTCAAATCCCTGTAACATTTTTAGACCTGTAATAAACACATGAATTTTGCATTCGGCATTGTATAGAAAGCAAAACAAATCGATAACACAGAACATCTCTGCTCAAAACAAGCAGCTCAAAATGAACAACACAGAGAGCCCCAAGTACTGCGAGAGCTTGGTCCTACCCTGCCTCTAGCGAGCTCAAACACCATCCTTTCTTTTGAGGCATGTGATTTAGGAATGCTTGTAAGTCATGTTCTGTGATGGATTTTGGACTTTGACTTTTCCAAGTTGGAAATTCATGTGGTTTTAGTACAGTGTTGTGTTAACGTGACCATACCAATGGCATGGGTAGGTTTTAAACTTTGTCTTCTTTAATTTTCCATTTTCCTTTACTCTTCACCCTCAGTTTATTTATTTATTTGCCTGTTTGTTTGTATTTATCCCAGTTCAATTCACTCAGCAGGGAGGACAGGAGTGCAGAATGACAGGAGACCACTTACTAACGGTACCGCGTCTAGCTAGGAGGCAATTTTCTCTTTGGCCTATGTTGACCTTTTTTGACTATGTCCCTTACACCACAGAGAGTGTCCTGAATGCCTCTATTTCACCCTGTTTAGCAGAGTGCATCCGTGCCCTTTAACTTGGGTTTTGGTGGGAGGAGAAGCTACAGCAGACGTTTGAGAAGGGCACAAGGACAAGGGGTAGGAACTCCCTTCAGATGCGATTTTGATAACTAGTCAAGTGTGTCCAACTGTAGAAAATCACCAAGTGACAATCTGTCTACCTGACAGTGGCCACAATGCACTACAAGGTTTGTGAATGGCTCTACAGATTAGAGTAAAGCGAGCCCAAAGAAAGTATCTTTTGTTGATGTGGACTTGGTTTGCTCTGTCCAGCTAGGTATGAGGACCTCTTTGATTTTCGTGCCTAGCCTTAGTGCAAAACGGAGCACCCAATGAAAAGCTGGAATAAAGCTGTTCGGTTAGCTAATTAATACAGACATTTCCAAAAAGTAAGTCTTTATTAAATTACTTTTAAAGGACAGCTTGATTTTGACTAGGAGCCCATTATAACTTCAAAGACTCATCTATTAAATGCACTTGCTTCTCCTTTCTGACTGCGTTTGTGATTATATCTTCTATGAATATTACAATTCTTGTGTGATTTGCCATCATTTAAAAGTCATAATAAAATGATTGGCTGATTTATTTAAGAATTTATTTCTCATTCATAGATTCATGCATTTTTCAACCGGCTCAAAAATGAGGCACAAAAATGCAGCTGGTGTGATCAAAAGCGTGTTGCAGGTCACAGATTTTCTCTGGGTTTGTTGAATACAGGACGTAATCCCAGCAAAGTTTTAGAGCAGATTTAAAGATGTGCTTAAAAGTCAGTCCCCACAGTAAAAGAGGTAACTTGCAAGCAATATCACTGGATCAGTTTTGGTATTGATTCGCTGTTAGTGCTGTGATTGGTTTCTGCATGGTATGCTTATTGTCAGCTAGACAAAAGGTTTACTGTTCTAAAGTTCAGTGACTAGTTTTCACATGCTTTCTTTACTATATATATAAATATATGAAATCCCTCCATCCTTTTTATTTAAAGGTTTTTACTGGCTTGGTCCTTTTTTATTCATCATTATGTGGAGTTCTTGAAGTAATATTTTGCTTCTAGTTATATTGTTTTCTGAAAAAGTCGTACAAATAAATGAATATGAATAAAACAACATATTAAATTATTTTAAAGGTAAAACAGGCAACTTTTCTGATGCTGAGGGATGTGTATAAGCATAAGCATATGCACAGACACATTCACACATCAATATACATTTAATGACAGAAATGAACCAGAATATTCTTAAAATACCCTTCTATAAATTATGTGATGTGAAGTTGCTGAAATAAATATAAAAGTTTTCAAGAGTATTAAAATAAATGCAAAGCATTTTCAAGCATTAAATTACATTTTCATATTTCTTCTTTTTGTGTGTGTGTCTCTTCTAAAACAGGAAGGCTATGGAGTAATAGTACTGAATCCCAATGAGAACTATATTGAAGTGGAGAAGACAAAAGCCCAAGTGCAGCTTTCTTCTGATAGCTTAGATGAACCTGCAGAAAAGAGGGAAAGAAAAGATAAAATCCAAAAGGAAACAAAGAAGCGACGTGACTTCTACGAAAAGTACCGAAATCCACAAAAAGAAAAAGAAACTATGCAGATGTATATTAGAGTAAGTTCCTTTTGTTTTGTTGCCCTTTGTTAATCATGCATAGATATGTTGACTGTCCATATTGGCTAATAAACAGCATGCTTTTTTAAAAACAAACGCATTACCAAGATGGCATTCAAAAGTTTGTACAAATTTGCTGGCTCTTTATTCTATTGGTATTTTTTGTCATTTATGGAATGTGAAGTTTTGGAAGAGTTACAAAACATTCCTTTCTAATTTCAAATGGGAACTTGAAATAAACCCCAGAGGAAAACACGGGTGCTATCAAGAAAGGCAGTGATTTAAGGAAGACATTGTAAAAATGATTTTATAAACAGAGGTTGTACGTAAGAAACACTTTATAGTAGAGCTTGGGCAACATACTAGCTAGACATGTCATACATGCATTTATTGTGTTATATGGTCTTGTAGTGGGGAGGCAGTAGTTAGGGCCTGATAGTTTTTTAACACATTACCTGCTAAATTAATAATGTATTGTGGAAAATACCAGTGTTCATCTTGTGTGGTAGCAGATTTACCCTATAATGTGCTGTTTTCATATGAGCAGCCATCCATTGTGTTTCAGCTGAACTTCTGAAAGGAGATAGAGAAGGCGAGTTATTAATATCTTAATAAATATTTAAGCTAGAATAGTTCGAGAATGGTGTAATGAGGAAACTCTGTCCCTTGCTCTTTTCTTACTCAGTGAACCTTTGCACTTTGTAATGCTACCAGCGTGGGATCATTATAACAGTGCTACTCAAGGATTTCTAATTCTGCAGGGAGCACAAACAATATTATTTGCGCTTTGACACATTCTGCTTCATATACATACTATGTATTATACATACAAACTGAATCATGCAATTTCCAAAGCCCTTGTTAGGAAAGTTAGCATTTTCATTCAGTGGTAAAACATGTAAACATGTAAAGCAACACCAGATTGTAGTTTTTGTAGTTAAAACAGTAAAACTGCATATGCCTTTCTGGTGCGAAACAGGGGAAAGACAGCAGAAGATATGTTAGAATCATCTTAAATTTTAACGTGTTCCTGTTAATTGTGCTTTAGCATAATGTTTGAAAGAGAAATAACAGCTGCACTGGCTAGTTAGAAAGGTTTGTAACCTGAATGCGAGATTACCACTAATACCATAAATATTACTGTGTCTTTTGAGAAATAACTTGCTACAGAGTATCAGGAACAAAAGGATGCATGTACATATTTGAAGTCAACCATCAGCTGCTTTTTAGGAAAGATGCTATTCTGACCACCAGCCAGACCCTGCTTCTTAAGAGGGGCAACCGGAGTTGTCTTGGGGTCCATCGGAAGCCAGTAGATGATGTGCTGTATTGTCCAGAAAAGTGTTTAGTCAGCATGCTGGTGGTCAGTGTTCTCTTTTTTTGATAGCTTTTTAGCAGTTCCGCCTGCTTGTAGCTCTTTCACTTGATGAGGCACAAAATTTGGCTCCAGGAGGTTTGACCCCCAAAACATAAAATGCATGACTCCATCCCATTTTCTTTTCCTCGCAGCTCTGTGCCTCAGATATGACTGTTGACATTCCCTTTATTTGATGTTCTTCAAACCAAGGAAAGAAGTAGCTTAAGTTTTAGTGTATGTATGGGCAGTGGTTTCTTTTTCCTGGGTGAATTAACTGAAATCGGGTTGTCTGTTGAAGTTGGTGTTTAATTCTGAAAGAATTCTTTGGAGTTTGTTTTTTGTTTAACAGTCTCTAGTACAGAGAGGTTTTTGAAACAAAGTGAAAAATGTCCCTTCTTTGGTGTGTGGCAGGACAAATTACTGCAATTTACTTACCTATCTTTTTCTGAAACAAAACCGAGCCACCAATAAGGTGCCATTTACTCTGTTGGATAGAACTGCTCAGTCTGTAGGTGGTTGCAAGAGCAGCTGTGAATATAGCATGCTCTGTTCCACCTTCCTGGCTACAGACACTGTTATCAGCCTGTCCAGGCATTGCTTGAAACAAACAAAATAGATAGGTTTAGATTAGACATTTGGAAGAAGTTCTGCCCTGTAAGGGTGGTGAGGCCCTGGCACAGGTTGCCCAGAGAAGCTGTGACGAGAAGCTGTGACTGCCCCCATCCCTGGCAGTGTTCAAGGCCAGGTTGGATGGGACTTGGAGCAACCTGGTCTAGTGGAAGATGTCTCTGCCCATGGCAGGGGCTTGGAACTGTGTGAGCCTTAAGGTCCCTTCCAACACAAACCGTTCTAGGATTCTGTGATTCTAAAATGATGCAGTGCCATATCTGCTGTGTATTTGTTTGCACCATGGGACTTGAAGTCCCATTTACTACAACCACAGGCTGTGGGGGCTACGGTGTTAGAGCAGGTTTGGGTAATCTCAAAGGCCAATTTGGATATGACCTTTTTAGTTATATATATATATGACTGAGTATTATAGCATACATTTGACTCACGGGGCTCTTGAAATAAGACATATTGTCACTCCACAGAAGTATTTAAGAAGGGTATATGCTTCATAATGATCTCGTCAAAGAGTTCTGAAAAACCTGAGCAAGCTTACGTTGTTTTGCCAAGCAGGGAAAAACTGGTGCAGAGAGACTAAATGAAAAATATCCTCACAAGAAGTCATCAACTGGATCTGATGTTAACAGAAAATTTGTTTCTGTCAAATATGCTGGAGAAATTGTTTCAGGCTGTTAAGTAGCAGGAATAAATATCATTGGTTATGTTTGCAAAGGGTCATTGAGATCTGTTGTGATCTGATGAGGAAATGGCATTTGAACAAATGAAAGCTATCTGGATGGTGCTCCCAATTGTGCAGGTAGATTTTCCAAGAATGGGAAAAATGGAACTCTGTCATGGTAAATTTCTTTAAGCATTTTCTGTCTTTTCATAGGGGAAAAGAGAAAAAAAACAACGTTAAAAAAACCCTGGGATACTCAAGAATATGTAAAACCAGAGTCTTAAAATATAAAAGCTCAAATTACACTGTATTTTTGAACAAAATGAGTAAAAAATAAAAGCAACTATTGGAGTGTGTAGTGCATTAAGCACAGTGCTTGAAAGATCAAAGTACTTATTGTTTCATGCTGGAAGTTCCCTCAACTATGAAATAATGTACTCTCTGGCATACATTATAGCTTGTTAAAGGGACTGATTTGGTCTGGGCAATAAACATCATGTCAAACATTATGGCAGAAAAACCTGCTTAATGTTTTGTAATAAGACAGAATTTTTTGTTCTTAAACATCTGCCAACTGAATTCACAAGTGAAGACAGAAAATGTCATCAATTCAGCAACAATCTTATAAATTCAGTTTCTTTTTTGTCTATGCAAACCAAGGAAAAACTTCTTGATAATCAGCATTGACTATACTACTTTATGGTATGATTAAACAAAAGCTTTTTACTTTTATATAACATGCTAATGAATACATATGAATTTTAATACTCTTACTGTTCAGATTTTAACAAGCATATTGCCAGCAGATCATTTTAAAGGCATCTGGTTTTTAATGTATTGAATAGAGGGTTGAGTCAAATAGCTAAATATGTACATACATCCTTTTAGAAAACATTTCTGTCCTTACTTACAGATACTACTGTTTTTCCTTAGACCACCAGAGGCTGCTGCTGTACATATTGGCTAATGCTTCCACCCAGAAACTTCATGCCCTAGCCAACCTTCATTTATTACTGAACTAAACTGAGAATTTGTTGATCTCTAACCTTTTTCTATGGAAACAGATCATACAGGCTTAAATGTGACATGACTGTTCCCTCCATCATCCAAACCATTTCCACTCCCTACAGTTTTTCACTTTGACAGTGTCTTCTCTATATTAAAAGACGCTTAGAAATGTAAATCAGTATTTATCCCCTTCTAAATAGCATTCACCACTTAAACAAGTACGCTCAATGGATTCTGAAATTATTAAAGGAAAAAGTAAATCACATAATTTTATAATGAAAGTAATTTGCAATAATGCTGTTGCCACATTAGTCAAAGGATATCAAAGAGGCAGCAAAGGAAGAGGTAGGAAGAAGTACCTTTATCATGCCATCTGATGGGGTCAGGTTTTCTGGGTAAAAGGATAAGCCTTTCCTAGGCCTGTATGCTGGGAAATTTGTCCCTTTTTTTTTTCTTCACTGAGTTTAGCTGCTTTAATAATTCTTTGTGCAAATACTATTTTTGCTGTAGCACAATCTATAACAGCGCTATTTATGCTAACAGCATATCAATGAAATTTAATTAATTCTGGATGTAGCATCCTTTTCATAAATAATTTTTACCCGCTTTCTGTGAGAGATTAAATAGAAAAAGATCATGTGCAACTAATTAGTTTGTTTTACTAAAAACAAATGCATCGGGATAATTTGTGCCAGTGTTTAGGAGAAAGCAGTAAGAGGCAGGTTTATTAATACACGGTTAAGTACACAGCGAGTGCTGGTGGGCAGGAAATCCTGGCAAGCATGCGAGCACAGTTGTGCCATTTCTGCTTATTTGTTCAGTGCAGCTGACACGAAGCATCGCCTGACTGAAGGTCACCGCAGAGCATCCGCTTGTGCAGGGCAGCCTTTCAGTGCAGCAGATTTATTCCACGTTGGATGGAGCTGCTTCCCGACATAGCTGTAGTCCTGCCAGCTGTGCGGATCTGGCCCCGTGGCCGTCCCTGGACAGATGCGGACTCCTGCTGCCTACCCTGTGAGTTGGCAAGGTGCACACCGGCTCTCATCCAGAGCCTCTGCGACTGCATTAGCGCGCTGCTGAGATCAAGCTAATAAGCCCTTTATTCCACCAGAAGAGACAAAATGACAAGCGCTAGGCAGACGGCTCCCAAGACGTAAGGAACATGGTCCAGCACAATGAAAGTCAGTGGCAGACCCAGGCATCAGGACTTGAACCTGAAAAGAGTCATGCCAGTACTTATACCACAATGCCCTGGTTTTTAGCTCTTTTAGCATTACTTTACCGATACCTCTGAAACAACACATGGGTTTCACTGAATTATAGAATGGTTTGGGTTGAAAAGGACCTTTAAGCTCATCCAGTTCCAACCCCCTAGGACACCTTCCACTAGACCAGGTTGCTCCAAGCCCCATCCAACCTGACCTTGAACACTGCCAGGGATGGGACAGCCACAGCTTCTCTGTGCAATCTGTGCCAGGGCCTCACCACCCTCACAGGGAAGAACTTCTGCCTAAGATCTCATCCACCCATATTTGCCTTTTAAAGGCTGTTACTTCTTTGTGTTCTAGAGAAATCTCTTTCACTTCTAAGCAACAGCAAAATCATGCTGGCAATGGAAAACTCATGACAGCTGCTTAGAAACTACTATGGCATTATCTATCATTTTTGTCCCATGTACTACTTGGGCATTCAGAATTCAAAATCAGAGCAGTTCAGGTGCTGGGACATAAATGTATAGTGACGCTTTGGGTGCCACAAGGTATTTGGGATTCCTGGAGAGATCTAGCCCATGTCTTGTAGGATCTGTGCCACCAGAGACCTGCACCACCCTGGCCAAACGAGGACTGTAAAGCTTCTACAGTGGCACCAAGCACCTACAATTAGAGCTCTGTGTCATTCCTAAAGGGTCAGATAAGCTCTAAGTTACTACAGTAATTTCTGTAGAACAGGAAAAATATGTGTTTGTCGTATTTCATTCTATAGATGAACATTCTATTCAGTGAACAGGCATCTTACATTAAATAGCTAAAGTTTGTAGTGTTTAAACTATAGTAATATTCAATAATTTATGCATAGGCTGTTTAGCTCCTGCAGTTAAATTAGGTATTTTTTAAAGTCCTGAGATTGTAAAGACTTCTGTTACGTTTTACATCTGATAGTCTGGAAAAGTTGCATTTGTCTTCTTTTCCTTGAGCAGTGAAAAGAAAGAGACGATCACTGAAGGAAGATTTTGCATCTCTTCAAGAGCACCACTGACTCTCCTTTCTGCCATACCCTCTCTTTGTTCTGCATTTCACAAGTGTGGTTTAATCAAAGAAAAGGAATAAATGGAGGCCATCTAGCTTTGGTGTCTTTCAAACATTCATTATGTGATGCCAACAAAATGTGCATTGTTCAATCCGACTCCTAAAATGTGAGGCAAGCCGTGAGAGTTTCCAAAAGAAAGAACCAGCTTGCATCTCTCCTCCCACCATGAGCTGTGCGGTGCTCCTGTGGTGCTAAAAAAGACTGTCTCTCACAGGTCAGATGAGTCCTCTTTCCTTTCAGATGGGATTCAGGCTTGATAAACCTGGCCAGTTAGCTAATGTTAAAGGAAATTAGCTCAGCAGAAAGCAGGCATACTTGTTGAAGGCAAAGGTGAATAAAATTATTCAAACTTCTTGTACTCAGATACTGCCTGTCTTTGATTGCAGAGCGATTGCAGTGAAGGACTGAAAAGACCTCACAGGTCTTCTGGTCCATCCTCCTGCCAGTACAGGTTGCTCTCTGCAAGTATCCTTTATAATTTATCTAATGAAATCAAAGGGTAATATTCTTTTAGCTGATACCCAAACAAGGATAATATCCTCTAACCTACTGCAAGCAGTTGCACATTTTGATGCTAGATTTCAGTGTGTTTGGGAAAACCATCAGAAGAAAATTAGCAAGGGCTCATACGCCTTGTAGATTCTTTACATGTTTTTTCTTTGGGGACAAGTCAGACATAAAAGCCTTCATAGAGATGACGAAAATTAATTTCTGCAATAAATATATATAGTCATCTTAAGATTAATGATTCTGTTGCAGAATAACCCATTTCTGTGGGGACATGCCACCCCGCTCGACTCCTCAAGAAGTATTTATTTGGTTTAGGTAGGAGGATATGAGGACTGCACAACTATGCTTGGAGGTCAGGAAAACATTTGTGGAGGTCTAGTAAATGAATGCCAGCAGGCAGGGAACAAGGGCACAGGATGCACAGTGGGTTCAAGGATGTGTTTTCAACTCATCTGCTATGGAAAACAAAGTGAAAATTCTGGAAAAATATGGAGAAAAAAAACGTAGCTTTTGGGATTAAGATGAATCTGGTAGTTCGTCTGAAGTCTGCTTGACTGCCTGCAGCAGTGAGAGCTGCCAAAGGGGCTAGAAATAATGTGGGGCTTGGTGGCATGGAGGAGTGTGGAATAAGCTGCCCAGAAAAAATGTCAGTGCCTGCCCTGCAATTCATAGGTGACTGACAACTAAAAAAATTAATTATTACAGCTCTTTTATTCTGTGTTACATTTTGAATACTTACAAGTGGAGGATTTTACTAACTAAAATCCTTACTTTTTGTAAATTTACTTATTGTGCAATGTTACTTTGAATTATTTACATCTTGAGAACAAGCTTTATGTCTTTAATCAGCTCGTTGTCATCCCTGCACAGGCAATAAAATATGCCTTATTGTGAGCTCTGAGGAGAACAGAGTCATGACCTCCATTCTTGCTATGCCTTGGTGATTCTAGCAGATTCAGAGCCTGAACTTCATTTTCAAAGTGTCCAGACAGAAGTCTTTCCCAAGTTTTTCTGTTTTACAGTATCCCCAGCCATGAACTCATCTAAATATTGCGAAATCATCCTGTTCCTCTCTTGACTGAATCTTTGTTTTATCCTTCTCTTCCTGGCTAAAACAGAATGCTAAACAGATCAAAAGTGCTTTTTGCCTTTTGTAGTGGGTGGTGTCGATAGCAGGGTTTCTCTGCTGAATGGGCTGCATGGTGTTCAGCTGCACTCTTACACACTTTGTTATTTTGCAGTTGATTCTCATTCTCTTCCTCTGTATTTTTTGATCAGTACTTTGCAAGAGTGAATTTGTAATACACAATGAGGTATATTTTCTTTATTATCAACTAAAACTTTAATTTTAGTTAGTTTTCCCAATAGATACCACTGCTTGGAGAGAAACTACTGAATAAAGTGATACCGAGGTGCATTTACCAAGAGTTGTATGTGTTGAGGAGCCTTAAATTCTTCTGGGCTCTTAAGCAACAGTGTGGGAACTTTTAGTATGGTACTTTTAGCCTGGACTGAGAAAACATCCATGGGTTAGAAGCTTTCAACAAATACAGCCGCATTACTCCTATTACTGTCAAACAGTGTGAGTGATTACGGGGATTGCAAACCAGGGTTGCAGGGCCTATGGTTCCCTTCTGCTGTTAGATCATATAGCAGGAGGGATCCTTAGTTCACTATCAGGATGTGCTGAAAGAACTTGCCATGTGACAGGTTTTTAGTTCTTTAATGAAATATTGCTCCTCGTTGCTAAGCCTGTGCATCTCTGAAAGTATCAGCAAAAATCGTAAAATCCCAGACTGGTTTGCATTGAAAGAAACCTTAAAGCCCATCCAGTTCCAACCCCCTGCCACAGAAAGGGACACCTTGCACTAGACCAAGTTGTTCCAAGCCCCATCCAACCTGGCCTTGAACACTGCCAGGGATGGGGCAGCCACAGCTTCTCTGGGCACCCTGTGCCAAGACCTCAGCACTCTCACAGGGAAGAACTTTTGCCTAAGATCTCATCTCAGTCTCCTCTCTGTCAGGTTAAAGCCATTCCCCTTGTCCTGTCCCTACAGGCCCTTGTCCAAAGCCCCTCTCCAGATTTCCCATAGCCCCTTTAGGCATTGGAGCTGCTCTAAATTCTCCCCTGAAGAAGCCTTCTGTTCTTCAGACTGAACAAGCCCAGCTCTTCTCAGCCTGTCTCCAGAGCAGAGCTGCTCCAGCCCTCGCACCATCCCTGTGGCTTCCTCTGGACCCTCTCCAACAGGTCCCAGTCCTGCATCTGGGTTTGTTGTGTCCTCACTGAATTAAAGAGTGAGTAGAAGAGTTGCTGTCTCCCAGATGTCTTACTTTACAACATACATATTCTCTGGGGTCACATAAATTTTGATCAGTCATTATACCTATAATGCAGTTTGAATTTTCCTACTGCTGAACCCAGGACAATGACCCAGGGAACTACAGACCAGTCAGTCTCAGCTCTGTGCCTGGCAAAATCTTGGAACAGATTCTCCTGGAAAGCATGCTGTCCTGAGATCAGCAATGGAAGTAATTTTCTCGTTCTGAGTAGCTGGTGCAGTGCTGTGTTTTTGGCTTTTGGCCTGGGAACAGCGCTGATAACACTGATATCTTTAGTTGTTTCTCAGTAATGTTTACTCTGACCAAGGACTTTGTGAGTGTCATGCTGTGCCAGAGAGAAGGGGAAGCCGGGAGGAAGCAGAGACAGGACACCTGACCCAAAACTAGGCAAAGGCATATTCCATACCACAGCACATCATGCCCAGTACATAAACTGGGGCAGTTAGCTGAAAGGACTAGAGCACTGCTTGGGTGGGCTGGGTATCGGTTGGCAGGTGGTGAGCAGTTGTATTCTCTTCTCTTGTTATTTCTCTTAACATTATAATTATTGGTGGTAGCAGTAGTGCTTTTGTGTTATAACTTAGTTACTGGACTGTTCTTATCTCAGCCTGTGGGAGTTACATTCTTTCAATTCTCCTCCCCATCCATCCAGGAGCTGGGGGGAGGAAAGGAGAGGAGTGAGAGAGTGACTACGTGGTTTTGAGTTACTGACTGGACTTAAACCATGGCAGTTCTTTTTTGGTGCCCAGCGTGGGGCACAAAGGGTTGAGATAATGACAGATCTGACTGGAGTGTGTCTAATCGGATTTGTGATAAGCATTTTTTTTTTTTTTTTAATTAATAGTCACTCGTCACAATGCTGATTTATTGGCTCTCAAAGTTGTTGCTCTTGATCTCACAGTTCCAGCATGTCGTACCTTACTTACAGCCGGTGTTTGCTGTGTTAGTGTTTATCAGGTGGGGGGCTTGGGCTAAGGTTCTTGTTTCATTGTACTTTATGGAAATGACTTGTAATACAATAGAATCATTGACCTTGAAACTGATCTGGCTTGTATTCCCAGTGTGGTCATCACCTCTATACCTTGGGAAGTATATAATAGAAGTGTTTAACAATTATGCATCTTTTTTTTCCTCCTCAAGTGGTCCACCCGTGAGGCAGACAGTCTCTTATGCTCCCAGATCCCCAGCAGACCGTCCACAGCATCATTTGAGAGTTCTGAAGATTTTGAATGGCCTTTGAGTACTCTTGAGATCTGCCTGCTGATTGTGATGGAGATCACCATGCTGGCACATATACAGAGTGTGTTTTACGCACAACCATTTCGTCTGATCTCAAGAGTTAAGCAGAGTCGGGTTTGGGCCTTGTCTAGGGTTAGACAATGATATAGGAGGACCAGGAGATTTTCCCCGAGGCTGGACAGTCATGAATGGCAGGGTGTGCGGGATAGTATGGCCAAGTATCTAGGCCAGTGGGCCCCTCCAGTGCTTTGGAATTTCACCACTGAACAGGTGCAAAATCCAGAAAAACTTCTAAAACACTTAAATGAGGTGCGTTGTCATCCTGGTCATACCAGAGAGGGACAGATCATGGCAACGTGCTGGGGCTTGGCCTACACTTACAGAGTCCTGTTCAACACTATCCAGCACCTTCAAAGTGAAAAAAATGTCCCTGGATCTGATGGCAAAGCAACAGACAGCGCAGCTACTCCAGCTCTAAGTACAGCAGCTACACCAGCCACAGTGACAAGTACAACAGCTACCCAAACCCTGACAACAGATACTGCAGCCACTCCAACCACAGTGATAATCACTGCAGCTAAACCAGAGGACCAATTTGTGCCAATATCGGTTGCCCCTATGTGCAAGGGGCAAAGCAAAAAAGAGGCAAGAAAGATGAAGCAAGATGAACAAACAATGTACTCACGACCAGGGACAGCATCTGACCAGGAGTTGTTATTACATGAATCAGAGGAAGAAGAAGAGGTGACTTCTCAACCCTGGACTTCAACCGAGCTATGGAATATGCAAAAAGATTTTACCTGTCAACCAGGGGAGCACATCATCACCTGGTTGCTCCAGTGCTGGGACAGTGGGGCTGATGGTCACAAATCAGAAGGTAGGGAAGCCAAGCAGCTGCGATCACTTGCTGAGAAGGGGGAATTGATAGAGCAATTGCAAAAGAGAAAAAGTCCCTCAGCCTTTGGAAGCAGCTCTTGGCAGCTGTGAAAGAAAGGTTTCCATACAACGACAATGTTATGAGTCGTTCAGCCAACTGGACCACGATAGAGAAAGGCATCCAGTCTCTTCGGGAATCAGCCATTGTAGAAATGATCTGTCATAGGCCGGATGCAGGGAATGCATCCATAGATCCAGATGAAGTCGAATGTACACAACCCATGTGGCGGAAATTTACACGGAATGCACCATCATCATATGCCCACTCATTGGCAACAGTAACCTGGAATGACGTAATACCACTAACAGTGGATGAAATGATTCATCAGTTCCGAGAGTTCGAAGACTATCTCACCCCTTCCATCATTTCAGCTGTGGAAAAACTGTCTCAGGAGTTCAAACAATTGAGAGATGATCTGTGGGATTTATCCAGCTCCCCACATGTACCAACCCACATCTCAGCTATTAACAAAAGGCATCCTACTGCTCAAGAGAGAAAATATAGAAGGTATACACCACGGGCCACCGTATGGCATTACCTGCAGGATCACGGAGAAGACGTGAGAAAGTGGGATAGAAAACCTGCCTCAGATCTGGAGGAACGGGAGCATGAATTGAAGAGGAAAACAAAGGTCAAGGCTGATCAGCCCATGAAAGCTGTGGCTTCAGTTTCTGGTGAGCAGGTTCCCAGATGGAGTGGAACAGCTGATTTTACTCCAGCTCCTGTAATAAAGACTAATCCCTGTCAACAAGATGTAAGTAACCAATGTTGTGATGACTGTTAGAGGGGCCCTGCCTCCAGCCAGGTGGACATAGAGGACAATCGGATTTACTGGACTGTGTGGATCAGATGGCCTGGCACATCTGTCCCACAGAAGTATAAGGCTCTAGTAGATACCAGTGCACAGTGTACCCTGATGCCATCAAGCTGTCAAGCGGTGGAACCCATTTCTATTTCTGGAGTGACAGGAAGATGCCAAGACTTGACTGTACTGAAGGCTGAAATCAGCCTGACTGGCAAGAAGTGGCAAAAGCACCCCATTGTGACTGGTCCAGAGGCTCCATGCATCCTTGGCATAGACTACCTCAGGAGAGGGTACTTCAAAGGCCCAAGAGGGTACTGATGGGCTTTTGGTATTGCTGCTTTGGAGACTGAGGAAATTGAGCAGCTGTCCGCCTTGCCTGGTCTCTCAGAGGATGCTTCTGTTGTGGGGTTGCTGAAGGTCGAAGAACAACAAGTGCCAGTCGTGACCACAGCAGTGCACCGGCGGCAATATCGCACCAACCGAGACTCCCTGATTCCCATCCATAAGCTGATCCGTAGTCTGGAGAGTGAGGGAGTGATCAGCAGGACCCGCTCACCCTTTAATAGTCCCATATGGCCAGTGTGAAAGTCTAATGGAGAGTGGAGAGTAATGGTAGACTATCGTGGCCTGAATGAAGTCACACCACCATTGAGTGCTGCCGTACTGGACATGCTAGAACTTCAGTGTGAACTGGAGTCAAAGTCAGCCAAGTGGTATGCCACGATTGATATTGCCAATGCATTCTTCTCAATTCCTTTGGCAGCAGAGTGCAGGCCACAGTTTGCTTTTACTTGGAGGGGTGTCCAGTACACTTGGAACTGACTGCCCCAGGGGTGGAAACACAGCCCTACCATCTGCCATGAACTGATCCAGAATGCACTGGACAGGGGCAAGCTCCAGAACACCTGCAATACATCGATGACATTATTGTGTGGGGTGATACAGTGGAAGAAGTCTTTGAGAAAGGGAGGAAAATAATCCAAATCGTGCTGAAAGCTGGTTTTGCCATAAAACAGAGTAAGGTCAAGAGGCCTGCACAGGAGATTCAATTTTTGGGAATAAAATGGCAAGATGGACGTCGCCAGATCCCCACAGATGTGATCAACCAGATAACAGCAATGTGTCCACCAACTAATAAGAAAGAAACACAAGCTTTCTTGGGTGCTGTGGGTTTCTGGAGAATGCGTATCCTGAACTAGTTTGATTGTAATCCCTCTCTATCATGTGACCCGGAAGAAGAATGATTTTAAATGGGGCCCTGAGCAACAACAAGCTTTTGAGCAAATTAAACATGAGATAGTTCATGCAGTAGCCCTTGGACCAGTTCGGATGGGGCCAGATGTAAAAAATGTACTGTACACCGCAGCTGGGGAGAATGGTCCTACCTGGAGCCTCTGGCAGAAAGCTCCAGGGGAGACTCGAGGTCGACCCCTTGTCTTTTGGAGTCAGGGATACAGAGGATCTGAGGCCAGCTATACCGCAACTGAGAAAGAGATACTGGCAGCCTATGAAGGGTTCAAGCTGCTTCAGAGGTGATTGGCACTGAAGCACAGCTCTTCCTGGTACCCCAGTTGCCCGTGCTGGGCTGGATGTTCAAAGGCAGGATCTCCTCTACACATCATGCAACCGATGCTACATGGAGTAAATGGGCTGCACTAATTACACAATGAGCTCAAACAGGAAATCCCAGTCATCCAGGCATTCTAGAAGTCATCATGGACTGGCCAGAGGGCAAAGATTTTGGAATGTCACCAGAGGAGGAGGTGATGCGTGCTGAAGAGGCCCCACCATATAATAAACTGTCAGAAAGTAAAAAGCAGTGGGACAGCCAGATACAAGTTCACGGCCATGTCCATCCCGCCCTGCTGCTGGAGCCCACCCGTATTACAAGTAATTACCATAAAGTACAATGAGACAAGAACCTTAGCCAAGCACCCCACCTGATAAACACTAGCACAGCAAATACCGGCTATAAGAAAGTATGACATGATGAAACTTTGAGATCAAGAGCAACAACTTTGAGAGCAAATAAATCAGCATTGTGATGAGTGACTATTAATCTGAAACAATGAATGCTTTTCACAAATCCGATTAGACACACTCTGGTCAGATCTCGTTATCTCAACCCTTTGTGCCCCACATTGGGCACCAAAAAGAACTGTCATGGTTTAAGCTCAGCCGTAAATCACGCATTCGCTCTCTCCCCCCCTTTCTTCCCCAACTCCTGGAGGGTTGGGGAGGAGAATCAAAAGAATGTAACTCCCACGGGTTGAGATAAGAACAGTCCAGTAACTAAGGTATAACACAAACCACTACTGCTACCACCAATAATAATAATGATAAAGGAAATAACAAGGGAAGAGAATACAACTGCTCACCACCCGCAACAAATGCCCAGCCCAACCAAGCAGTGATCTATCCCTTCTGGGTAACTGCTCCCAGTTTATATTGTAGACATGACGTGCTGTGGTACGGAATACCTCTTTGGCTAGTTTGGGTCAGGTGTCCTGTCTCTACTTCCTCCCAGCTTCCCCTCCTCCCTGGCAGAGAATGAGACTCACAAAGTCCTTGGTCCGACTAAATATTTGAGCAGTAACTAAAAACATTGGTGTTATCAGCGCTGTTCCCAGGCCAAAAGTCAAAACCACAGTACTACACCAGCTACTCAGAAGGAGAAAAATTACTGCTACTGTTGAACTCAGTACAGACTGTTACAAGAGATGGATCCCAACATCATGGTCCAGATGGACTCAGCAGCTTTATAGGAAGTGGTCCATGCACTAAGGAATGATATCTCTCTCTCTCTGTCTCTGTGGATGTATATAGGTGTATATATATATGAGATAAGAGTGATGGCATATTGAAAACGTGGGATGTGAGCATGACTTGAATGGTGTGGAATAAGTGGTGGATACTGTCCTGGGTTCAGCAGTAGCAGTCATTTTCTCCTTCTTAGTAGCTGGTGCTGTGCTGCGTTTTTGACTTTTGGCCTGGAAACAGCGCTGATAACACTGATATCTTTAGTTGTTGCTCAGTAATGTTTACTCTGACGAAGGACTTTGTGAGTGTCATGCTCTGCCAGAGAGAAGGGGAAGCCAGGAGGAAGCAGAGACAGGACACCTGACCCAAACTAACCAAGGAGGTATTCCATACCACAGCACATCATGTCTACAATATAAACTGGGAGCAGTTACCCGGAAGGGATAGATCACTGCTTGGTCGGGCTGGGTATCAGTCGACAGGTGGTGAGCAGTTGTATTCTCTTCCCTTGTTATTTCCTTTATCATTATTATTACTGGTGGTAGCAGTAGTGGTTTGTGTTATACCTTAGTTACTGGACTGTTCTTATCTCAGCCTGTGGGAGTTACATTCTTTCGATTCTCCTCCCCATCCCTCCAGGAGTGGAGGTGGGAAGAAGGGGGGAATGAGCAAACAGCTGCGTGGTTTCTGAGTGACACGCTGGGTTTAAACCACGACACATGCTAAGGCACATGAAAAACTACAAGATGGTTAGGGGCAGCCAGCATGGCTTCACTAAGGGAAAATCCTGCCTGACCAATTTGGTGGCCTTCTGTGGGCTGCGGAACTGATGGACAGGGGCAGAGCAGCTGATGTCGTCTACCTGGACTTTTGCAAAGCATTCAGCACTGTCCCACATGACATCCTTGTCTCTAAATTGGAGAGAAGTGTTGCAGTCAGCAGCTCAATGTCCAGTTGGAGACCAGTAACGAGTGGTGTCCCTCAGGGATCGGTGTTGTTCAACATCTTTGTTGGTGGCATGGACAGTGGGATTGAGTGCGCCCTCATTAAGTTTGCCAATTACACCAACCTGTGTGGTTCAGTTGGTACGCTGGAGGGAAGGGATGCCATCCAGAGGGACATTGACAGGTTTGTGAGGTAGGCTGATGCCAACCTTACAAAGTTTAACTATGCCAAGTGCAAGGTCCTGCACCTGGGTCAGAGCAATCCCAGGCACAGCTATAGGTTGAGCAGAGAAGAGATTCAGAGCAGCCCTGTGGAGAAGGACTTGGGGGTGTTGGTCAATGAGAAAATGAACATGAGCCTGCTTCAGTGTGCGCTCGCAGCCCAGAAGGCCAACTGTGTCCTGGGCTGCACCAAGAAGAGCGTGACCAGCGGGTCGAAGGAGGTGATCCTGCCCCTCTACTCTGCTCTCGTGAGACCTTACTTGGAGTATTGTGTGCGGTTCTGGTGTCCTCAACATAAAAAGGGCATGGAACTGTTGGAACAAGTCCAGAGGAGGGCCACGAGGATGATCAGGGAACTGGAGCACCTCCCGTATGAAGACAGGCTGAGAAAGTTGGGGCTGTTCAGCCTGGAGAAGAAAAGGCTGTGTGAAGACCCCGTAGCAGCCTTCCAGTATCTGAAGGGGGGCTATAGGGATGCTGGGGAGGGACTCTTCATTAGGGACTGTAGTGATAGGACAACGGGGTAATGGGTTAAAACTTAGACAGGGGAAGTTTAGATTAGATACAAGGAGGAAGTTCTTTACTGTGGGGGTGGTGAGGCACTGGCACAGGTTGCCCAAGGAAGTTGTGAATGCTTCATCCCTGGCAGTGTTCAAGCATGGGTTGGACAGAGCCTTGGGTGACATGGTTTAGTGTGAGGCATCCCTGCCCATGGCAGTGGGTTTGGAACTGAATGATCTTAAGGTCTTTTCCAACCCTAACTATTCTATGATTCTACGGTGGTATACGTAAGACTGGAAGGTTTCCTTTCTACCAAAAGCAAAGGTTTAATCAGTACATACAGTCATATAGCACAGCAAAAAACTTAACGTAGTTAATTCAATACAATACGCCTAGTACTCCATAAGCATCTGCAACGTGCTGTTTCTTTGAGGCTGGTGTTTCTTTCCAGGATGGTTCTTCATTCCTATCCCCTAACTTTTCCACTTGCCATGTAACTGAATAATCTGGTTTCAAAAATCTTGCAAGTTCAGCCTGTATCCTAGGAAAGTAAGCAATTGACATTATCACTTAATATGTCAACAGTCCCTCTGTTCTTAACCTGTGAAAACAGAAGCCTTAATTGCATGGACACATTAAGAAGACAGAGATTTATTTCTTTTAGGGATCTTGTTTGCTGGGGAATTCTTTTGAAGTTAGTGAACTAAGTAATGAAGATATTTAGCAAAGCTTAGGCTGAGTAAGTAGTTTTGAAAGATTTTTAGGTTCTGCAATTAACTTTGAGGTCTTATCCTTTGATAACTAACTGCTGTCACACATACCACCTTGCAGCACACCTCACTGAGTCTCTAGGTATTCCTCTTTTCCTGTTGAAAAATGAATAAATATATTTGATGACAGGATCATGTTATTCATTTTGTGTCCTTTGCACAGGCTGCCAAAAAAGGGTAGGCTTATTTTTAATGGCTGTTGCTTATTTTTAAATCCTTTACCAGTGGAGACCTTTGCAGTGTGTGAAATCCTCCTTGTTGAGATATGTCAAACTTTCGGGCACTGTGTGCTGTTTAAGGCTCTGCCTTAAGTGGACAAGTGAGTTTTTGCTGTGATAGTTCTTAAAATAACAGCATCCGATTTGGTCATGGAGTCCACTTGTAAATACCTTTCTGCTGCTCTTGGCTGTTTGTTCATCATGTTCTTTCACCATTTCTCTTTCTTTTTTGAACAACCCCAGCTGACTGATAGAGTTTGGCTGATATTTAAGTGGATTTTTATCTTGATGAGCACCAGGCAGTATCATGACTGGAGTAGAAGTTCAGGTATTGCTCTTAATTCTGTTACAATTATGGTAAATCACCATGACCTTCCAGTGCCTAAAGGGGCTGACAAGAAAGATGGAGAAGGGCTTTTGAAAAGGGCCTGTAGGGACAAGACAACGGGAATGGCTTTAAACTTGCAGAGGGGAAATTGAGATGAGATCTTAGGCAGAAGTTCTTCACTGTGAGGGCGCTGAGGCCCTGGCACACGTTGCCCAGAGAAGCTGTGGCTGCCCCATCCCTGGCAGTGTTCATGGCCAGGCTGGATGGGGCTTGGAGCAACCTGGTCTAGTGGAAGGTGTCCCTGCCTGTGGCAGGGATTGGAACTGGATAAGCTTTAAGGTCCCTTCCAACCCAAACCAGTTTGAGATCCTGTGGTGATATGATTTTCTAGCAACACTATGTAATATGCCTATTTCTACCCAAAGATAAAGTGACCAAGCAAAACTCAGATCTTCTAGACTCAGCAAAGACAGACTGCAGTTGCAAAAGGTGACCACTGCCGCAGTTCTGTCAGAGGTCCACAGAGCATGCAAAAGTGGGAAAGAAAAGCTTATGATATGGAAATATTGGAAATTATTTCATCTCCGCAGTGATGGTCACCCAGGACCTCTCTGAGCTGTATTGAAAGTCACTCTGTCTCAAATGCTTGTGGTTCAAAGACTGGGGAATTTACACAATGTAAGTTTTTATACTTCTGCACTGCTGGAAGTACAGAGCTTGCTCATTTTGCTTTTAATTGCAAGTATTAGGCATAGGACTTGTGACCAGTCCTGGATGACACTGCTTTGAGTGTGTTGATGGACTAGCAACCTTCAGAGGTGGTCTCCAGCTGATGTGGTTCAATGATTCTACGTTCGTTATTTCCACTTCAGCCCTCAAAGAAGTATTTAAGTTATGGATAGGCTTTGTGGATGTTGTGAAAAAGGCATATTTCCCTGTCTTTTCAACATTTGGTGCTACGGAGATTGTGGTTGGTCATCCACTTACAAAGGGCAGTCTCAGTTGATAGGGGCTAGGAAGCCTACCTAGGTATTAGCGTGGTTAATTCAATGTGGTCTTACACAAGTATTGCTACAGAAATGCACCTTGAAAGACATAAGCCCCTCTGGACAGGCAGTGGTGTTGCTTGTCATTTTTAACATGGGCATGTTAAGCAGGACATTCATGATTTCTTCAGAAATCAAGAAATCTCTTATGCCAGATCATCTGCTTAAATTTGCTGTAGAACCTTAGAGCAATACTGCAGCAGGAATTTTTTCACAGATGTTCTCCAGATATTCCTGGCATGCCCATTTTTGAATAATGGGAAGGACACAAGTACTATCTGCCTCCTTACTACTCCCTCTCCTTTGTTATTTCTTCAGCAAAAAAGGTTTTCATCTGCATTGTTAGTTTCAGTCCACAAACTTTCATTTTAAGCTGCAAAGCAGTTCCTGAGTTTTGGGAAGAGGAGAAAGCACTCTGTGACTTTCAGATTTATTATTTGCCAAGTGTCTGTTTAACAGAGGGTAGACATGGCAGGACTAAAAGGCTGCAACTTTATGAAAGCATTAGTGAGCAGAGGTTTAATTAAGCCTATGCGCAACTGCTTGTTAGGAGATTTTCTCTACATTGTTAATTTTAAAGTGAGACCTGAATCTATGTCTCAGCTGCAGGCCAGTGCATTAACTATAGGTTGTCTTGAAGCCCTGGGACAAGCCCCTGGTTTCTCTTCATGTCTTAAACCCATGCCCGTGTTCGTAAGGGTTGTGAATTATTTAAGATGGTCCTGTCCAATGTTCTGTGAATGCTGTTCATTAGAAGAAGTCTGCTTATGAAGACACCAAAACTAATCCATGCTGCTTCACGAAGAGGCAGGTTTCGGTACTTTGGTGTTGACTGGGATATCGGGCACAGTGAATGTAGTTGCAGTTCGGGTGATATCCAGGACATCTGCTAGCTGGCAACTGTCAGTTCTTACCACTCATTGTCGGCTTTATTACCAAACAAGATTTCAGATTTAAAATATAGAAACATTTGCACCAACAGAGCTGAACTACAAAAATAGCAAAATAATTCAAATGTGGGTTGTTAAACAGTGTTCAACTCTTGTTGATCATAAGAGCTATGAGAGGTTTTCCAAAGTCTCAGCCTGAAGATCTGGTTAATCAGCTTCTATGGGACATCCAGGACAAGACCATTCTTGGGGTTACAGCTTTTGTGCCGCCACTATTAAGGACAGATCCTGCAATTGCCCAGGTCCATTCTTCTGCACAATCTCTTCCCCAGTGCAGAACTGTCAGTCCTCCTTCTCTTTTCCTGCTTATCTGCACTTCCATCACCTATCACCAAGCACTATTTCATGGCAATATGAGGATGCAGTGGGTTGACCTTGGCTGGCTGTCAAGTGCCCACCCAGCTGCTCTTTCCCCTTCTCAACTGGGTAGGGAAGAGAAAATACAACAAAAGGCGTGTGAGTTGAGGTGAGGACAAAGAGATCAGCCAGCTATTACCGTCACGGGCAAAACAGATGTGCCTCAGGGAAATTATTTTCATTTATTGCCAATTGACAATGCACTAGGATAATGAGAATTAAAAACAATCTTAAAACACCTTCCCCCACCCCTCACTTCTTTCTGGGCTCAACTTCATTCCCAAATTCCTCACCTTCTCCCCTCCAGTGGTGCAGGGGGATGGGAAATAGGGATTGTAGTCAGTTCCTCACAGGCTGTCTCTGCCGCTCCTTACTCCTCACTGTTTTCCCCTGCTCCAGTGTGAGATACCTGCTCCAGATGGATACCTCCTCCACACCATGGACCTCCTTAGGTTGCAGATGGATATCTGCTCGCCATGGACTGCAGGGGACACCCTGCCTCACCAGGGTCTGCACCACGGACTGCAAAGGAATCAGTCTGTGCTCTGACACCTGGAGCACCTTCTTTCTCACTGACCCTAGGGTCTGAAGAGCTGCTACTCTCACACATTCTTGCTCCCCTCTCCAGCCGCAGTTGCACACATGGTTTTTCACCCTTTCTAAATACATTATCCCAGAGGCACTGCCACTGTTGCTGATGAACTCGGCCTCGGCCAGCAGTGGGTCTGTCTTAGGGCTGGCTGCACTGGGCCCATCAAACAGGGGGGAAGCTTCTGGTGGCTTCTGTGAGAAGCCGCCAAATAGCACCCCACTACTAAAACTTTGCCATGCAAACCCAACACAGGGCCTAATGTTATTTCCTTGCACTTTTTTCCTTAAGATCTCGATTAACATTTCTGTGGTGTACCTTAATGAGCACATTGCTGGCTACACCCGATGGATGCACTGTACATCTTGCTTTCCTCACTCTCTCAAATAGCAAGAGGTAACAAACCTCACAGATAGAAAACCTCAGATATTAAGCAGGAAGAACTGCTCAATTAATAATGCTTCCATCTTTTTCTGATAAATTTTATTGGCTTTGCACCGTTGTTGAGGAACAAGCTGGATTTTTTTTCAGGGAGGCTTAGTAAGTTGATATTCTTATTTATTTTAATCCTGATGTAACATTTCATAGGAAACTTATACAAACTTTGACAAGAAATGTTAGAGGACTAACCTGTAAGATGGACAATATGTGTGCATCATGATACAGAGAAGTTCAACAAAACGAACTTAAAGAGTAAAGTTATTTTTAATTAAAGCGCAAGTCCAAACCTCGAAAACTAAGTAACAATTTAAATGGGTTCAGGTTGCAGATGTTGAATCCATTCAGTCCTTTTCTTAAAACACATCAAACAAATGGTGCTGGCTAATAAAGGATTACAATGGCATCAAGGACCGTTTATAACAGTAACAAAAGCTACACCCATGTAGGGTTTTGAGGGTTTATTTTTCTTATCCCACCCACTGGCATAGATATCATATGTTACTTACTCTGTAGAAGATGCATATTATTCTCAAGGTCTTCAGTTATCTCTGGAATTTCTCTTCCATTATTGTTCAGTCTATAATCTCAGTAAGACCCCCAATGTTTGGCCTGCACTGCCTGAGTTAGAAGATTGCTCCCAATTTTCCAGTTAGGTCAACCAAAAACATTAAGATATGATAGAGGGTCAGTGGAAGAAATTCATATCAAAACAACTGCTCACCACGTCATTATGACAACCTGCTGTAACAAATGTGCTTCTGTTTTAACTTATGACAATTAATTGCTAAAAGTAATTTAATCTGACAGTGGCAAGATGTTGAAAGACTCATGAAGATGTCATAAAAGTGACCTTTCTGCCCATGTGCAACCAAAAGCCATTTTTAACAAGGAGCCTCAAAAACAGTACAACTTCTTTTGTACTTTGTTAATTAGTTATTGATTTGAAACAATGCTCTGCCAAATATTGTCAGATTAGCTAGACGCCAGCAAGGTCACGAGTGTGACAGTCTAGTCATGATAATCTTATGGTATATAAGAATTCTTTTTTTCTGAACCTTTTGTTCCAGTATCCTGAGAATTACATTTCCTGGCTTTAGCATTTGTGCTAATTTAAAATACAGCCAAGCTGTCTGTTATGCAGTTGAATGTTTTGAGTAGTTAAAAAATTATACTGCATTAGAAGAAAATTGCTAGTGATCTTATGTCTAATGATCTCCGGCGGCGGCAATGCACCACTGCCACAGCGCCAACGCCCTCTCTAATTTGAGTGGAAAAGAGCCTGTTTTAATGAAATGGTCAGTGTGAGGGAGTCGCAGGGTTGAAGCAAGAGGTAGAACAACCAAGTCCTGAGGCTTTTTAGTGACTCCTCAGGATCAAGGATAATTTGCTTTCTTACACTATTGTGAAACAAAATTAACGGAGGTGGGTCTGGGCGGGAAGACTGAAAAGTAGAATTAAGGCTTGAATAGCCTAATGTTCAACTTCAGATTATTGAAGTGAGAACCAGAAGAAAGCACATATCTGAATGTCAGATTGTGTTTGGCATCTGTTTGAATAATTATTTTATAAGCTAATGGCAGTTACTTCAAATACAATTAACTATAGTATGCTAAATATTAAGGCACTTCAGAAAATCTTTATAGCTGGACATTAAATAAATAGTATATCAGTTTACTTAAAACACTGAATACTTTATTAGGAGAAATCAAATAGCTTTGAGCCTGTTAAATTTTCTTTCACTTAAATAATTGTTCTTGAGTGTATGTAATAAATAGAGACAGAGATGTCAAGAGGAAAAATACAGGGCAAAGCCATTCTATTTAGTTTAACTCATATAAGAGATAGAAACTCTGTAACAGAGACTTTACAGCTGAGCTTTGTTCTGAAACCATAGCTGTTAATGAAAATACTAAGTTGTTGTTTTACTTAAATGTGTTTAAGTTTGTTAGATTCATTGTTTCCTATGGTGGGGAAATCTTCATTTTTCTTGGCCAAAATGCTATTTTTCTTGCAATAGCATGGTTAAAAAAAAAATTCTCTGTTTTTCATTAGCACATATAAACAGATTGAAAGAACTGAAAAGGAGAATAGCTTAAGTACTTTAGGAAGTAGAAAAGTAACACTTCTGCATGACTTCCATTAGGAGTTATTGAATGTTTCAGATGCATTCATTTCAAAAGAAATTTTTTGTGTTCAGAAAAATGCATGTAATAATTTAAACAAGTGACATGATCTCTCTGTTTCTTGTGAACATAATTCTTTTTGTAAAAGTATTGTGTTCATTTTTATTTACTTGCCTCCTATTAATCTGTTAATTGCCAGAAACATGGCTGGGATGAAAGACAGCTGCAAAGATACAACCCGATGGTTTGTTGAAGACATGCTCTTTTGTTCCCATAATTTGATCACACAAAAGCCTGTCTTTGGTGATGTTTGCTGCTTTAGGCAGAAATATGCTGTGGGCAGCATCTTGATCGCTGAGATTAAGTAGTTTGGAAGGAAAAAGTATGAGGAGACATGAAAAAGATGCATGCAAATGTAGGGATATGTACCTGTAGTGCTGTACTGAAATGCAACTGCCCCACTCTTTACATATTTTGACCAATTGGAGTCTTCTTGGCGAAACTGCTGTGGTTGTTAGTTAAATTTGAGTATGTAAGTCTATCTGCAGAGGTTACTGGATACCGTGCTTGGGGCATCATGGCATCATGCAGATTTTCATGTGAAATGCACAGGTATTTGTCAGTATCAGTGGTACAACTGTGGAAGCAGGAGTGGTCCAAGGACCTGTTATTGCATCTCTGGTCTGATGAGTTTCCCCATGCAGGATTTCCAAGCTGTTTGCCAGAACATGCTACTTCAAGTTCAGGCCTCTTTCACCTAGAACCCTGCAAGTCATATGGACAGGGGTAAAAATATCAAAAATGCAATAATCCAAAAGTCTGTCAGAGACCAAAAAAGGAAATCAGTTATTTTTTTCTAAAGTAAAATTTTCATTGATTCATTTCCCGCCTTCCTCCTATTCTCTTCTCCTGCACCTCATTCTTCTTGGTGAGTCAGCAATGTTCTTATCCCAAGACTAAACCAGAAAAATGTCATATTTGTGTTTATTTACATTCTTGTCTTAATGACAAAATAATTAGCTTAGGTGATTCCTACAGCCTTGGTCAACTCAGAAATTATATTAAAAAAAATTTTTTAAAAAAAGAAAGAATACTGCAGATATTCAGGGGTAAGATCTGTTTTGAAGGAAAGCTTTCAACTGTTTGCTCTCCAGCCCAATAGGGAGCAACCAGCCACTAAGAAAAAAAAACAACCAGTCATTTAGAATACCAACACCCAAGTTTTTGCTGGAGATGTTCATTAAGAGTCACAGAGACACTGATTTTGCTTGAATTTTTCTTATTTTCGGTCTGCTTTCCTGCACTTTACCAGAAGACGGCTGGGTGGTGATGACAGGACATGCCAGACTCCAGCAGAAGTAATGATAGGGAAATCCATACTGGAACACCAGCCTGACTAAAGTTTTCTTACCTTGACTGACAAGCAGAGACTTTAACCAGGGAAATGATGCTATAATAACATTTGAGACTTTATTAATTTTGCCTGAGTTCTGGGTTTACTTTATAAACAGCAAACCAAGTTACAAAGTCCCTTTCAGTTCAAAAAGGGGACCGACAAGAAACCTGGAGAGGGGCTTTGGACAAGGGCCTGTAGGGACAGGAAAAGGGGGAAGGCTTTAACCTGACAGAGGGGAGACTGAGATGAGATCTTATGCAGAAGTTCTTCTCTGTGAGGGTGCTGAGGCCCTGGCACAGGGTGCCCAGAGAAGCTGTGGCTGCTGCATCCCTGGCAGTGTTCAAGGCCAGGTTGGATGGGGCCTCGAGCAGCCTGGTCTAGTGGGAGGTGTCCCTGCCCATGGCAGGGGGTTTGAACTGGATGAGCTTTAATGGCCCTTCCAACCCAAATCAGTCTGGGATTCTGTGATTCTATAAAATAGGCAGGGCATTCAAACACAGCAACCTCGCAGCAGAAATCATTCATCACATGATTAAGCTGTTTGCTGCATGGAGTTATCACTGATTGAATAATGTGTTGTCCTGGGTTCAGCAGTAGCAGTCACTTTTTCTCCTTCTTAGGAGCTGGTGCAGCGCTGTGTTTTTTGACTTTCGGCCTGGGAACAGTACTGATAAAACCGATGTTTTCAGTTGCTGGTCAGAATGTTTACTCTGACCAAGGACCTTGTGAGTCTCATGCTCTGCCAGGGAGGAGGAGAAGCTGGGAGGAAGCAGGGACAGGACACCTGACCCAAACTAGCCAAAGGGGTATTCCATACCACAGCACGTTATGCCCGGGGATGTAACTGGGAGTTACCGAGAAGGGCACGCTCTGCTCGGTCAGGCTCGTTCAGCAGGTGGTATCGTATTCTCTTCCCTTGTTATTTCTCTTATCATTATTATTATTGATGGTAGCAGTAGTGGTTTGTGTTATACCTTAGTTACTGGACTGTTCTTATCTCAACCTGTGGGAGTTACATTCTTTTGATTCTCCTCCCCATCCCTCTGGGAGCAGGGGGGAGGGGAGGGAGTAGAAACTGCATGGCTGACTTGCCAACTGGCTTAAACCATGACATGTGGGTAATGGTTGCTGCTTTCTTTGGTTTGTTTTCACATGTATCTGCAGCCAAACTAGCTGTGCTTGACTTTCAGTTCAAATGCAAATCTAAGAAATTCCACTTGCAACACGAGCCTTTTAAAAACATGTGTATATTCTGGTAACAGCTGCATGGTTACTAGCATGGCAGCGCTCTGAAGGCATCCGGCGACAAAATGCCCTTGCCAAAACCAAGAATTCAGTGTTGGGTCAGCAACGCATTAATGCAGCTGAGATCAGTGGCACCTCTCTGAAGAATTTCTGTGGGCACTGATAACTTCATTCAGTGGTTTCAGGCCATTGTTCACCTGTTAAAATACTACAAATGAGGGCTTGGAGGCAGGTCCTGTGGCTGGAAGGGTGGAAAGAGGGTTTTGATTTTCACGGTCAGCTTGTTCCTCACCGAGTAGAGGTGGTTGGAGAACTCTGGAAGGAGGTTTGAGGGTTTTTTTAATTCAGGAGTAGCTCTAGGTTATTGGTGGGGAACTATATTAGTGGAGGGCTTAGCTGGAAAAACTCTTCTGGCTTGAATTTGCTTCTTTTTTTCTCTTGTGTGCAATAAAACTGGATATAAAAGGGAAAAGTAACTCCCTCCTGCTGCCCCAGAGGAGGTTAGGATCCAAGCTCTCTCTGTTCCCACATATATATAGCATAGCTCTGAATTTTATTTCCTCACCACCGTCACCAGGGAAAGCCTACCTTGCATCTGAAGAGGGAAAAATTTGACAGGATCCGAAGTCATCTTGGATGGTAATTGTGGTGAGAGCTGGGCAGAACAGGGCTACTAGGGAGGAGCCAAAACACAAAACGTCACGAACCTGGCTAGACATTGTCAGTCTTGCACTAGCTAAAACCTGTAATTTTAAACCTAATCTCAGCAGTCATGCTGTAGCAAAGCATGGGTATCACTGCTTCTTCTCAGAGCCAGCTCTTCATCCACTTTGCACTGATGCTGACAATTTAAATATTGTCTCAGTCTGCTCAAAGCGTTTTTGTTTTACATCTTTTACTTGGCTATTAGATATGCCAGATATTACACATCTCATGTAGTACTTGTTCATTTAGCATGACTGTAGAGGACTGCTTACTTTCCTGATAAATTGTTGGGAGTTTTGGTGGTAGGACTACTCTCTAACTTGATACGACATGTATTTAACAACGATATGTAAGAGTTCTAGTCTTACTTTCTGCTGCTGACTCTACGCGCACTGCATCTTTATTACTGGGGCATCATAAACAGTATTGGGAACATTTCCATCACTGGCCCTATTCACAAATAAAATAGGCACAAGAAATTACTCAGAATCACCTCAAAAAGATCTGGGAATAAGTCTGAGATCTGCAATATGAAAAATGCGACTTTAAGTTGCTTTACCATACTGCTTTCCAAAGGCATGTTCCAAATAATAACAACCTTGGCTATGCTACTTATATCTGCAACTCCACAAATGACCAGAGTTAGCTATTGTGATACCTGGTCTCTCCTGTCTCAAAAGTATCTGCTACCTTACTGCCACAGCATATATCTTGTCACCATCTCAGAAAGTGCCCTTAAAATGATAATACAGTCTTTTTTATTTTCCCAGTTATTTCTGGAGATAAGTAGAAGAGGTTGATGTTGTTAACATGTAAAGACTCTTGGTTTAATCCCTTGCTAAGGTCATAAGTAAGGAAAAGTACAGTGTGACTGATTCTGAATACATATGAACACAGCTGTTGAATAAAATAACATCACTTACCAATAATGCATTTACATCATTTTAATGTTGAACCTTTGCAGATTCAATGCTCTATGTTTCCATAAAGCCACACCAGACATTGGTGACCATGAACCCGCTCTGCCACCTACACAGCTGATCAAATCCTGCTGGGTTTTGTTGTTTTAATGCAGTAAAGTATGCAAATAAAATCCATACAGGGCCCATAGGAGGAAAATGTGTCCTCCGTTCAAACTTTCAAGGCCAAAACATCAGTTGTTGATGATTTTATCTCTTTTTTTCTCTGAAGTTGTCTCTCACTCAACTCAGGATGCAGCAGCTAAAATAACTCCCTTGGCCTGCTGCTCATTCTCCATTGTCCTTACTTCCCAGCACTCCTGGCAGGACCTGCTAAACTGAATTTCAGGTGCATATTGTCAGGCTTAAGGTTTAATATAAATTTACCTTCACTGTCACTTTTGATCCCTTGTCTTCTCCCCAAATCACGACTGCTTTGCTGCCAAGATGGTCTGGATGTTGTCATCTCATCTGCTCTTCTCTGCACCCACCTTTTGACTTGTTTCAAAGGGCTGAACTCATCCCAGGTAATCCATTGCCACTCTTCCTGAAAATACAATTATTGGCAAGAGCCAACTTCATGTTGATACTTCATGTGTGTCTACCTCCGTATATCTGTGTAGCATACAGACTAGTTACTCATTAGTAGCATACACATTAGTTTCCCATTTCAGAAAGTAGAGCAGAGGCACCATTCCTGCTGTTAATAAATTGTCCTGCTGCCTTCTGAGGTCACCTCTCAGGATGAAGTAGGAAACATTTAAGAAATACCTGTGGAGGGGTTCTTTCAACTGTCGTTAAAATGGTAAATACGAACTTAAGGTAGGTGGGGTGCTTCCTAATACACTGGAATTTATCCATTAAAGATCAAATCTTGTTAAATGGCCTAAGCTAGACAATTTGAAGTCTTGTTCTCAGCTACTCGTGCTGCAGAAAAATATTAAGACGAGATCTTTGCTTCCATGCCCTTCCTGTTTCTACTTTGCCTTACTTTTCTCCTCCTCTCTGGTTATAGTACCATAGTTGCTGTCTTTAGGAGGAAAAAAAAAAAGAAATCACGTTCTGGCCGGGTTTTTTGGGTTCTGTTACAGCTTTTTTGCCTTCAGAGCATCTTGGACATTGACCTGCACTGAGGTTTTGAAGCTGCTCTGGTGATAATAAGCCATCATGCGGTCTCATTATGTCCCACCATATTGACACAGTTTTTGTCTCAAATACTTGCAAAAGGAGTGAGGAAAATGCAGTGGGTGATGCTCTTGTGGGGAGGGGGAGAGAAGGCAGCTGTTGGAAAAGGGTTGTGAAATGAGGAAATGTGAAGGGGGTGCAGTGATGGAAGGACGTGAGGATGACACCAGTGCTGTAGTGGCAAAGCCCAAGTGCCAATCGCTGGGCTGTTGGGTTCTCCAAAGGACTGAAGGGCTGTTTTGAGCTACTCTGGTATTAAAGCAGGTGGCAGAGTTCCTCCTGACTTACTGGGTACCTAATTAGGCCAGAGCAACACAAATCATGCTATGGCAGGAGCATGAATTAAAATCTTCCCCATTTGTCTTCAGCATGCCTTCTGGT
Organism: Psittacula echo; assembly: GCF_963264785.1. Classification (NCBI taxonomy): domain Eukaryota; kingdom Metazoa; phylum Chordata; class Aves; order Psittaciformes; family Psittacidae; genus Psittacula; species Psittacula echo. Next base: position 81,040,514 of record NC_137742.1, on the reverse strand, counting down.
TTCTATATACACATACATACATATGTTAACTTGCTTTTGAAAGTGTTGCTTTCTAAAAAGTTTCCAGTGAAATCCATTTAATTTTTACTGAGTCCATTACCTAAAAGTGCTGCAAAATGTGATGCTGGCTTAAGTCAGGTTGTGATAATGAAGAACTTCATACCAACAGGAAACAAGCTGTATCCATTCGCTGTTCATTTCAGACCTTCAAACATACGATTTTCTTTTAATAAAGCAGAATTTTCTGTACAGAAAAATATATCCTTTATTGCACAGAAGATACCAGTGTTAGCCAGTTGCCACTGAAAACACTATGGATTTTTTTTGGTGACAGACTGCTACTACTAGGTTATATTTTTATATTGTTATGTATCAATTTTAATTTGATGATTTTTTGGAAAGGTTGAGGGAGGATTTAACGTCTCCAGGGAAGGTCTGCAGATGGGAGACCTGTGCCTTCTCCATTTCTCTGCCTCCCAGCTAGTGTGCAGTTCTGTTCTCCTGTATTTAACACATGTAGCATACTTGTTTACAGTAGCTCATCAAGCTAGAAGGAGAAATTGTTTTGCTGTGATAAGTGGTAATTATAGAAACCACCTTCAAGTAAATTGTTAAAAAGCTATTCAGTTGTGTGGCATATTTCCCTATTTGTATGCATTTCACTTTTCACTTGTCGCAAAGAAAAAATGTGATTCCAACTCCTTGATTTAAAAAAGCAAAGTAAAAGGCGAGAGCTGTCACCGGAGCTTAAAACTAATTTGATTTTCCTGATTTGATTTTTTTGAGTTTTGATGAGTTAGAAGTTTAAGCTGAGATCTGAGTTGCTCTGCCTCAGTGAAGTGGTTCAAGGCTTCCAGCTCTTGCCTCGTCTGTAACTTTCCAGCAACAGGTTATTTCTTAAAAAAAAATAAAAAATAATAAAAAAAAAATAAAAAGAAAATAAGAGTAAAATTTGGCATTGAAACAGGAAATATGTGAATCTCTCACAGTAAGCAGTCTCAAAGGGCAAGCTGCTTTGCAGAAGCTAATTAACCTTAGGAAATAATTGCACAAATATGCAAATGTTGTTTAGATAATTCCATGTGTTATCAACTCAGGTAGTCCATCATAACTGCAGACCTTGCAATGTCTAGGTGTTAGAATCTGGCGTAGGTGATAAGGCTTCGGTTGCTGCATCACTTCAGCTTGGTATTTAACAATTAATGACTGTGATATTACATTAGTAAATTCAACCTGGTTTTTTGAATGCAACAGAACATAATACCGTATTCACTGTGTGCATGCTGCTTATCTGCCTATTCCTAATGGTTCCAGCCATTAAAATGTTGCATATCTTTCAACTCTTAGCACCAGCAATACTGGAAAAAATGGCAGACCAAAATCTGTGGTCTCTTTCTCCACTTTTTTGCACAAAGGATGGCCCAAGAATTTACCCAAAATCATTTTGTTTTTTCAGGGACTTAAAAACTATTGCAGAGGTATTTTTGTATCTGTAAGACAGCTTTCTCAAAGCACACTTTTTGAAACAAAATGAGGAGCAGAATTTTATAGCTACAATTATGCAAATTATACAGCTACATGGACATTATATACAATTATGCAAATACATAGACCTCGAAACAACATAGTCATGAACTGCAATTCATGGTCTAAGGTCCTCACAAAACCGGGGCCAGCTGGTCTTGGCTGGAGCAGCCCAGGATGTCCCTAACCCTTGCTAGGACTTGAGTTGAGGCCATGCAGATAGGCAAACAGCAACCTCTTCGCTACCACAAGATGCTGCTTCAAACAGCTGTAGGAAAGGCTTAAGCCCTAGCATCTTAAATGGCTTCATATATATGAGAAACATGAATTTATTAATCCTTCTCATACTGTTTTCACAGACTATACTATTAAACTGTTTGATTAAGCTTTTGATACTGAAAAGGTCCATATTAACCATTTATGATCATTTTCTGAGCAATTGTACTTCGGTTTTAAAAGTGTGGATTCTTTATACATGGTTAAGAGATAGTGTTTAAAACATATTGACAGGAATAAAAAAGCCTTTTATCACTAGAAAAAAGGAATCTGTTCTTAAACCAGTATTTGTGAATACTCATCTGTATTTCTGCACATGAAATAATAAAATTTCATTGTATTTGCAAGTGCTTGGTGATTGTTTCTCATTCCAAAGGAATATGTCCATGTGACTAGAGCATCTTTTTGATTAGCCCAACTCACCTGTCATTAACTAAATCAGAACGTAATATCTTGGTACTTATATTCTTATATAGTGCTTATGTAGTAATATTCTATATTACTTTTACAGATGCTCCTTTTTTAGCAGGATCCAGGAATGCATGCCTCCTCTGCCATTCAGGAAGAGGAATAACTATAACACCAGCAATGTAAAATTCGTCAGCAATACTTGTGTTAAATGATTTTAACCACCTTTATCTCCAAGGCAATCTTTAGTGGGATTTGCTGCATGCCAGTATGACAGGTGTTAAATGCCTGATAATTTCCGTAGCATTGGTAGTCACGGCTGGTAACTGACGTATTATTCATTCTATTTTATGGGTGAAAAGAACTAAAATATGGTAGTTATTAGGAAAAGACATCTCTTCATGTGTTAGTGAATTAAAGGGTAAATCTTGGTGTTCTGTTAAAAACAGAAGCACGTAAGATTGTACATGACAGGAGTGCAGGTGGAGGTTGTAACTCCCGTGCTCGAAGCGTCCTCTCCATTCCCCACCCAGGCACCACAGAGCTGGAGTGCAGGACTCCAGTCAGGAGGTACGTGATCTGCAGCAATCAACAAGTGCCTGGTTTGGGGTTACTTTGCATTGGTTAAGCATCACGCGGAGGGATGCCTTTTCATGTAACATGGTTCTTAATTTTGTTTTTATTTCTAGTTATATATTGGAGGGGTGGGAAGAGGAGATTTTCAAAGGGTGGAGACCCGCAGGAATGACATGCACACTTCCACAGAATCAGACACTTATTTAGACATAGAATTACTGATTACAGATGACCAACTCTCAGCAGCTGGAAATTTAAGGTTCAGCTTTCCCAGCACTTTTCCATCTCAATCTGTTTTATAAATGAGAATGCATTCAGCCTCAGCTGCCTTCTTCAGTACATACCATGATTTCTCCATTCCTTTCTGTACAGCCATATAGATGATTATGTAAAGCATGACCAAGGGGCCTCTGCTTTTATCAAGTAACTCAGCAAAGTGGTATATAAGTGCATTCTATTAATCTGCAGTGAAGAGAAGCAAAGCAAGAGCTCTCTGAAATTGTCACCTCTCATACTTAAACTGCAGCATCCTGCCTCATAATTTAACCCAGGCCAGGCAGAGGAGGTTAATCCTCATGGACCCAGCACAATTCAAAGTCCTAAGGAGACCAGCTGTGCTCTGCAGTCAGCAGTGCCCACTCCCGCAGCCAGATGTTTCTTGTACAGACGCAGGGCTGGTTTATTCTCTGTTCTGAGTTGTTTAAAATATGAGCTTGTTACGAGGGAGAAAGTAAGCAGATGCTCTGAGGAAAGACCTTTTCATCTAAACATACACGACTCCTCCAACCTCCTTCTCACACATATGGGTGTTTCTCACCTTGTTTAGGGTTTTGCAGAGTACGTACAGCAACACAGTTTATCCTGACATTTTGTGGCTTTTCTTCACAAGGAACAAAGGAAGCTGTAGTTACAGACTATACCTAACTCATTCTAGCTTATTTCTTCTTGCTTTTATAGAATCCTATTGAGTCTTTGTCCTGGACTGTAAAACTGTGCAATTAATGATTTGTTTTACTAGACTACTGGTTATGCTTTAATTGGTGGAAGCTTTTTGGGGCTGAGTTTCTGGTTTGTTCTTGCTGCTGTCTTAGTCTTGTGGAAACCCTGTAATTGTGTGCTTTTCCCAGCAGCAACTGGAATAATAAATACAAAATACCCAAAAAAGCAATATTAACTAGAAACAAGCTCTGCTTTTTGTCAGAGTGTTAAACCTATACAAAAAATTGCTGTAAAGAGAATTAATGGTAACACTATTATTTAAAAACAAGTATCACTTGCATATTTAACTAAATCTTATAGGTAGACTAGTCATTTAAAAATTCTGCCAGTGCTTTTATGTGCCTTTTCCATACTTATCGTAATTAAAGTACATCACCTTTCAGTAGGAAACTCCAGTTCAAGTCACCCTTCAGTTTTACCTTAATAACTGGACTATCAATCGTATTTTCTTTATGAAATTCCTTTTTAAAAAATTTCCTCTCTCCTCACCTCCCTTACCTATGTCTACAATCAAATTTTAGAACAGGATTGAAAGAAAATAAGCCTTGTCTCATGTTGAGGTGGTTTACAATAATTTGGTACATAGTTAGCTGAACTTATGTTTTGTCATAGTCCAGTCAAGAGCAGAATCTGCCCACAATTAAGAAGAATACCTTCAGTGCTTTTTGGCAAATTTGATAAATATGTTTTAATCGCTGGTACCTTAGAGAGAAAAGATATAAAACCACATAATTGTTTTAAAAGCTTTGAGTCCAGATCCATGAGGATTTGTAGCCATCTCAGTTTTAAACTGGGCATGACAATTGAAGTAATAGCATAAATCCACCACATTATTTTGTTGTCTGTCTTCCCATTGATTTTAGACACTCGTAGGAGCTTAAATTCCCAAAACGGAGTTGCAAGATGGAACTAAGACCTAAATCACTTAAACGTTCTTGGTAGAGTTACAGTAATTCACACTGTGTAATTAGCATTTTCTGATTGCCAGTGGCTTTTGCTGGTTTGAGCTTCACTTTCCCCAAGGAAATAAGGCTTTTGTGGTCTGCACCTGAGTCACCTAGGGGTGTGAAGTTGTTGGTTGAGCAGGAAAAGGGATGCAAATCTTAGAAAACATGACCTTGACTGATCAGCTCTCTGTGGCACAGAAGAGCCTGGAAAGTGCCTGCAGTATTGTGCTGGAGGTGTGAAATCCTGGTGGGGCAGAGGACCTAGCAGACCGTCTTATTCTTGTCACCTGAAACTAGACAGATTTGTAGTTATGACATGGACAACCTGAGAAATAAGCAAAATATCCAGGGGTACTGGGCTTTCTGAGAGCCTCTAAGCTACAGTTGGGAGTGCACAACCCCTGTGTTTGAGAAGTGTACACCAAAATCAGTACAAATCACTGCAGCACCTTCAGTGACTGTTAGGTTGACTGGCACTCGCAAATGCTTGTTCAGTAGTAGGAAGAAGCAAACCTGTAACTGCCAGAGACTCAAAAATAATGGCTAATGTGTAGGCAGTCAAGAGGTGTTTTATCTGTGCTATGCCTTGTAGACTGCAGTTGCAAAAAGTAGCATTTGAAAGATGCATACACCATAATTTTCATGTTTGGCAGATTTCTATTCGCCCATTATATGAAAAAAATCTAAAGACTGAAATTATATTTATATTGTTCCTACTTGCTTTTATTTGCTTTATAAGACCAACGCTAACTACTTTTAACAAACCATCAGTGAACAGTTGGCAAAGAGTTGTCAAAAGAATGAAAATCAGAGCAGTGGCTCGTAATTTCTTTGAATGCCTCTGTTTAGCTGAATTGCCATCATGGTATTTAGACAAAATTTTTCAGATGCATAATTTTTCTTGTATTTATTAAAATAAGGCGCAATAAAACAACAATTTTACTGCCTTTAATTTACAATCTTAAATTTCTTCTATTTAGACAAATTAATCTGTTCTTTTTTTGACACGGGAGTATATTCATTTGAGGTTTATTTTAACGAAACATTTTAACATATAGAAACACATTGCTTTTAGGCAGAATTGCCAGTTTTTTAAAGGTAATTTTTGGAAACATAATTTCTTTCTGCAGGATAATGGATCTCCCGAAGAACATGCAATTTATGTTTGGGATCATTTCATTTCCCAGTCAGCTGCAGAGAACGTGTTTTTTGTTGCTCACAGTTACGGTGGACTTGCCTTTGTCGAGTTGGTAAGTGTGACTTCTCCATTGCCTTCTTTCCTGAAGTCTTTCATAGATTTCCTAAATTCTTTGTGATTACCATCTTGAAAGCAGCTGCTTAGGAACAATTCTGAACCAATGGTCAGCTGCAGATCTGTGAGGATTTCTTTGCATCTGGAAGGCCACTGCATTTTTCTCTGGTTTTGGGTTAGACAATAAGGTCCCAAGTGTTCATGAACCTGAAAGACAAAAGGAAAACAAAATGCATTGGATCCTCCTTGTCCAGGCTGGGTGCCAAAAGGTGGCACTCAATGAGTTTCTGCTCCAGGGCAGAAAGACTGGAGGTAAAGAATATACAAGGACAGTTTTAAAGTAAAGTCACATTGACAAATGCACCTTTTTGCATGTGGATTGAACATGAGTGGAAACTTGGGAGTTTTACCCAATTTTGTAGTTTTTCCACAAATGTCTGTAGAAGTTGCTGGGAAGACTTTTTTAGCCATTTATTAGGCTTGGATAAACCCTGCAGTGATGTAGGTTGGGGAGGACTCTGCTTGGTGTGAAGCTGTCCTATCCCTGATGCTGGGACTGCTGAACATCCAATTTGTTAGTCTTTCAACCTTTTCTCTATAGGCATATGTGTTGACCCCATATAGTATTCAGAGTTGCCTGTTGAACCTGTATGCCATTCTTGGAGTGCAGTTGTAGTCTCCTCACTTAACTGTGAAATGCTGGTGTAACCAGGGTGTTACACCGGCATTTTATTTTCTTTAGTTTAGTTTAGTTTCCAGTTTATTTTATTTTCCAGTTTTATTGAAGTAAACTGGAAAAAAAAAAAAAAAAAAGTCCTGTTAATTGTGGAAACATAAATTGCAGAACATTGCCATTGATTTTATAGACACAGGAAGCAGCAGGTGTGTATGTTCATCTTTTGTCTGTAACACATTAGTTTAGTGTAACTGAAAGTCAGTAATGTAGTTCTTTCCTGAATGTAAGATGAATGCCTTAGTTAAGAAAAAGCATTCATGAGTACTTTGGTTTTTATCATGTGCTGCTCTAAGTAGCAAGAAGAATCCAAAGCAGGACCACTTGTATTATTTTTAGAACTGAAGATTTTTGTTAGACTTTTTCATTCGTAGAAATTAAGGCAATTTTGATTTTTCTTCTGCTTCCAGAACAGTATTTTTAAAATACGTATGACATGCACAGATTTGAGACTTGAGAACAGTTCAGCTGATCATTTTCCACAGTAATTTATTATCAGGTCAATAAATAGTCTCAAAACTAAATTTTCAAGAGACAAATTAGTGAAGATGAATAATTCCTTCTATAACCACAACTTTGGGCAAGAAGTGGGTTACATTTGCAGGTGCCTGTTGCTCCTTGGATGCAGTGAAGGGCAGGGAGCATCTCCTCTGTCTTGGTTTTCCTCAGCTGTGATTTTCAGCTGCCCTGTGTGTTTCAGTCCAGGTTATTGTGGTGTGCCTTGTCTGTCCAAAGTGAAGCGTTAGCAGAATTTCTGTTGGTTTCGTAAAAACACATTTCTTAGGTTGCTGGATGCCTGCAGATACATATGCTTAGCACAGGGCAGGAATAAAAATCAATTGGAGGCTTTTCTCAGTATTTCCTAAACAAAGTACTTATTCAAAGGAGGCTTGGAGAGTTTTTCCATCACATTTCAGTCAATGGCTTGAGGTGGCATGGGTAACAGATGACCAACGTGTCATTCCCATTTTGCCTGTTTCTCTTGTCACACTGGTGGATATTCCTTCACTTTTGTTCTACTTTAATATGAAGCACACAGATGTTTCAGAACAAGACTTGACTTTTGACCTTGGGGCTTCTAGGGTCAGGGTGCTCAGGGCCTGTGAAATTATCACAAGCTGAGCTAAAGTTTTTATCCATCACAGGAAGCAACCAGTAAATAAGAAGTTAAAAAGGAGCTTTGTCAGAGAGACAAGATTGTCTCAGTAAGGGTCAGCTTCTGTAGTCTGCTGTCTCTGCAGGAGATGCATGCCTGAGAGGAAGAATATAATATGTAACCATTGGCACATGACGTATCTGCCATGCAAAACCAGACCTGAAAAGTATATTTAATGTAGCCCAATTGTTTTTTAAAATAAAAAAATAAAAATCAAAGGATGTTAGCACCTGTTTTTTGTAGAGATGGTTTGATATCTGATCTCTCCACTGAAAGCAGTGTGATGAAACATTACATACACTGTAGCAGGTATCATTGAAATAAACCCTAAGCTATTTTATTGCAGTACTATTTTTTAATATTTTATTTTGTTATGATCTCCTTTCGCTTCAACTTTATATCCATATGGCACTTAGCAGTTGCAAAGAGCTGAAAAAGATAAAAGAAGCAGCTGATGGCCAATTACTGTCTTATGACAAATACATATTCAATCACTTCACTTTCTTTCCTGCTTTGTGTGGGGGAGATGATGAAGGTGATAGAGCAGCTATGCCATGTAGCTACTGTACCACCTCTATACCTGCTATGCAAGAATTTTGGGTCAACTGATTCATAAAATTGTAGGTTACAGTCGTAATGGAGACCTGTTGCACAACCGCTCCTTATGCATCTGTGTGTCTTACAGGAAAGCAGCTTGGAGCATATGGGTTTAATTTAGAGTGAATGTTTCTGCTTAGTCCCTTTGCATTTTATTGTGCCTACAGGGAAAGAGAAAACAAGCAAAAAAGTAAAAAATCGTTTGCTTTTTCAATGAATATCTTCTAAATTTGCCTTGCTGCAAGGTCTGTCATGATCCTTTGCAGTCACCTGGATCACAGAGATTCGCAGCTCATCACCTTGTCAGAGTGTGGAGCTCTCTGTGAAAACCTGATGCCCTGGCGCAAAGCAGAGAAACCCAGAGAAACCCGATATTAAGCAGACTTGACTGTGGTTATTTGTACCATCACATGTAAAATTTGTGTAAAAGGAGGAGAAATTTTGTTTACAAACCTTTGGTTGCCAAACCTGGTCTTCATTCCAAATTCCATCTCACCATAAAAATCAGGCTACGGTTTGGAAGTCCTTCATTAAACCAACCAGTAAAACTTAGCTCAGTTTTCAAATACATGCTATAGCATCTAACATTTTTATTGGTCTTTGCAGCTTTTTATTCTACACTTTTGCATGTCTGCCATTGTGAGATGTTAAGAAAAGCAGGTCTGTAATATCATGCTTGAATGCACAGAAACTGTTTACCCAGTTACTGCAATGTAGGCACACAATTTCTGTACCTTGCTGGGTCATAGATTACTAGGGGAATAATTGAAAGTGATTGAACATGTGTGTGGAGTAAAGTTCCACCAATAAATGTAATTAGTTGTACTGTTTATAGCTTGGACTATAAATATTAATCATAAACCATATGCTAAAATGTATCTTAATATTTAGTAATTGAAACTTTGTGTAATTGAGGTTTGAAATTAAATGTTCATCTAATAATATTCATACCTAAATTACTTTGTGAATACACAGCACTAAAAATAGTTGTTGGGTCACTGAGTTCTGCTAATTACCGATTTGGAAAAGCTGAAGCCATGATTCATGAACACATCTCAGCTTCTTACTTCTGTTATCCCTTACACGGTGTAGTCGCAGATTTATTTTCAGAAGCAGCTTGCTGTAGTTGATGGCAAATTGTGGAACTTTCCCAACTCTTAGCTCATAATAATTTTATGAAATTTAACAGAAAGTGAGAATTTCAAGTTGACTGGAGTCAATTTTATATTTAGTTTACAGAAAATAAGTTTCTGGTACAACGCCTCCTTTGAGGTTTTTCTGCCAAACTTTGTGGGTTTACAATTATTTTGCTCTAAGAATTGCCTGCATGAAACACCCATGCAGGAGAAAAGATACTGTATGTCCCTGTGCCTACCTGAGGGCTGGGCCTGGCTGCATATAGAGGGGATGGAAAGGGTGGTCCTAAGATGCTGGGTGACATATAAAACTAGCTGTGTCCATCATTGTAGAAAACACATGACAACCACTCATTTCAATATCATGAGAAGAATTGTCAAATCTAGGCTTTCAAAATTGTCAATTAGGTATTCAGTACCCTGAGATTTTGTCAGGATTTCTCCTGCTTGCCTCCTATATTTGTGAGACCTCAGGTTTTGTGTTTTCAAGGGTTTCCTCAGCACCTTACAAACCGGAAGTGCAGCTTTTTTTTTTTTAATTTTAGTTAAATAATATCTTTTTAAAAAAGAAAAAACAACAAATAACATGAGAATTGTGAGAAAATTGTGAGAATCAGTAGTGGTATCTCCAGCTTACAGCATTCACACTGCTATAAAAATACAAAGTGCACTGGGGAGTGTAATATAATTAAATTAGGAGAAGGAAAGTAGGTTCATTGTCTTTGAGCAGATGAGAAACTATTCATTATGGTCTTCTTTGGCTAAAATGTTGGATGTATATGTTGACAATTTGCACAAAGGTGTAGATAAAAGCATGCCTGTGTGTGTGCATTTTTAGGCAGCTTTGTTAAAATGAGAGCCCTTAAAACACTCTGTTCAAATTAGTGTATCCACTGTAGCGTCCTAAGTCCATCAAAATCAGCCAATTTTGTCCATTTGAAATAATTTCAGGTCCGTCATTTTGAGATATGCTCTGCAATACACTGCCACTTCATTTTGTTGTATTGTCCGGGTACAGAGAGGACCTGACCCTGGCTAATGCTGATAGGTGCCATAATAATAACAATGATGAACAGACACCTGCTGAGCTACCTGGGAGTCTCTGAGGCTGCATCAGTGTTCTGGCACAAGCAAAAAGCAATTTAAGAGCCTTAATGACTGGGCTTTGAACCTGTCATTAGCTTTTCGTTAATTTAATTTCCCAAAATTTCAGATTGAATGGGGTTTTATATTTGGGTTTTTATTTATATATAGTTATATAAATATATCTGTCTAGTTCTTTTTTATATTTAGTTTGGCTCAAGAAGTGATGAGCATAGAGCGGGTACAGGGGAGATGCAACTTTTAATTCCACTGGCTGACGTATTAAATCAAAATATATCTACTGATGTGTAGCAGAAATAAAACAAGATCTGTGATGGTTGTATGAAAAGAGAGCTGGAAGTAGAAAGCTGAAAAGCAAAACAATTCAGAGACCAAGATCCATACTGTGAAGGATCAAAGCAAAGTATCACTGTGCTTCAAGGGTTTGTGAGCATTAAACTATTAAAAAAAAAAATCTAAAAGGAGGAAAAATGACTGCTACTGCTGAACCCAGGACAGAGGACATTATTTAAATGCTGAATGTCACTTGGGAAGCCAGTAAAGGATGCAGTCTTGCAGTTTTATGGGGACTTGGTTATATGTCCAGTCTTTGGACAAATCTCACCCAACTGTACCTGCTTTGGGTTTCACCTTGTTCTGCATTGCATACTTACACTAGCATCTCCTCGAGTCAGGTCTGACTGGGGTAGGGACACTCAGAAAAAATAAGTCTAAAAGTAAAAATGGGTCTTAATTCCGTTTGGTTATTTATTTCAGCTGTACTTCATTGTGCTTCTTGGAAAAATGCTTGTTCATCTGGAAAAGGTCAAATGAGAAACGAGGATGGGCAAGAGGAGCTAATGGAGAAACAGCAATAGGCTGTGTAGGAGGGGTTGGACAGGACTAGGGTCACTTGCCTTGGGGCTGATTTATTTTACTATTTCTGTTACTGACATGGGCACACAAAGTAAGTATGCACTAATGAAACTGACTCCTGGCATGAAGTGGTGAAGTCACTGTTGGTATTAGAAGTAGAAATAAAAGGATATAATACAAACTTCATTACAATTAAGTGCTGCCTGGCTAGTCATCTGCATTTGTACATGACAAGTGATCTCACCAACAGGGAACAGCAGGGATGGAAAAGCCCTTAGATATACTTCTCTGCTGATACCTGTAAGTGAATGACCCGATAACATAACTAAAGAGCCAAACAAGGTCCTGTGATTTGTTTGCTCTTTGTATCCCAGGAAGGGAGATATAAATGCCAGCCAGCATGCTAGTGAGATTAATCTGAGACAATTTGAGATATTTGGGAAGATTAACTAGGTCCAGAAGAGATACAGGAGAGAGATGTCAGTAGGCTCAGAGTGATGGAGAGCCTATTTTACTAGGCATGAGGAAGGATATTCAGATATGATGTGGTGCCACATGGAGATGTCCTACCTGCTGTGAGCATCAGAATCAATATAGCTGTAGAAACAGTACACAACACCCTCTAGGCTTATGAGTCTTAATAAGACCTGTGTAATCTGCTGATGCTCTTATATTAACTTTGGAAGCTATTGAGGAAAAAGAAGGATCGGTATCTATTCTGTAGTTGCTACAGAAGCAGTTTAAAAGCATGGCTTGTTCAGCCTGGTGAAGCAAAGCTTAGAGGGATTGGTAGCACTCTGCAAATACATTGAAAGAGTAAACAGCAGGGAGGGAGAGCCATGTAAGCCAAAGAACAGTGTTGGCACAGGAACAAATGGATTAAACCTGGTCATGAATAAATTTAGGGTGGAATTAGCTTTCTTACCATTGGATGAGAAAGGACTGTTTGGGAACAGGAGGACCAGGGCAAAGCTGCTACCCAGTATGACCTGCACATGACCATAATGGCAAGGATTACATAAGCTAGGACCACTGGTCCTTGGAGACCCAACAGTCTGTGTTCCTATGAAAGCTAGTATGTTTAGCCACAAACAATTGAGCCCAGTTTGGATCAGTTTTTCTGGAGTCAGCCCCTCTCTGACTCCAGGCTCACGCTGCTAGAAGTAGAGTTTGAACCAAAACCAGGTCAAACCTCTAAGCACCAGTGTTTGCAAATAACTCTTTTCCCTCCTTACTTGTTTTCAGAAGTAGTGAATTCATTCCTGCTAATGTTTTTCAAGACACATAAGCTCCAGCTTGCAGTAGAAAGCAACAGGGATCACAGATCCTGCAGTGAGGGGTTGCAGCAGTAAGGAAATTAGATGATTTATTGAGCAAAAAATAGTGAAGATCTTAATACATGTCACTGCCTGCTGTACTGGGAGCAACTTACTGATTTAATTTGGCTTTCACTGATACATACATACAAAAAGTATGTGTAGGTAATGGCTTTAACCTGACAGAGGGGAGACTGCGATGAAATCTTAGGAAGAAGTTCTTCCTTATGAGGGTGGTGAGACCCTGACACAGGATGCACAGAGAAGCTGTGGCTGCCCCATCCCTAGCAGTGTTCAAGGCCAGGTTGAACGGGGCTTGGAGCAACCTGGTCTAGTGGAAGGTGTCCCTACCGTGGCAAGGGGTTGGAACCATTCTATGATTATACATATATATATGTATGTACACATACGTGTATTTATATGCATATACTGCCCATTTTAACACAGAGCAGATAAACATTTTAGGCCCTGTCAGCCTAAATAAATAAGCTGACAAAGGGTATGTTGTCATCATTATTTCACTTGCTACTATTTATCGTTATTATCTATTTGCATTGCAATAGCAATCGCATAGTAGTTCCTTGTCTTGAAGAGCCTGCAGTCTGGAAGGATCATGTAACAGGAAGAGACAGAGAGATGATTATTACCAAGCAATTCAAGAGTACCACAGCTGCATGTCCTTTTTCATTCTTTAGTGTTTTAGTTTAAATTAGGGGGAGTAGGCATCCCCTTCCTTATTTCATCCCCCGCCCTCTCAGCCTTGCTACTGGGTAAGAGAGTGGCTGCAATGAAAGCCCAAGCATTGGCCACTTCCAGAACAGGCTCAGGGTTGGAATATTCATCCCTCCTCATTACCTTGTTCTAGATAGCTTGCTCAGCCTCATTACTTTTTGCTTCCTCTTAATAATTTGCTAATGTAGTATCTCATGCTTCACTCAGCTCAGTTTGTGGTCTGAGTGCCTCTTCCCCACTTCTTCCAACAGGAGAAGGGCAGTGTTTCATGGACTGGAAATGATACACTGAGTACTAATTGCTAGCACTACCCATCCTCGCTTAGCATCTCATTGGTCCCTTCATATTAATTTTGTAGTTTCACACCAAAGTTGAAATGCTAATAATAAAATGAACAAAGAACTGGAGATAGGTAAAAGTTAGTGTTACTTGGAGATCCAGTTACTTGGCAATACATGTGTGTATCCTAAGGAGTTTGAAGGTCGAAGGCGCAGCACTTCCTGCATTTCTTTGTGAGGCTTTTCTGGAGTTGCATCCTCTCACTGGTGGTGTATTTTTGTAATTTCTTTGCACTGTTTTAAGTTCCACGCACTGCATGGTGAACATTTATTTTTAGATTTCAGTATGAAGAACTTTCTGATCTTTAGCAATTGTTCTTGTACTTCCATCCTCTTGATGCCCCAAATATATATATATATGTATATATATATATATATATAGGGCTTCTTTTTTTCCTTTGTATGTCTGAATTCAGTACTATTTGTCAACATTTCTCTGGTAATATGCTGAGAATTGAACTCCATATATTTTAAGTAGTTGCTATAATTAGCTCAAGGTGAACTTCAGTACTTTTGCTGAGCTGTGCAATAAGTATTCTGCTCAATACAGCCAAAACGGTGCTAGATCTTTTTTCTTTTTTTTTGCAAAAGTTTATTTGAATTTGATACCTGCTAATGTTCATGCACCCCTTGGAGTATTTTAGGGGTCTCAGCTTCCCTTTCCCCAGTGGCACTGAATGTAGTGATGACTTCCCCCCCAGTAGTATTATTTCACATTCTTCCAAATTAGACCTAGCTGCATTGTGGCCCTTGTTACACAGGATGACAAACTAGATTGTCAAAATACTCCCTTCTGTGCTACAGGCCTGTGAATCTTGGAAGCTTGTTTTGAATTTCTTTCATGCCTTACTTCTCTTGGCAGTTCCTTCCACTTTAATATCACCTGCAAATTTAATTAATTCCAGATCATTAATTAAGATGTTAAATAAAACCATATTTGGCATCTATCCCTATATCTGACGAGAAACTTCCTTCTGGCTCAATGAATTGCTTTGTATTAGTATTCTTTCCTGCATTGTTTCAACTGGTTTGAATTCTGTGAGACAGTATACTTATCACTCAGTTTATTTTTCATTTCAAATTCTAGCTTTGAAAGGAGAAAGAAAAAAATAGCCAAAGCACAGGATTGTGTTCAAAGAACACATCACTCATCCTTTCAGTTGTGCGGATAAACTTCAGCCCTAGAGCCTATCAAAGCTGAAGGGAAAACGTCTGCGTCCAGCCATCTCCTTAAAATGTGTAGAGTACACTGTTGATCTCAACAGTTGAACTCCAGGACTCAGGACAATCGGTTTTCCGTAGTTTATTGCCTACTAATTTTCTCACTGGCTGCACAAACTTCCTAGAAGTTACAGGTTTTCATCTCTAGATGTGCACCTCTGTTTTCTGCCTGAACTATCTCATACTCATTAGAGTTCTTCCAAACACTTCTATACTGAACCTCTAAGTACCTGACACTGCACACTGTTGCCTTATCTCCAATCCTCTGATTTCAGTCCATTTTCTGTCTTTTTTGACCTTCCAAAGTTAACTACTCAGATCACAGAATCACAGAATAGTTTGGGTTGAAAGGGACCTTGAAGCTCATCCTCTAACACCCTGCCATCGGCAGGGACACCTTCCACTAGACCACGCTGCTCCAAGCCCCGTCCAACCTGGCCTTGAACACTGCCAGGGATCAGGCAGCCACAGCTTCTCTGGGCACCCTGTGCCAGCACCTCAGCACCCTCACAGGGAAGAACTTCTGCCTAAGGTCTCATCTCAGTCTTCCCTCTGTCAGGTTAAAACCATTCCCCCTCATCGTGTATGGGTATATGTGATGCTGATATACAAGATGCTAGTACACATGCTGTCCTGCCTCTGGGTCCTGCTACATAAATAAAACATCCTCATCTCCTGCTTTTCTGCACAGATTTACTAGCTCTTCACCCCATCCCAGCTGATCTTAAGAACACTTTGCTTTCTTAATCTTTTAAAATATTCTATGAATTTACTTCTCCATTTTCGTTTCGTTTAATCCACCTGTTTCAGGGTCTCACCAGCAAGTGCTTGTCAGTGTCCCTCATCTGCTGCAGATGCCGCTTTTCTGACAATGGTACATCAGGACAGGAAAATGAAATATTTAGAAGAACACTTTATGCAGATGTGGTTGTTGCATCTATAAATGGACCTGTGTTGGACTGACTGGAGGTTCAGACAACATGAGTACTGTTGGTTTGAGGTCGGGTTTTTTTCCCCCAGCAGGTGCAATATGGAAAACCCTGGCATTTTGTTTAACTCTGTAGGTGGTTCCTTATCTCTCGAGATTGGTTTGGAGTGCAGCTTAATACTGAATATTTTAAAACTTATGATATCATCACAGTCTAAAGGGATTCAGTTTCTTTTTGAATGTATATATAACGATAATAAAGAAAAGTGGGAGTTTAGGATTTGCTTACACAATGAAGAAAGTGGAAAAATCAAACATTTTACTCCCTGACAGGTCTTGTGGTGCATTTAGCTTATTTTATCTGAAATATTTAAATTCTGGTTTTGTTGTGTTTGAGGGGTTTTTAGTGGGGGAAAAAATAAATAAAGGAAGTCTCACTATTAATTCATACTTCTTCTGTGACATGATCATATGCCAATAAGACTACACAAGTGTATTGTGTTACTGTTAATTTAAATGTTAATTATGGTGAAAAGTATATGTAGGGCTTCTGTGTGGAATGGTAGAGATTTTATAAGACTTTAAGACCCGGTTTAGTGGATCAACCAGGGGAGCTACAAGTTAATAATATATTAGGCACTGCAAATCCAGGTGGAGTAAAAGGAATCCGAATCTGGTGAAGAGAGCTCTCAGACTGTGGCACTGTAAGAAGCAGCTGGAATTTGCATTTTATCTTAGAACTTTCCTTTCTTTAATCTAGTGAAGATGTGTTACATAGCTCTTTCGGTATATTTGTGAGGTATTTTAATATTAATAATGGCATGGCTACCAGTGTTTAAATGTTAAAATAATCCTATTTAAGGGCTTTGCTTTAATGTGATATAAAGTAAAAATATGTAAGTAGGTTTTACACACATATTCATTGAGAAAAATGTGCTTTAAACACTGCAGAACTGAACTGAGATTTTAATGAAAAGTTTCAAAGTGTTGGAGTTGTATTTTCTCATAAATACATGAAAAATAAATAGTTCAATTAGTTATTTTTCTGTTTTCCATTTTCCAGGGCAAATTAAATGTAATAGGGAGTCCCAGTGTTAGGATACAAAATGCATGAGGTTTATACAAGCTTGATTAAGCCAAGGCATTTCATTTCCTTGTCGATATGTGGATCCTATTTTGTCCTGGCGTGTCTCTAGTCATCTGACAGGAGTATTATGCCTTTGTGCTGTGAAGTTAGAAGATCCTAGTGTTCTTTAGAAGCAGAATTTCTTCAGAGGACAAGTTTTTGCAGGCTTTCTTGCTTGTTCCATTGTCATCCTCCTTTCTTTCCTCATCCCTTTTCCAGGACAGATGATGAATAATGTTTAGGAAATCATTCCCCACAAGTCTCTGTGGGAAGACATGTTATTTTAGCAATTTTGACGTAGTTACCAAGTAGTTGGTGAGCCTGTAGGGTCCTGTGGTCATGAATATTGCTTTGTGCACCATACCAAGTTTTAGTACAATTTAGAGGTGCTTTTGAAGTTTTAATGTTACATGTCAGTTGCTTTGCCTAAAAGCCTAAGTGTTTTCTTGAATTCCTTTAAAACATAATGTATAATAGTCAAGGGTATAAAAAGTATAATATTCTTTGGCAGAACAAATTTCAATCAAAAAAGTGATGATTGTGATATTAGGTCTCTGGTATTGTAGTCCTACAAATGCTAAAACTTTCATTTATTTCCTACATCACCAAGTACTTTACGTGGCAGATTTCAGGAAAAAAGCTCAAAATACCAAAATAACAACACAGAACCCCAGCCTCAGCCCTCTCGGTGCCTACCCCAGCAGGCATGTTACTTCCAGCGTTTTACAAAGTGTTAGAAGTAGAGATTATGTTTTCTCAGTCTTAAAAAAAAAAAAAGGAATTGTTAATTTAATCCTCAGTAATCGTATTTCACTTCTCTGCCATTGCTGTCTACAGCCCGTCAGATTTTTTTAAACCAGCTGTTGAAAATAACCCAGTTTAAAGAGTTCACAGCTAGAACGTGAGGGATTCATCATTATATATTTACTGTCTGAGGCTGATATAGCTGTAAGGTTTTTCAGATGCCATTGATCTATTGCGCATGTTCCCTCCCTGGGTTGCAGGACGTGCTTCTATTTGCATAAGGCCCTGGGCAAGGTTCTTTCTTGCATTGATTGGCCTGTCCAAGGGAGCCTGATGTGCTCCTGCATTGATCACCCTGTCTTTTCTTGGAAGGCAGTGTTACACTGAGTTCATCTCAAACATTCTAGGGAGAAGGGAAAACTTTACTGCAGATGTCTCAATTTTATTCAGCTGTTCCTTTGAGTATAGGCCTTTTATTTTTTTTCTTTTTTTTTTTCTCCAGGATAAGGTTTTTGGGTTGGTTTTTTTTTTTTTATTTGGATGTTTTTCTTATAGCACAGCGTAGACTAGAGTTTACTGAAAACCTATATTAAGTAAAATCACCATTATGTACACCATTTATTCCATGCTGTGTTTTGGGTTTTGTTTGGTTTGGTTTTTATTCTTTAAAAGCCTGTAGCTTCCAGAAAAAATCAAACTATTCTCTCTTCAAGGAGTTCACAGTTATAAGTGGTACTTAATCTAAGACTGTATGTGCTGGTGTCTTTGCTTGGATTAATGTTGGC
The DNA here is from genome assembly GCF_963264785.1 of Psittacula echo. Lineage (NCBI taxonomy): Eukaryota > Metazoa > Chordata > Aves > Psittaciformes > Psittacidae > Psittacula > Psittacula echo. Next base: position 81,021,761 of record NC_137742.1, on the reverse strand, counting down.
AGTTTGTAACAGGCGTGATTTATATTGAGTTTCATGCAGTCTTACAGAAATATTTTAAGGTGGCATCTTCGAAATAATACTGTAGCTGGGCATTGGTTTTCTAGAGGTGTACTTCAAAGTGAAGCAGGCAGGTAAATTGCTGAGCAGACCGATGATTGATCAGCAATGTGTTGATCAGAGAGGACAAATACTTCCTTACAATGCCTTTGTTGTTACTTATGCTGTGTGATAGGGGCTGGCTTTCCAAACCCAGGTTTGACAGCCAGGTTCTTGGCTCACCCTTGCAGGGGATGGAGGTTTTCAATGTCTGCTGCAATAACCTATATTCAAGAGCTCTGAAATCTACCACTGCAATTCCTGAACACCACACATTTGCCTACGTGTCTCATCATGGGAAAGATGCCCAACATTATTGTTCACTAAACTTAGTTTTTGTGTTCAGAAAATTATTTGACACATAGACTCTCCTGCATGCAGAGGTGAAATGTGGTTATACTCACAAGGTGGCTTGTATCTAGTGAATAAGCTGAGATATGAACTTTACCGGGTGCGTGATAGTACTGCACGTTGGTGAAAAATAAATGATAAGAGCTCCTGTCCTACAGAGCACTGAACATCACAAAGCCATTCCTTCATAATTTTTTTTAAACTTACTATAGATATTTTTGCAGATGCTGTGGAATTTTCTTTGAAGGAAATAATTATTCAGAGATACGCAGCTGAGATCATATTAACACAATAACATACATTACACAGGCAGGTTTTTTATCGCTTGGATTATAGTTTCATGTCTTTCACAGAAGCAATAATGTATTGCATTGTATTGTGATACTTTGGCTTAGGGAACATATTCCTTTGGTCATTCAGTAAAACAAAACTTAGATAAGTATAATTCAGGTAGCATATATGAAATTTCATCTTCATTATCATGCAAATGCAGTGAGAATGTAACATTTCCCAAGATGTCATTTGACTATTAGGATCTTTAGAAAATGGCCTCTCAAAGCCACAAAGCTAATATTCCAGAAGAAAGCTGTATAATACCTAAAAATTGTCTATCCTTATTCTATATGAATAAGAAATGTAATAGGACAGGCCATTATTAAAATCACAAAAGAATGTGTGTTGACCTATTGGTACAGAGGATCTTTTCTGATTTTTGCATCTATGATGAATTCTGAGCTTTCCATACCATAGAGGATGAACACGCAAATACAGATTTCAAAAATCTGCAGGGGGGAAAGAAAAGTTGGGTAGTAACTGGAAATCTGTTCTTTTTTGTTCCAGTATATAAATGAAATTGGTGGATATTTATACCGATAACTATTTTGTTATACATAGCAATATCCTGTGCAAGTTTTATATATATTGTGTGACTGCATTGTGCACAGATTGTGCATCCACAACACTTTTCCCTCATTTTAAGCTGTCTTTTGCTGATATCTGATTCCAAGAACATAGAAGATGGGCTAGGGCTAAATATGAGCTGATCTCGTAAGTGGGGATTGGAACTTGCCTTCAATTCTGAAATAAAAGAAATTTTAAAAAAGAGTATCTTATAGCAGCCCATTATCTGTGTTAATTCACCTGAAGAAAAATGCTGGACTTGCTTATGTGCATGAACTGTGCAGGGCAACAAGCCCCAAAAAATCTCTGGTAGGAAAGAAATCTTTTGCAAACAGCTTCAGTTTTGGAAAAGAAAGGATGGGACATGATTGTTTATAAGCAATTAAAATGAAGAAAAGAAATCTAATCTCTTACTTCAGGTAGAAATACTCTCCAGGAAAAAGAAGGAGTATCCGTTGCATGCATCACCATGTGCTGTGAAACAAAGCGTATGCCTAAGGAAAACATGATGAAGATGTATATAGGTGCTTGCAAGACTCTCTGATACCCTCCTCCATGGATGTTGTATAGAGGGATTTTTTTCAGCAGATACTTGCAGCCCCAAGTGATATTCTGGATGTGTTGAAATAAATGTTTTGAATGGATTTAATAATTGCTTGCTTGCTTGCTGGGCATGAGGAATATGAGTAAGTCCTTTTGCTGATAAGGTCTGACTAGAATAGAGCAGCACAATGTTGAAAGCCTGTACTTTTAAGTTTTCCTGTGAAAAATACAACTTCCGTGGCAAAAAAAAGGTGGCATTTTTTCTGACACAGGACTGATGTTTTCCAAATAAGTAGGTATGGAATAAAATTCTGAAGTCTGCACTTATTTTTATTTCTATTTTGTGAAACCGTATTGTTCAGAAACCGGAAAAATTACAGACGATGTCTGAAGTGTCATCTCTCTTCCGTGTCACTGAGGCATTTTCATTTTATAAGCATGTTGCTGAAGATACGAGGTGGTTTTTTGCTGGTTTACTAGGGAGATCTTTTCAAAGTCCAGGTACTGCTAATGTGACAGATACCACGTGGCAATTAAGTGTTTTCAGCTACTTCATTCCCACCTAAACATTTTTACTGTCTGTGCATCATATATGCGTGTTATCTGCCCTTCACTCAAAACCTTTTGATGATATTACTTGTAGTTGTCCATCACATGCACATCACATTTTTTAAAAGACATTAAAGTTTATTTATGCTAAATCTCTTTTTCTTTTCTTCTAAAGTTAAAAGGGGCATTTAAACAACAATGACTTGATCAAGAACCCCTCGACACTTGTGATCTGATGCAGCAGTCAGAGCAAGGAATTGATAAAGCCTGCCCTTCTCGCTCCAGAAATGCTGATTTTCTATCACATTCATATTTTGAGGAGAGTCTGCTCTGGGTGCAATACAGGCTGCTTAGCAGCAGATTTAGTGGGGTCGCCCTTGTGAGCCCTGCTCTATTGCCGAAAGGGTAATGGGTGGTGGTGTTCGTAGGAATAGTGCATAATAAAGACAAAACAATTAGAACCATTCTGCTCTGCAGACTCTCATGTTGCTTCTCACCACCTGTCTTTCTCCAAGAAAAAAGAAATACAAATGCAATTGTCATATTTAAGTAGAGGCTAAATCCTTATTCGGCTGGACAAAACTGACTTTTGTTGCATGGCAATAATTGATGCCATAATTTGGTGTACTTACATCAAAATAATGATGTAAGTTATTATTTTCATTGCTTTGGATTGCACTTCTTTTGTATGTACTCGATACATTTTTATATTTTGCAGCATTCTGCTAAGTACAATCTAAGTGAAGTTTTTTACTCTAATTGTGAAGCAAGTGCCATAGAAAAAGAAGAAATTTTAAATTGCAATGCCACTATATTTGGTAAATTCACATGAATCTGTGGAAAGGGATAGCAAGTCTATAGTTTGTAACCGCACAAAATTAAAATTAGCTCTATAATGCACATTTCTCAAGATACCTTATTTTGAAAGAAAAAAAAAAAATCTTTCTGCCTTCTGCTTCTCTTTCGTACATGCTGAAGTTTTTGCAGTTTAAACAAACATTTCTAAATCCTGTAGTTCAGGAGATGCATCCCATAGGAAAAAGCATCCGCCTGCATTTGGTGAGCCAAGCGCACACAGGCATATGCCACAGCGTGCGATTCTGTGCGTCCCCCTTCCCACATACATCTTCACACTCAACCACATGTAGTATGTATGGTTGGTATAAAATCCTTAATAAGTTTTAGCACAGTAATTTCTATAGCATCAAAGACCCGTTGATGCTGGTAATGCAGAAGGTGTGTTTCAGTCCTCCGTTCCCCCTGACCTCTCTTGCACGTCAACACACTCCCCTTCAATCACTCCTCTTCCATCCAGATGTATCCCAAGTGAAACTTCCCTGCCTGTCAGCAGCAAATGCCCGGTGCATGCCCTTGCATGTCTCTGTCCTCCTTTTCCTGCTCAGCCGCATACTTGAAACAGCAGAAGTGCCCAGGTCCACAGCCCTACTTCCCCACGGCCCCACAAAAAATACCCCTCTGTTTTGATCTTAACTCTCTTTGCAGTGGGGAGATAATGAGTGATGCTGGAGGGATGTTGGTCTTCAGGTCTCTCTTTTCTTTTGCTGGTGTCATTCGTGGCCCGCCAAAGCCTGCACTGCCTGGCCTCGAATGGTGAATGGTTGTAAATAACAACCGCTTTCCTCTGCAAAATTATCTTCTGTCGGCCAGCCAAAAGTGTAACCCTGTGTCACATCTTATGCAGCAGGCTGACATCCTCAGGCACAAGGGATCAAGCAGTGCTGCGGCAAGCAACCTTGTCTTTTCTTGTCTTCCTTGAAATAGCCATTAGCATCTTTGCGTAAGAAAGCGGAAAATAATACAGAATTTCCCAAATCCTGCAATATATAACTGCAGTATATTATCCTGAAGCTCCCAGCTCCAGACCACTTTGTGCTGAGCTGAACTGTTGCCGGGGTTCAGGATGGATTCCCTGGGCGGCAGCACTGCAAGTCTCCTAGAGAAGAAAACGTTCACTGATAGCAGCCACAGACACAGCATCTGCTGTAAAATGCAGCTAAATTATCTCAGTTGCTGTTGGTAACTTTTTCTGAATACTAAATTAATGATTAAATCTAATGACAAAAACTCCAATTCTGTTTTTTATGGCCACGTTCTCATATTAAGCCTCAGCGTGTATATGCCATTTACAGATCTTAATGAATCTTACACAATTAAAGTTTCCTGGGCGATTGTGCTGCAATAGTTACTGTAAGGTGTCTAAAATACGTATCTACTGTCATTCTGAACATTGCGTTTCCAGCCGTCTCCTAAACTAACGCACATTTGCAGCCTTCAAGTTAAAAAAGGAATCAATTTATAATGCACATTGTAATCTTTTTGTAAAAGACCAGTTATGTTCATTGCTTTTTAAAATGTGAGGATGTGAATAAACATCTATTAATGCTTTACATGGGAAAGCAGAATACAAACATCTTGTAATCTGAATATATTTATAAATAGTCGCACTTTCTATGCAAATGAAATTGGGCAGCACTGTCAGGCTTCAGGTTTTTATTTTTTTTTTAGTATTTTATGCTATTGTAAGAGTGGCTTATTTGACATCTCATACATGTCTTTTTATAATGTTCAAGGCTTTTTCCATGCACCTGTAACTGGTGCCATCTTGCATTGTTCTTTTATACCTTTTGTCTTTGTTTCCATGTTTTATTGCCTGTACTTCATGGAAGATGTGAATGCTAATGAACATATGACGTATACCATAATTCACAAGATGAACAGATAGCTTGCTTTCTTTGTCAAATGTTTATGCAGTAAAATGAAAAATTAAACAAGCCTGGCATGACTCTGCTGTAATTTCAGGTTAAATAAAACACCTACTGAAGTTTTGTATAGAAAAATTTTTTAGAGTGCTGATTTTATATCCAAAGAGTAAAGTTTGAGGTAATTTGCTAAAAGGTGTAGAAGTTATATTACAAAATTGTTGATACTGGACCATAATAAAGTCTAAATAGTGTTAACCTCCAATTAACAAAAAAAGGGGGAAAGATGTCAAAACACTCATTACAGGTTTAATTATAATTTCTGATTGATTCAAAACCGTCTGACTGTGTTCTGGCCGCTTCAATTTAGCCATTCAGCCCATGCTGCCCGTATTGTGTATTCAGCAGCTCCTATTAGACATCTTCACAGTGAGTGATTCTGCTGGGCTTCCCAACACTCACTTTCATGCTCGGCCTGCCGAAACGTTTCCTTTTTTCCCTGAGATGCCTCCAACAGTGAAGACGCCTTGGCCGTGTCGTGCTCTGTGTGCATGTGCGTGTATGCATACGTGTGCACACGCATGGACACGGATGATGGATGAGGGCACCCATGCATGCACAGCAAGCGCTCCAGCACGCATCGGTGCGATGTGTAAGTACAGAACACCCATGGGCATGCAAAGCCAGCTCCCACGGGTGCCCGCGGGTGTGGGGATGCTCCCACGAGATGATGGGGGGGACGGTTCGCAGCAGCCGGTGACACTAGAGGGCACTGCTTGTCCTCGGTTGTGGCTTCCTTCTGGGACTGCCAGCGGAACTACCTTGAATTCTGCGATCTCATTTTAATTAACAATCAGGTTCTTATTAAGAAGTTCTAGGCTGTCTTGTTAGTCATTGTTTGCGTTTTACCCTTGTGTTAATGCAACGGGTGGAGTCACCGCTGCTCACAAACAAATATAGAATCAAAGCATCCTATACAGTAACAATTGATTTTTTTTTTAACAGAAATAGACTCAAAATGTCATCCTTGGCAAAGCCAGAAGGCTGCATTTGCCCAGGGATGGGGTTTAGATCCCTTGCAGCTGTGCTTCCAGCCAGCAAGCATGATGCATAGCATTAGAAAAATGTTGGGGAGGGTACCAAGGAGTTAGGGTGATTTAGTCCAGCAAAGGTCAAAAGAAAGAATAGGAAGTTTAAAGAGTGCATCTTTGGTATGTGTAAAACACATATCATTCACATTACTCCTGGAAAAATGGTTCTTGATCACAGAACATGAAATCACCTGAGCTGCTGTTCCAAAATTCTAATGTTTCTTCCATTCATGGGCTCTTTTAGGAATGTTATTTCAAATGGGATTGACGGAAAAGGTTTGAATAGTCAGGTTAATCAGATTAATAAAAGCAGGGACCATTTCACAAACATCAGAAAATTAATACCAGTATTAGACATCCTATCAAAATAACAATGTCCAAGCTCCGTGTGAAGAACCCAAGTGCCGCCGTTACCTCATCCATGTCTCTAGCAGTCAGCAAAGCACTGCAAGGAAGATTGAATGCTGGTGTTTTTCTCTGCTGTGAAACTCCAGCACTCAAGTTAAAGAGATTAACTCCTGTGGTTTAAAGCACCGTTCATTGCTTAAGCTGTGATTTGTGATCGGGCCCTATATCAAATCTTTGCACTTTGTGCATTTTGTTTTTCTGTATCCCTGGTATTTAGCCTGAATATGTCTTTCTGTGTAAATTTTCTCACACCACGTATTCACAAACGTGTAGTTAACAGCTGGTTTGCCTGATCCCTGCATATGACCTCTTAGTCGAGGTGATGGGTGTTTGAAATAACTGAAGATTTTTCCACATATAATTTCTAATTTTCATCTCTTTGAAACTTAATGATTTTCTTTCATAGGAAAAATAATTTTTAATAAACTCCTAAAGTACTATTCTACCCAGCACTCCTGGCCATTGAAAGGCAAGCAGTATAACAATAGGTTTATATTTTGTGCTGAGTGAATTGAAAGTACTTAATTTTAGTCCAGCATAATCACTCGCAAATATCAAAGTGGTTTGGAGCCATTCTAGTTCTGAGCAACATATTTTTAAACAGTGCAGTGAGTATATAAATTCCTGGAAAATCCTCCTGGAAGTTACTGCATAAATCCAGAGGATAGTACAGCATGTTTATTCTAAATATGTAGGTTTTCTAATTGTTTTTGTACAATCACATAGTAGTCTTGGATGGTCTGGTCTCCCACACGATCTTCAGTAATAGATCAGTCATTTAGGAAGAGCAAGCATCACCTAGTTTTGCTTTATTGGCTTATAAGCAAAAATAAAAGAAAAAATGTTTAATCAATATGGAACAACTCATTGCATTCACCATTTGATAATTTGAAATCTTTTTTTGTGCATGCTAATGGTCTACAAGCAGTGAGATGCCAGGACTGCTATAATAGGATTTTCCCCTTCCTAGCGGCATGTTGCTCATGGCTATAAAAAGTTAATTTCAGATCCTGATACACTTGCATTAAATTTTGAGACATTGGCTGAGTGTAGTACAGCGGAGAATAACAGAAACACGGCACCACTATGGTGTAGCTAATCGTTTATTACCTCCAGCCAAAGGAAGCAACATTAATGTGCAGGCCACAATGTCTGGGAAAAAAGTGGTTGGAAACTGGCAGAAAAGGTCTCCCAGATTTCTTCCTGAGGGTCTTGAGAAGATGATTGAGGAGGAAAAGAAGAAACAATAACTTCATCATCTCTTATAAAGCCTGTTTGAATGGGTCTTGGCATACTCGGGAGATCCTGTTTGTGCATGAAAATAATAGTTGATAATGGGACTAAAATACTTACCAAAACGTCCTGCTTCTGATAAAGAAAACACAACTTCATGGTTGTTTAAAAGTATGATTTATGTATGAAAAGCAAGAGATTTAGATCCTTATCATCTGCAGTACACATCATACCTCAGTAATGTGTCTATATTCTTTGGAGTATTTGCTGACAAAAGGAGCATGTTGTCTCTTCGTTTGCCAGTGAGGGATCTGTTGACTCCATGGCTATGTAAAACTTCTCATCAGCACCTATTTCAATCAGCAAGAACTTTACTATAAATCATTATCAAAAAAAACATTGTGCTACACTTTTGTACCAATACATTTATTTTGAAATTAATAGGGAAAAATAATACAGAGCCTGTGCTTGAGATGGGCTAATAAGCGTGCCCATGAGACTTTCCTTTTTAAGTACTAAATGAAAGCTTTTGCATTGCTAACAGGCTACAAAAGTTGCTTAGGTAATAAGACTCTTTTTCTCTTATCAGTAAGAAAGAAAAGGGGAAGGATGGGATGGCTCAAGGGATTGGTAATCAGATTACAAAGTCTTTCACTTCTAGGTCACTGGTTCAAATCTGCCCTCTGTTTAGCAGTGACCAAAGCCTGTTCCCAGCTGATGGCTTTTCAGTAGCCTTTGTGCTATGCATTAATGGTCTATATCCAATGCCTGGTGAAAATCACTCCTCGCTGTTGCATCAGGAGGCTCAACTCAGACCCTTTAAGTAGGAATAAACGACCTGCTCACACATTGAAGGGTTTTCTGGTTTATTTTCCAGGAGATAATTTTAATAAGTTAGTGGAGCTGTGTAGCTGAATCTGCACTGCTACAGCTGCTCTGGGCTTCCACAGCAGACCTTGCTTCCCAGCACTGCCACCATCACTTCCCACTGGCATTGCTTCATGGAAAATTGTTACCAGCTTACTAAAGAATTGGACTGGTATCTGTTAATTTCAGCCACATGCTATCACTCCCAATTTACTTCCATATTAGGCTAGAATAGATAAAATCATAATTAAAAAAAAAAGGGGAATAAAAAGAACATTCTTACTATATTTTCATCTTAGAAGAAATAGCATACTTGTTAGTAAAATCAATTTTGACATACAGAGTGTGAAAACATTTTTATTGCTGGTTTTGGTGTTCCAATAACACTGTGGAAGCTATGAGACTGCAACTTCAGTAGGCTCTCATGATATGCGTGTCATATACCACTACAGTGTGCTCAGATAAATGTTAAAGAGCTTTAGAAAATTAAATACTGGAAACAAGGGGGAACAGGGAAGATTCCCAAGAACCTGCAAAAGAGGCATTTTGAGTGTACGTTTTCTAGTGCTATCTTTACTGGTGCTTACTGTCAGATATTTAAATGATGGGCTTATAGACTTTGCTCTTGTCAGCATTTTGAAGTGCTGTTTTCCTTAAGGTAAGAGAATGCTAGAGGACACTTGCTATAAAGGGAATGTAATTTTTGGTTTATTAATATATGAACCTGAAATGATGCTATTTGTGCTCTGTACATTTCTGTGAAAACTGCTTAGACAATTCAGAGGTGTCTTTGTGTCCATAGGGATGCACACAACCCATCATAAGTCTATGACTTTTTCCCCAGAATTCACCAAGGAAAAACTGTATTCGTTTTTAGACAGCAGGCATGCCACCTATACCTTGCAGTAGATGTTTTTTGTATACCACTAGGTATTTAATCAGTCGTAAATGATATTTCATCTATCCAAGCCTTGCTAGATGAGCCAGCTCCCTCATTGCTTGCACAAACTTTGGAGTTTGGTCACACTTCTACCTCGGAAAATAAAACACGTACACATGCTGAGCAGAACTTGATGGAGCACTAGCGAGTGGGATACACATCTTGTGCAGGGCTGGCACACATCTTTCCTCTCCTAAGAACACACTCTCCAAAGCTGAAATAGATCTGCTTAACATGTTTATGGCTGGAAAAGTGTGCTGATAAAGCCTGTGCACTGCAACACATGTTCATTATCCACATTTTGCAAGAACTGCTTGGGTGGGATTTATTGCCACTGTTTTCACACTTGGCTTTCACCAGCCAAGCCAGCTGACTCGTGATGCAGTGTGATCCTCTCTGGAAACCTCAGAGGAGGAGCCCAGAGAAGGGCCACAAAGATGATACAAGAGCTGGAGCACATCTTCTTTGGAGACAGGCTGAGAGAGCTGGTCTTGTTCAGCCTGAAGAAGAGAAGGCTCCGGGAGACCTTAGAGCAGCTCCAGTGCCTAAAAGGGATACAAGAAACCTGGAGAGGGGCTTTGGAAAAGGGCCTATAGGAACAGGACAAGGGGAATGGCTTTAACGTGACAGATGGGAGATCGAGACAAGATCTTATGCAGAAGCTCTTCCCTGTGAGGGTGGTGAGGCCCTGGCACAGGTTGCCCAGAGAAGCTGTGGCTGTCCCATCCCTGGCAGTGTTCAAGGACAGGTTGGATGGGGCTCAGAACTACCTGATCTAGTGGAAGGTGTCCCTGCCTGTGGCAAGGGTTTGAAACTGGATGAGCTTTAAAGTCCCTTCCAGCCTAAACCAGTCTGGGATTCTTTGAAAATAAAAAATCCCAAATGATGTATCTAAGACCAAAACACAACATCCACATATAAGAACACTTTGGTATCCGATGTCTGAGACATCTGCGGGACTCTGAGCAGCTGAGGAAGCTTAGGCTGCCCAAGCTCCTGCAGGAATAATGTCTCTCCATGTCATAGCACCAGGGTGTTTTGTGGGCTTCTCATAACGTTTTGCTCAAGCTTGCTCATTTCTGAACCTCTGTCCCCATCAGCGGTGGGGCTCTAAGTTTAGCAATACAAGGGGTGAGGGTGAAGGACTGCCAGTTCACAGGGCTGTTTGGTGCAGGAGTGCAGGTTTGTAAGCAAAAGCCATTAATTTCGGAAGTTCACACAAAGGTTACAGGAGGGAAAAAAATAATAAACTGAAAACAGCAGCAGCACAGCTGTTGTTAAGCTCAGGAAAGCTTCCTTTTAAGTCCAGCATGAACCTTTGCTCCCTTTCCACCAGGGAAGTTGATTTTGTTCCAGAAGTTAGCTCAGGTCCTCTACTCCAAGGCTGCACCAGTGTTAGGAGTAGGCAGACTCAGGATGAGTTCAGCAGGGTGAGGTTTGTCTGTACTTTCTGTGAGTTTAATCATAAGTTTAGAAAGTAATTTAGTTAAGCTGAGGTAATTTCCCAATAAGGCATTTGTCCTGGTGTAATGATGCTTCTTGATGCAGCTTAAAAGGAGCTTTATATGGCTGTAAGTGCATATATATAGATTGAACTGTGATTTAGCACTACATGTGGTTCTAAAGTATGTTATATACTGATGTGTCTCCCTCCCAAACTGTGCAGAAGCCTTCAAGCTGCTGCATCTGGTGAGTGGGCTAATCTGTCCAAGCACTGGAGATGGGACTGAGGTCTCATCTTTATGAGAGGACAGACACAGATATTGAGGCTCCCAGATGGGAGCTGTGAATATCTGGTATTGTGGTCCAGTTATGTGGTGACTTTCAACCAGTGGTGGGATACAGCCAGATTTCTTGTGTTAGGGGGCTGCTCACCAGGACCCCAGCTCTGCCCTGGGGAAGTGGTGGTGGTGCTAGTGGTGAAATAAAGACATGGGAAAGCCATCCTGGTGGGTTTCATCACCAAAGTGGACTTTGGAGGAAAAGGAGCAGAAGTAAAGGTTGCTTTTGCTTTTAGTGTTGCTTATAAACCTGATGAGATCAGGGGGTCATGGGGAATATCTTGCTACTGATGTGTAATGGTTTGCAAATAAACACCAGGGGTGGCTCCAGCTGCCTGTGATCGAACTAAATGGCTGTTATGTATATTCTATTGAACTTACTTTAAAATTAGGCAAAGAGCATACAGAAATGCTTCTCTGTGTGCTAGATGCTTGAACTTCTGTGTGTTCAGAACCAAACAAAAAGAAAATGGTTCTGTTTCAAGGAGCTTATCACTTGGTAGATACAAAACACAAAGCAGGGTTGAAGTGCTGTGGAAAAGAGGGACTGCCTTCTACCTTATCCCATGTTTTTCAACATTTTGAATTTTTACTGATGAGGGCCAAAATTTGCAGTTTTCACACAGTGTCTTTTGCCTTCCACGATATCTGTGAATTATTTATTGTTTGAAGTGGGACTTCTTAAGCTGAAGGTGATGAGCTCTTAGCTTAAAAGGATGGGCAAGTAGGTAAATCTGCAGCAGGCTGTTTTTCAAAGTACACAAGAAACTTTGGAAAGTGTGCACAGAGAGTTGAGCACTCATCACTTGTGCTGTAGTTCAGGGGTGGCTGATTTTCATGGTCCTGCAGCATCCAGACAAACTTCCTGAGGATCCCATGGTCAAGGGACAAGGCTGTGATACCATCCAAGGACAAGGCTCCTGTTTCTTCTGATCCTACCCACTGGTACAGAGGCATTCACCACAGCAGCTCTGCCCATAGTGAGAGGGGAAGGTTGCCCACTGCTTTCCATGCCATCCCAGCTTGTGCACTGGTGTAGTCTGGTTTCAGGAGCCAGCTGGTGTGGCTTGGCTTGTAGCTACAGCAGAGTCCTGGTCTGGCAACCTGGGTGCAATCACCAAAGGCAGTGTCCGATCCAAAATTTTCAGGATGTTTTCTCCATTTCCTAACAACCATGACAATAAATACGCACTGCTCTGAACATGCCAGAGTCTCTCTTTGAGGCTGGTGAGTACAAGAGTTTGGGTTATTTCACCAAAAGAGGACTGCACATGTTAAATGAGCGCTTTCTTAGATGGGAAGCTGGGATTTTTCAGTGCTGTTGTGCAGCATCCATTGTCATAGGCATGACAGCACTCATTACACTAAGAAATTACATTCATTATTCTTCAGTTGACTCATCACTACCTGGCATCACCTCTCTGACTAATGTCGTAAGTACTTGGGGGGGATTTGTGGTGTTTGGCTAGCAAGCTTATGCTGAAGGCAATGCAGAGCAGGTAGCGCACAGGTCTCCTGGAGCAGTAAATGATGTGGTGGTGAACAGCTCCTTTTCCAGCTGGCAAAATGTCATTAGTGGGGGTCCTCAGGGTTCAGCACTGGGCCTAAGGCTGTTCCATGTCTTCATAACTGATTTGGGTCATGGGATCAAATGTGCCCTGAATAAGTTTGCTGATGGTATCAAACTGAGCAGGGAAGTGGACACTTTGGACAGGAGAGCCACTCTGCAGGATGAGTTGAACAGGCTGGAAGAGTGGGCTGACAAGGACATTATGGAGTTCAGCAAGGACAAGTGTAAAGTCTTGCACCTGGAAAAACCCAGTCCAGGAGTGCAGCACAGACTGGGATCTTCCCAGCTGGGAGCAGCTCTGTGGAAAGGGATCTAGGAGTCCTGGGGGGCACAAGCTCAATAGGAGTCAACAATGTGCAGCTGTGGCAAAGAAAGCCAACAGGAGGCTGGGGAACATCAACAAGGACATCACCAGCAGAGATAAAATTGTCACTGTTCCACTCTACTAAGCTCTTGTCAGGCCACCCCTGGAATGCTGTGTTCATTTTTGGTCCTTGCTGTACAAAAAAGATGGTGACAGGCTGCAGAGAGTCCAAAGAAGGTCCACAAAGATGATCCAAGGACTGAACAGTATGTGGGGAAAGGCTGAGAGAGCTGGGCTTGTTCAGCCTGGAGAAAGAAGGCTCAGGGGAGACCTTATCACCATGTTCCAGTATTTAAAGGATGGCTACAAAGAAGATGGAGACTCCCTTTTTGCAAGGAGTCCCATGGAAAAGATAGGAGGTAAATGCACAAAGTACTTCTGGGAAGATTCCAACTGGACACGAGAGAAATTTTCCACAATGAGAACAGCCTGCCGTTGGGATTATCTCCATAGGGAAGTGGTGGATTCCCCAGTGTTGGTCACTGTTAGGATTTGGCCAGACAGGGTGCTAGAACACCTAGTCCAGGTCATGCTTTGCCTAGAAGGGTTGGACCAGATGATCCTTGAGGTCCTTTCCAGCCTGGGATTCTAGGATTCTATGATGTGAGCAAGCTGATGACCAGGTTGATGTGAGGTCACTGAGCAGGCCAGGAGGGTGAACAAGAAAAGACTCCATGGCAGTGAGACAGCATCCTTGGCTCCCACCCTGTTTCCATGTCCGGGGCTGCTGAGGTGGAAGTTGTGTGTTACAGCAATGCCATGGCTCTCCAGTCTGATGAAGAGCAGGTCTGTGCCTGGTGTCTACAAAGGGTGGAGTGTCTGGGCTTCATTTGCCAGTGCAACTGTGCCTGGCAGCTACTGGCATTTGAACCAGTGAACCAGACATTTGTCATAGAATCACAGAATGATTTGGTTTGGAAGGCACCTGAAAGTTCATCCAGTTCCACCCCTACTGCCACAGTCAGGGACACCTTCCACTAGACCAGGTTGCTCATTGAATTACAAATGTGTACTGTTTATGGGAGTCTGTTCTGTACTCTGAATGTGAAGGTCTTCATCTGAATCATTTATCATACTAGATTAGCTACACATCCTTCAGGCTACATTACAAAGCTCTTCTGCGTATGTAAGATTTTATCCTCTGTGGAGGCTTCCTAGCCTTGCTGCTACTCCTCCATCTCATGAGTGGGTGGAAAACCTTGTTTGACATCCAATAACTTGTCCAATGTCTGATAAAAAGGTCTGATGAAAAATTACGCAGTATTTCTGCTTTACTGGGGTTTTTTTTCAGAATCTGAAGATGTCAGTCATACTGTGGTCTGCTTGGTGTAATTTGGTTTTCTGCCGTATACATGTTTCTTTGGCAAAGGAGCATGCATGTGGCAGCAGCATACTAGTGGGAAAGAAGAGGGAAGCTGCTGCTTTCTCTTTTAGTTGCCTGCAATAATAAATCACAATTTGCCTTTCCCTAACTCCAGAGAGACTTATCTCCGTGAGTTTGTGTGACCCCAAAAGTTTCCGTTTACATACCCTTTTGCTCAGAGACCTTGCCTTTGGAGAGACTTTTCCTTCCTGAAGTTACTCAGAGGTTGCAAGAGCTGAAGCTGAGGCTTCAAAGGACAGGAAGAGTGAGTGTTGTCTTATCCTCTGGCTGAAGTGGAAATCCAGCTGTCTGTGTTTAAATAACAAGGGCATCAGACTCCATGCCCATCTGTGAGGTGCTGAGCTTAACACTCAGCTTTTCTCATTTTCTGTTTGGTGGTTGGTTGGGGGTTTTTTTAAGTCTATCCTTTTAATAAAAATTTATACACAGACTGACAAGTTTGTGCACGCATATGATAAAAACGGAGGCAACTTCTTAAATAAATGTTCAGTCCTTGTTCATGCAACATCCAGAAATCTGTGGAGCCCTTCTTGATATTAAACCAGCACACTTCTCTCTGTTTCTCTAGTTATAAAATGAAGTATAAGGAAACAGACTATTTCTTTAAAAAATGTGCCAGCATATTTCATAAAGCTGTAAGAAAAGTTTTCCATGTACCATTCAAACAGAAGCAATGAAGAAGTAATGCCGTTTTTCCCTGTTGTATATGATATTTAACATGTAAAAACAGTTATTTACTTGATTGTTTCACATTCATTTCACTAATATGGTTGTTCTCTTGTAGACTGAGTTCTGGATTTACACATTTATTAAAACATGAGAAAATCACTTCCATAACTTAACTTCAGGCCATGTTTTTCATTAGATACAAACCATTACCTTTGTGATGGTAAAATACCAAAACAAAACTCCAACTTGTTGTATCATATAATTTTCAAGCCTTGTGTATTAATGGTTAACTGATTTTTGGGATCGGTTTATTTCACTAATTTGTCATCACAAAGTCTTAAGATTGCTGTATTTTATTTATCTGAGTAAATAAGAGTGCAAGAACCTGCATATTTTGGCTGAGGCTTTGAGAGGCTTTCAACCCACACAGTGCGAAAGTCTTGCCCAACAAGACAGTCTGGGAATATATAATTTAACTGATCAGTTTATAGGCATACTGTTTGTTTAGGTACAGCAAAGCTGGTCCACTGTACTTTAAAAGATACGCAGTTCAAGCAAGTACCTTAGGAAGAACAGTTTTGCTGGAGTGAGCATGGTTTATCTCTGTCCAGCCCCATTCCCTAATTGATTTGAAATCACCCAAAGTAACAGCCTCAGAGATGTTGACCAGGCTCTAAGCCCAGAGCTGAAAACAGTGAGGCAGTGTCAGGCGCGGAGCCTGACTTGGGAGCAGATGAGTGTCTCTGCCCTGGAGCAGTCGGATCCCTCAGATGGGTGGACCAGATGGCCGAGGTTGGTAGCAGCATCAACAACCCAGCTTCTATCTGCTGCCACCCTTTAGAGAAGCCCATACAAGCTGCGAGGGACCGCGGCGAGTCTGACAGGCGGCAACTGGAAAAGTCATCATAACTCAATCATCTGTCTGCACCCTGAGACCCTGCTCTCCCTAGTTGGAGCTTCCTACAGCTCCCATCAACAGCAAGAAAACTGGCAGGGCTTGAAAACTTACTACTGTTTGCTCAACAGTGGGTCTCAGGCAGAGTTTGGCACCTCATTCAGGCACCTCTGATAAAACGGTGCATTGCTGTTAGGGATCAACTGTGCCCCCACTACTGCTGTTAAATGCTGTTAAACTCCCTAATGGCTGCAAGATCAGGCTGAAACTCTGGCACCCGATGTACCTTCAAACAAGGAAATGTGTTCAGAATGGTGGCTTGTGATGTGCCCAGGCTCGCAGCTGACTAGGGCTGTGAAAGTCTTTTTGAAAGCAGAGCCCAGGCTAGCAAGTCTGAGGCAAGAGGCTGAGAGCACTCTCAGTTTCACGCAGACACCTCTGCTTCCTAGTTCACATAGATCTTGACCTTTCCTGATGCTACAGCACTTTGAGCTTTTAGTCATGGTCTACATGGTTCTGATTAAAGCAATTTACTAATAGTTTTGTCTGTGTTGTGGTTTCATTTACTTTATTTTGTCATTTTAATTCACTATTTTCAATTATTTCCTTTCATTTTACTTTATTACTTTATTTCAAACTAGACATGGCACTCAAATAGCTACCCAGTGCTTCAAAAATCCAAGTAAACTAAGAAAAAGCTCTATACCTACAGCATAAGGTTTTACTGGCAAAGATGTATTACATAAGAGCCTGGAAAAATCACCACACCAGCCAAGACAACTGTGTTATCAAAGCCTCTAGCAGGTTTTACACAGCTGTTCCAACACAGGAATGATCTTGCTGGCTGAGCTCATGTCATTGGGAGAGGTGATGCAACTTCCTGCCAGAAAACCTCCTGCATCTCTGTTATAAGAGGATGCTGCTGACACAGGCACATGGTAAAGCCAGAGTAGCAAAGGATCTTCTGCTGTGCCAGAGGTTTAGGTGTGATCATGCCTTCACAACATATTCCGCTACCGAAGTCCAACTTAACTGTGAATACAACACAAAATAGTTCAGACAACTATGTGGGGTTTTCAGATACGATTTTTGCGGGGCTCATGTGATGCAGTGGACATACCCAAGTTACCTTTAAACAACCCAGCTAGAGTATCAGATGTTCTTCAGCATTAGTTGTGCCAAATACTACACATGCTGATTTAGGCCACTTCTTGGCAGCATAAACTGATCCTTGTGGAGCTCGACATTGCTAATACCAGATAATTTTTGAGCTTATATATCAGAGGCAAGCCAATGTTTCCTTGCTGCTGTCAGTAGCATAGAGACATTAACACTTAAACTGATCAGGCTTCACTTTCTGTTCCTGGTTGAGATAGGTGGAAGCTTCAAAACTTTATTTTCTTTTCAAGAGATGTACAGAGATTTCCCCAGCTCAGATCAGTTTTGGGTGGCAGACTTCTGCTGTCAGAAAAAAGTACCAATTGGCTGGCTCCAGCTAGACCCAGCAGCTCCAAACCTCCTGTCCTGACTACCACTGTAGTTCTCCAGCAGCCCAAAGGCAAGTATCTCAGCAATCTTCACCACTGAAACAATTTGAGATGCAGTAAAAAAGGGATTGCCTTCTGTTTGCTTTAGTTTTGGTTTTGATGGGAAGTACTTCACCAGACAACCGCATTGCCTAATGTACATTTTTGGTCTGCAAGGAAACTACTTGCAGAATGCCAACATTTTGTGCACCAGACCATGGAGGATGGCCCATCCACTAGCTTGTTTTGGCTTGAGCTATTGTGGGTGAGATGCAGTGGACTTATTCAGAGACTTTTATCCACACAGTGCCATTCCAGTTTATGTTACATGGTGGGCTTTCTGTTCAACTGTTAGGCTGTTTGTTCATACCAGACAAATTGCTGTGAGGTTTGCACACAAGCTGAGCCAGCATCCCTACCTGTGGCCCTTACTTGCTCCTGTTGTTACCACAACAGCCTGTGTTTAGGAACTTGGTGCTCTCCACCTTATTACAGGGCCTTGAAGGCTTTATCCTGTAAGCTGTCTGTCGTAAGAGAGCTAGGGACAAGAGAAACAGGAGAATTGCATTACTAATTTTAAAGTTTTAATAAAGCTAAAGTCTGAGGCTTTTATACAAGAGAGCCATGAGTTTTGTTTTTGCTGTTCACAAAATATTACCAACAGAGTTCTATGTACAGAACTTGCTTGGTTGTTTTTTTTACTGAACTATGCATAAGGGAGATGACCCCTCTGCTTTGTTAATCTTTAGTTATTTTAGAATTAAGTATTTCTCTAATCATGATTGATTTTAAGGACTTACATCCACAATGTAAGGTACGTATGGAAATTTTCAGTAGAAGTTCTGCAACAGAAATTGTTTACAGTGTGAACTGTGACAGGTCCTAGACTCCAGATGTTTTAAAGCAATTGGTTCTAATATGTTCATGCATCATTATTACTGTTGCAGTGTGATTTATTGCTGGAGAAAACTATCACAATTATAAATGTAGCATCGAATAGATCTTTGAACAAAATTTCAGGAAGTAGTTGGCTGTGGTCGTTCTGTAATTGTATCTTATCATAGAATCATAGAATAGTTAGGGTTGGAAAGGACCTTAAGATCATCTAGTTCCAACCCCCCTGCCATGGGCAGGGACACCTCACACTAAACCATGCCACCCAAGGCTTCGTCCAACCTGGCCTTGAACACCACCAGGGATGGATCATTCACAACCTCCCTGGGCAACCCATTCCAGTGTCTCATCACCCTAACAGTAAAGAATTTCTTCCTTATATCCAATCTAAACTTCCCCTCTTTAAGTTTTAACCCGTTACTCTTTGTCCTGTCACTACAGTCCCTAATGAATAGTCCCTCCCCAGCATCCTTATAGGCCCCCTTCAGATACTGGAAGGCTGCTATGAGGTCTCCACGCAGCCTTCTCTTCTCCAGGCTGAACAGCCCCAACTTTCTCAGCCTGTCTTCATACGGGAGGTGCTCCAGTCCCCTGATCATCCTTGTGGCCCTCCTCTGGACTTGTTCCAGCAGTGTCTGCAGATGTTTTCTGTCTAAAAACTGGTGTGTATCAGAGGCTTGGTCTGCTGCAAGCAGGGATTTTATCACATCTGTGAATTCATTTAGGGAAATTTATTCTTGTTGATAATTGAAAATAAGAACTAGTTTAACTTTGGCGGGGGGGGGTTATTATTATTTTTTTTTCTGTTTGCTGTTCAAGTGTGGTTGCTCAGTAATTCCAATCCCTAACGGATAATATCTAATGAAGACTTGAGGATTTAATTCAGTTTTAAGATGTGCAAAAAAACTTTAGAGTATTTAAAAAATTCAGGAATTTTTTCCAGGAAGCAGTGAAGGGTCTTGGGAATCCCAGACTGATAAACTTGCACTAGAGACATACAGAATTATATGCTTCATGGTGAAGAGGAGTCTTCCAAGAGAAGGAATCCACACATCCTTCCAAAAGCATGAAGTAAAAGTTGATCTCTAACACACCATTCCTGACCTGTGATTTCTTCTCTCTTCCTATCTACCACTGCATTTACCAATACTTCAGAGCCCAGCTGGTGCCATTTTGATCCACCAGAAATTCTACTGCAAATTGATTTCACTTCTGGAAATCATTGAGGATATTTGGACAGGGGTTTCCGATTCAGTTTCCTTTGAAAGGAATTCAGTTTGCAGAAGCCAAAACCTCTTAGTCTCACACCAGTAGGAGGGAACTGGAGACAATGAAGAACTTGTGTCATGCTCCAAACCAAATGCTTGTTGTAAACATGCCCATTCAAGCCCTGTGCATACTATGTAAACACCATGCCACAGCTGAAATTGCAGTGAAAGACAGGGGAAGTAGGTGAACACCTTTTCAAAAGTCAAAAAGAAAGTTGAAGTTTTTTGGTTTTCAGTTCATTTTTTCTCATTCCTAATTACAGGCAACTCAGAAGAGTAAGTATCCTCCAAATATGAAGTGACGGATGTTGATTTGTTTGTCTGAGCCCATAAAAATAAGAAGCATGTTTTAACTTCCTTTTATGTTTCTCAGAAGTTTGAGCTTTTAGATGGTTTAAATTTATTAAAATATGTATAAAGAGCATGTAATCAATGCTGCAAAGAGTTACTTCCACAGGCTGCTTACCAGAAGTCTAACTGTGATATTCGTGGATTTTCATGTTTGCAGGATCGGGCCTTTAAATCCCCTCTTAGCATACTAACGCTTTCATTGACAAGAGTGAGATGCTATAAAATACACACCAAAGATGCATTTTGTCACCTATTCTAGATACATACATATACATACACTAAGTATACTGCATATGTAATATATGTATGAGGCTATGTTTATATACACATTAAATATACTGCATATATATGACACTATGTTTTATATGCATTCACTACAGATAATAAAAATATCAACCTTTTGTCATTATAAAGTAATGATAATTGTGTAATACAAACTTACAGAGGACAACCATCTCACTGTACTGACAGTTTAGCAGTAGAACACATATTAAGCAGGATATTAAGTAATTCCGAGGCTGTGAAAACTTCCTGTCTATGGAATACACTGTTGTACAAAAAGCATAAGGTGTAAAATGAACTTTAGACAAAATCCTTAGGTCTTTGTTTGCAGTTGTTGCTTCAGTAAAAAGCACAAATGTAATTTATACTATTGTAAATAGACTGTTGTCCATTAAATATCTTCAGGTTTAACATGTCTACTTTCAAAGCCTGTACTGGCTGCATGGAATAAAACTAGTCCTGGGAAGTGTAAATCATGCATCCCATAGCATCATTCCCTTGGAATTTGGTACAACTTTAGTTGCATCAAATCTGAATGGCAGCTGGGTGAACATTAATTGTCAATATATTTTACTCTAACAGTTTTATTCTGCTCACTGAATTTTCAAAATTTATATGAATTCAAAACTAATTTTAGAAAAGATGTTTGAACTGTGAGCAATCAATCTGTTGAATCTGAAGAATTTACTGAGTATTGACATTTCTGTGGCCGAAAGTATGTAGGCTTCTTGTGTATTCTCACAAAATAACTCATGATCCCTTGTAAGAGGGTCTGCTGCTTGAGCATCAAATGGATCTGTTGTGTTTGGTTATTATTATCAGCTAACGTCCTGTTGTAGCACAGAACTTGAGCTGTTATCATAGAAGCTAAGTATCCTGGTTTTGACATTCTGTTGTGACATTTCTGTGTCATTTAAAGATGGACGCATTAGGCTTCTTGTTTAAGTGAAGGTTATCCCCTTGATTCTTTCTCTATTTGATGTAGATGGTTTTGCCTATTTTCTTTCCAAGTTTGCTCATAAGAGCATGGGTGGCTGCCAAAAGTTACTTCTTCTGCACTGGATGTAGAGAAATCTGTAGCTGAAGCTCAGTTAATCCCTTCTATCCCTCGTTGCTGCTGCATCCGTGAGCCCTGGTCCTGACCCCAGCACTGTGGCAGAGTTATCAAAAAACCTCGCATTACCAGTCTCAGTCTCTTTGCTGACGCTTGTGAAAAGATCACTGCATTCTCTGGGCACCTGCCAGCTAAGCAGCAACAACCAGCAGCATGTAGGGTACTGCATTTTATTCCTCATACCAGATATGATCTGAAAAGCAAAGACTGCACATACGGTGTGAAGAAAGACTAGGAAGAGATGGTGATCAACAGCTGCCAGTCCTTCCATGTGCACAGGCAACTTGAGAATAGCAGCCCTGAGCTAGGTCTAGAAAGGGAAAAGGGAACTGCACATCTGTATTTCCTTGTGATTTGAAGAAAAAGGTGATGTTCTTAGATGAACTGGGTGGCTAGTTTTTGAAACAGAAATGTGGGACACAATGGCTTGAGAAAAGACTGGTTTTCCAAAGCAGAGCATATTCTTTCCTCTTGCTGGTCATTAGCAGTGCTACTGAAGACCAGCCCTTCATGGAGGAAATCATGCTGGAACACAACAAGCTGGTGACAGTTTTAAGCTTTCCCCAGCATGTATAACTCTGACTAATTGGTAGGTACGTGCACTGCGAGGACAATGATATTTTTGCTCCTTCGCCCGTTTAAATCACAGCATTCTGTGTGAGATGGTGCAGCCAAATGCATGCTGGAGTGCATAACATTGGCACAGGAATATTAGTACGTATGCATGTTTCTAAAATCTATTTAATGTACAGCAGGATTCAGTCCGAGTTGGGGGTGTTGCTTTTAGATACTGTCTCTTTCAGAGAAGCTTTTTCCTGATAGGATTTCTGAACCACAGTTAGGACAAGTGCATGGAACAGAGGGTTCGGTCCTCTGACCACACTGCCTGTGGTGCTGGGTTTAGGAGAAGCCTGGTAACACAAGCTCCTGACGACTCCTAGCAGGACCTGCAACCCTTCAGCAGAAGGTCTTTCTGCAGATACTGTCCTGTTTAGAGAGGGAGGGTGATGTTACCTTTCCTGTTATATCAAGGTCAAAGCAGGTGGATCATTGTGATGGCTGGTAAGAGACGGAGCTAGCCACAGCCCTCCCTAGAGCAGCCTGGTTTTCCCCCTGCAATCAGAGTCATCTTTTCTGTGGTCTGTGCACATATGTGTGCCTGATAAAGGGGATGATAAAGCTGCAGTCTAAAAACCAGTACTTCTAGATGTTTGGCAGATCTGAACCACATTTGGGGTGTGGTAGAAAGCTTTTAGAATATAACAGCATAGAAATTGTAGAAAGCTTTTAGAATATAACAGCATAGAATAGAGTAGAAATAAAATAGGAATAGGGATAGAGGTAGGAATGGAACTGAATGGAATTAGAATAGGAAAGGATAGATAGAGTAGAACAGAATAGAATGGCATAATTTAGAATAGAACAGAACAGGACAGGACAGGGGACCAGACAGGAAAGGACAGGACAGGACAGGGGACAGGACAGGGCAGAACAGAACAGACAGAACAGTAAAGCACAGACCAGAATAGCACAAAACAGAATAGTACAAAACAGAACAGCCTGCTGCACCTTGGTAGAAGGTCTGAGTGACTCAGCCCTTTAAAAGAGACAAAACAATTACCAGTGAATAGAAGGCCAGAGGCTGGGGGAAGGGATTGCAACATCAGTAAAAACCCTTGTTTTGAGAGTCCACCTGCCTCTGTAGCTCAGGGGTTTCATCTCCAGTGACCGCTAGAGTCACTGGTGGTTCATGCAGTGGCCTGAAGACCCTCCTGAGATTCATTATCCTTACGTGCTGTATCTTATAACAGAGGGAGTTTTGCATCTTTACATTTACAGTGAAATTTAGAGCTCAGTGTCAAATGTTTGGCTGAAAATGTCAGTATTGTGTTACAGCTGAATGAAGCTTAGCCTCTTAAAATAGATGGTATTTTGTCTTAAATGTGTGATTTTGTTCGCCGTGCATGTACCCATTTTCCAAAAATTCCAGATATTGAATATGCCCCACAGGAAGGTAAATGATGGGAAAAATGGTATGCCTGAAAAGCTTCACATGAAGAAAGATTAAGAGTTTCTTCATGTGCACTTGCCCGAAACATCCTAAGCTCAGCTGAATTCCTGAGTCCTATAATTCTGCAATTACCAGAGTACTGGGGAATGCAGACACCTGATTTTATCTGGAATGGGGAACTCTGCACTGACACTGCCTCGCTGATAGCAGTGAATATTTTTCCCTTATTAATTAATATTAATACAATTACACTGATTTTAAAATATACATAATGGAATCAAAAAAAATGGCAAGACAATAATTCAGAAAGTCATACTGCAATTAGGTGGATTTGGGAGTAAGAGTGGTCAGAAGGGTTTACGTATGTGATATTTTGAAAAAAATAGGAGAATGATTGCATAAGGTACGGATAAATGTTCCTTGTATATCAAAAATCTGGATTGAGGTGTTTATTTTGAAGTTTCTGATGCAATATACAATTCACATCCCCATTGTAAAAGTCTCTTTTAGGCCAATGTTTTCAGAGGTGTAGCCTGTGTGCTGATAAGCAGTTACTGGAGCATGAACAAAGAATGCCTGGTTTTAGAAATGTTGTATGTGCTGCCATTTGTTCAATAGGAAGCTGGAAAGAAAAAAAAAAAAAAAAACACAAACAAAAAAAACCCCACAAACTAACTTTGGTGCAGCATACACAGTGGTAGAGACACTAGTTGTGAAATGCTGGTTTTATAAGTATAATTCATTATGCTTTCTTTGATCCAGTATTACAAATTAGGGTCACTCATGTCAGAAGATTAAAACCTTTTTGTCTCTCTTTGATATCAAACTATTCTTTCACAGTTCTTTTTATCTTACAGAGCAGCACTGAATTCCTCAGCATCTTTGTTGCTTCATGTTATTTGCAGCAATCATTTAGTTGGTTTTAGAACTAATATTATTTAGTTATACTGTCATTTGCAACAACAGAGGCTCTTTAATATCCTAAAAATGTTGAGAGGCTTTTCAGCGTTAGCTGGGTAAGCATATGTGTAAGAGACCACAAAGAATTTGGGGACCATGGTGGGACTGCAAGGTAGCTAAATTGGATAGAAAAAGAAAAAAAGCATACAAGTCAAAGTAAGATTGTAGATCAGAAAAACTACAGCAATCTACTGAAAATTAGTAGATGATAGTCATGAGTAGCTTACAGTGAACCACAGGTACCAGCTTCCCTGAAGCACAGAAATACGAACTTGGAGAAGCTTATAAAAGGTATCCTCAGGGAATCTTCCATTTTTTCACTATGATACCTTTAATCCTAGAATTGTCAAGCCACATGAAAAATAATAGGACTGAATAGTTCAGTCAGTTAAAAGTATTATTTCTTTTATCAAAAATATTAGGTCTTTCTGTGTTTCTGGAACTGTTAGGATTTGTATAAACTTTAAAAACAAGTGAAGTCAAGTATTGAACCTGTATTGCTCTTTCTTTTTTAATTTTAAGATCATTATCTGTGACTAAGCAGACTCTGTTCAATAGAAAGAACGAACTTAAAGCCAATGTTTTTTAACAGATGATTCAACGAGAGGCAGAAGTAAAGAATAAGGTAACTGCTGTGGCGTTGACAGACTCTATTCACAATGTGTGGCATCAAGAAGCTGGGAAAACTATTCGAGAGTGGATGCGAGAGGTGAGGCTTGTGGTTTTTTAAAGAGTTGGGGTATATACATCTGAATATGTCTCTGTAAACATGTGTTTATCTGCTGATCTATTTCTTTAGGGTATGAAAGACAGCACATTACAGGACCTTGAAAATCACGTGCCCATACCAGCCCCTAAAATAACTGAGATTAAAGCCATTCTGAACTTCAAAGCAGCCAAAATAATAAGAATCAAGTCCAGTGTTTCTTCCTGCTGCACAGCAATATAGAAACATATATAGAGACATATACCAAGGCAGCCCACATGCTGCCTGGTATCTGGAGCAAAGTCCTGGGCACACCCAGTGCTCCTGGCTTTATGTGTTGATGATGGAAAAGCTCCATGTCTCAGTCTGATGATTTGCACAACTGGCAAAAAATCCTTTCTCTCAGCAGTTTTATGAGATGTAATTACTTCTGCAGTGCTCTGAGGTTTTCTGATGAAAAGTCAGAGTATTTGCCATTGCTTAGCTACCAACAGCTAGTTGGTCCAAGATGATCATGTGTTGGTTGATGGTAAGCAAAAACCAAGCTCCACCCTTGAGTAAAGGATGATGCCATCCATTCATTATTCATATAATACTTAAGTGTGGGGCTGCTGAGATTTTAAAAATAATACTTTTTAAAGTCACACCAACTAAACTTCCTTTTATGACTCTCTTCCTCACCAGATGAGGCTCACGTCTGTGTTTTCTGCACTCCTGTGGCAGAATGCTGAAGCAATAGGTGCACGTGGCAAAGTTAAACTAGTCACATCCTGAACTTCTTGTTAGACTTTACCTTTTTGGACGTATTTAGTGAAACTTTGTGTATACACTGCCTATTCCTGACTTAACCTTACATCTTTATAGGCCTTGACTGATGGGAATAGAGAATTACCTGGGATGCAGCCTGACAGCTCTGACTTAAATGTTAAAAATATAAAGAATGGTACCCCCTACAGGCTCTGTTACTAAAATCCCCATTTTCTTTATGGGAAATCAAAACCTTAAAATATATGTTATGTAGTAAAACTGAAATTTTAAATCCTGTAATTTGAATCTGACAACTCCATTTTTATTTAAGCATTTAGTCTGAATAAGACAAGTGCATTACATTTAATTTCATTTGCAGAAAGTAGATGTTAAAGAATAAGTTAAATGATTAATGGCCTAAAAAGTGGATGGAGTGTCATAACTTACATTAGCATTGAAAATCTCCTATAAGGAAGAAGTGTTTTACATATGTGAAGTATGGCTGAGTGGTATGAAGACTAGCATTATCACCTGGATATCTCTTACTTTAATCAGGTTTAAGGCTACTGGTAAAATGAATAATAATTAAAATATACACCTAATCGCTGCCTGTCTGTAGGGCTAATTGCTGTCATAGAAAGAATGAATTGTTAAAAAAGTAATTCTTCATTGGAGCTATCTCTCCTGTATCAGTGGTGGCCTATTTTTAGTACCTATAGAAGTCATGATTTTTGAATTTATTAGGAGCTGTGATGAATGATAAAACAAATCATCCATTTACATATCTTGACACTGCTTTCGAGAATACTTATTTCTTACAGGCAAGTGTCACATTGTATATGAAAGCTGTTTAATTGTGTGCTAATCTTCTGTATTATCTCCAGCTCTCTGATGTAGTGTTCTACCAGTAGTTAATATTAATTCTACTTATTTCAAATTAATGTAATACTTCATAAAAATTCTACTTCTTTTATAATTTCTACCATCTTACATTTGCAATTTTACATTCAACTGTTAATTAAAATATACATGCAAATCGTAAAATGTATAAAGCTTTACTACTTTAAACCTTAAAGCCGTTGTGAAATACTTCCATTTTAACCATTTTTTACTAAAAGAAGTTACATCACAGGGTAGTGTGTTTATTGTTTTCATTTTTTTTTCCATCGAATTCAATAGTTTCATTGATCTGCTGTTTCTTACAGAAATCTGCCACGCTTTGTGAACTTCACTTTCTAATCTCATACAGCAACCCTTCCTTTATGTTGTTCCTGCTCTCCCTGGTCCCAGAACAGTAGGGTTGCCTTGACAAATCTATTCAAAAGCCATTCCTCGCCCTTTATTGGTGGGGACTGAAGCCTTTGAAATTCTCTCCTCACTGCAACACAGCTGACATCTTCTTCCAGACAGAATGAATTAAGGAAATACAATAAGACACTTGATCTACCAGTCAAGGATCTTTCCACAGCGAGGACGGACTCCACGGTGCACAACTAGGGCAGCAAGCATCTACAAATACACAATACTTGCTTGTTTACCAGAATGGCAATCATCCATTTTTGCAATCATGATTGATGGAATGATTTTGTAGAAATAAGTCTGAAAATTCATTGGGTCTTTCCAAAAAGTTGTGAGTTTTGTTGGGTTGTTTTTTTTTTTTTCCTTGCTTCTCCTTAATGAAGTTAATCAGGTTTTCAGAAAGAGAAAAATCAGATTTGTAAGAAGGTAGATAGATCATGTAGATTTTGCAGTTCAGCTGGCAATCCTATTAAAAACATAGTTGCTTTATAATTAAATCTTTAATTTGGTAGATTTGGTGTAATTTCAGCATATTTCATAAAACCATATTATCTAATACTTTAGTTCATAAACTCCTCTGAATAGATAGTACTTGGAGCAAAATATTTTAAAAATTCATGGTAAATTCATCCTACTCAGAGGTTCAGGAATGGAAGGTAAATGTAAATGCTTCCTGAACATAATTCCCCAAAGACCAATATTTGCATTTTTAAATGTTCATGCACAGTTCATCTCAGCTGTATTTCCAATTATTTGAATATTAATCTGCTATCTTGACGGCTTTCATTCATTTATAATCTGTTGTTCTGTGATTTTGCAGTCATTCTTTCCATCAAAACACCCTGAAAAATTCTGATTTCTTAATGTTGGCAAGCAAGCAGGCCCAGTGTTTATGTGAACACCTATTTGACAACTACAGAAAGGAAACGCTTAAAATGTGCAGTGGGTAATTGAAGCACTGGTTGGTCCAAGCACCTACTTAAGTTTGCTGGCACTCAAAATAGCACTTAAAGACATGCTGTTTAAGCACATTACAAATCTCCTGAATTATGGTCTTACTCTGTTTACTTATTTAGTATGCAACTACAATATTTCATCACCAGTTAGTGTGAATAAGTTAGTGTACCTTCTCCAGTTGCTGTTGGGAATCATGTGTAAATTACTTAGCAGTATTTTGATGCAATCATTGTCCTTACTTTCAAAGTCAGTATTTATTTTTGCTCCACGTTCTTGGCTTACCCCAGAATTGCCTGCCTGCTCTTACAGAACTGCTGCAACTGGGTGTCCAGCTCCGAGCCCCTGGACACTTTGGTGGAGTCCATGCTACCAGACTGCCCCCGTGTCTCTTCAGGTATGTCGATTTGTGCTCAGGAGCATATTGTTTGTTTACTTTTTTAAATAAATAATTAAATTATTAATAAATAAATTAATAATGCATTTGGTTCTGAATGCATTTTAACTCTTCCTCGGCAAAATATGGTTGCAGGTATATGGCTGCTGTTATTTTATATAGCCCACTTTTTTTTCTCCTTTTCTTCCTAGGGGATTTAACTTCTCTTGTCTCCTTGTAGCTTATATTGGTTTTAATTTTCTTTTCTCTTTGGCTTTAAGTAGTTAGTGACATGATAGGTAGGAGCTGAAAAAAAAAAGCTATGGACAGCTAAGTGCAATCAGACACTTGTTTATGTAGCAAATTACTTACAATGTCCAAGACCGTTAATGTGAGATTTCTGTTGTTTTGGAAATACTCAGCCATGCTTTTCCAATAATGAATCACAAATCATAATGAGCACATGAAATAATACATCAAAACTTTTGTTAATGTAAAATAATTCCAGAAAGTAGACGCAGTTGTCAATGTAACAGTAAAATCTCCTGTCTCTGTAAGAAAGTAATCTAAAATACATAAAGCTGTTACAGAACTTCCGTGTTTTATGATCACATTTCCTTAAAGCCATAGGTAGCATATTTCTGTAGAATATAAAATCAGGCTCAAAGGAAGACGCAGCCTATACGGTATTAATTAAAAGCTGGAAGAGTGTTTGACCTTGCTCTGTGAGACACTGTTGTTCGTTTGACAAGTTAGAGATTCCTATCTGTCTGGATTTGTGAGGTTGTTAATGAGACCTAACCTTGCAGATAAAATGTAGTTTACAGCAGGATATTTTTAAAGCTTGGAAAATTTAGCAGTACATTGTTTGAGAGCTCACAACAACCTGTAATCACATTTCTGCTGTGGTCTAGGCTCTAACCAGGCGGATCATCAGCTCTGTGCAGGTGCAGTGCAGTAGCGTTGACATTGCTCTTTAGTGCTTAGGAAAATGATATATTACTAAAATTTTCATATATTCAACATTCATCTACCAACTTTTTGCTCCTTTAGGGGAGAGTACTGCAGTTTAAAAGAAAAATATTTTTCAAGAGTGGAACTCTTTAATTGACTTCCAATCTCTGATGTCTGTGTTGCTGTTGTGGAAGAGTGCATGTTATAGAGGTCATTTTAGTTGGGTAAATAGGGGCTTGGATAGGAACTAGTCAGTATTCACAGTACACTCGCAGCACTGAAAATCCTCTGTCTGAGCTTCTCTTCTCTTGTTTTGTATTCATCATGTGTAAATAATGTAAAATTTATTCTATAAAATAAACCCTAACTGTCATTTAAAAAACCAAACCGATGCTTTAATGGGGGTGTGCATAAGTCTTAATTTTTCGTTTCTATTGAGGATGGGTCATAGTGGGCATATTGTTTATACTCCACTTAATGAAATCCTAGCTACACTGGACTTTCCGGTAGAATTAGTTTAAATGAGGTGGGATTTCAGCCAGCAGAAGTTGTAAAAGTTAGCTATTTGTATTTCATGCGTACATACAATGCCACTAGATTAAGATCACTGATGTTCTACAAGTTCTTGTCAAAGATTTTGGACAATGATTTAAATGGCAGCAAACTATTTCCAGGTTGATTCTTTGTAATATAAGTACAGTTTAAAATAGTATAGCTTTATGTGACTACTGCTGAATTATCAATGTGCTCATATGTTTTTGTTTATATTTCTTGCTTTAATGTCTTATATGGACAATTGTAAGACATTTACAGAGGAACAGCTGAATAATTCCTACAGTGTGTTTATATGAGTAATGACATAAGCCAGCATTTGGATAATCTGTAATAAATTTATGAAATGCTACTAGATTTAGGAACATTAGCATTTAATGTGAGAGATTTTATTTCAGTCTTTTCCTGAGAATTGCAGTACTGAAACAGTCCACACTCAGGTACTGGCAGCATTACCCTTAGTATACCAATGAATGACAGTGAGAGCAATCAGAGCAATGAGAGGAATTTTTTTTTTTATAAACCTTTTGCAGAAGGCATATTTGCTTGGAACTCCATCTTTTGTCTGTGTTTGCGCTGAGAATTAGTTCAGGAATAACTGCCTCTTGGTCACATCTCATGAGCCAGCTTTTTCAGAAAAAGGTCTCATGTTCAGACTTTCAGCATAAATGGGATTTACAGGAGCTCGCAGTTTGTTTGTGAGCAGTGCCTATTTCAGATTATGCCACAGTCTCTTGCTTACATTTCCCTTAACACTCACTAGAGAGAAATAAATGGCCATCAAACTGGAGAAACAACTTGCATTTCCAGATACAGTTGTTAAAGCTTTTGATTAGAGCATTTTTAAGTAATTAAAATGTTTGCCATAATTCCGTCATGTCTTAGTTGCAAAAATGAATGAATATACTTCAATAATTAAACATTGTAGACATGAAACTACAATAATACAGGAAAAGCAAGCGATAGCAAATCCATTCTCTGTCCTTGTGGTGCTTTCTCCTCAGGCAGGAGGTGGGGTACTGTGAGAATCCCATCTTCACGCTTCCTCCACATCTCAAGGATTCATTCCATAGTTCAATGAGTTCTTGCAACAGGTTATCATCACACAATTTCCCATTTAAAACAGGCGTCCTGTGTGGTATATGTAATCCTAAAAAGTATCCCATGCAGTGCTGAGACAGAGCTCCTAGGTCAGACATCTTCTATGAGACCTGGAGCTCCAGTTGAAGCTATGTGTCCAACGCTACCCGTCTTGTTAGTGTTGCCATAATTTTCCAACAAGAACAAGGCATTCTTCCTTATCAGAGAAGAAACTTCCCCTCTGTCATTTAGCCTTTACCAGGCAGGGTTGTCTAGCATCATTCCCCGCTGCTCCTTCTTCAGGAGAGCAGACTTTGGTCTCTTCAAGGATCTGCTTAGCAGCATAACTATGATAAAACCCCAGAGGGAAGGGGGGCCCAAGAAAGCTCGTTAAGATTCAAGGAACACCTCGTAGCTCAGAAGCAATGCATCTCAGCAAAAAGGAAGTCAGGCAAGAACAACAAGGGGCCTGCATGAATGAACAGGGAACTCCTGGACAAACTCCAGCAAAAAAGGAAGCCCACAGAGAGTGTAAGCAAGGGCTAGTAGCCTGGGAGGAATACAAAGAAACAGGCTGAGCAGCCAGAGATCAGGTTAGGAAAACTAAAGCCCTGACAGAATTAAACCTGGCCAGGGACATCAGAGGCAACAAAAAAAGCTGCTATAGGTACATTGGTGATAAAAGGAAGTCTAGGGAAAATGTGGGCCCTCTCTGGAAGGAAATAGAAGACCTGGTTACCTAGGACATGGAGAAGACTCAACAACTTTTTTGCCTCAGTCTTCACCAGCAAGTGCTCCAGCCGCACTGCTCAGGTAACAGAAGGCAAAGGCAGGGACTGGGAGAAGAACCACCTGATGTAAGAGATCAGTTTTGAGACAATCTAAGGAACCCAAAGATGCACAAGTCCATGGGACCCAATAAGATGTATCTGTGGGTCCTGAGGGAATCGCTGATGAAATGGCAATGCCACTATCCAGCATATTTGAGAAGACATGTCAGTCCAGTAGAGTTCCCATGGACTGGCAAAGGGTCCATGGAAAATAAGGAGCTGATTGGTGACAGCCAACGTGGCTTCACTAAGAGTATTTACCTGACAAATCTGGTGGCTTTCTACTGTGAGGTTGCAGCACTGGTAGATAAGGGAAGAGCAAAGGATGTCATCTACCAGGTCTTATGCAAAGCATTTGACACTGTCCTGCATGACATCTTTGTCTCTAAATTGGAGAAGCATGGGTTTGGTGGATGGACCACTGTGGATAAGGAATTGGCTGGATGGTTGCACTCAAAAAGCTGTGGTCAATGACTCAATGTCCAAGTGGACATCAGTGATGAGTGATGTCCCTGAGGGGTCAGTGTTGGGACCAGCCATGTTGAGTATCTTTGTTGGCGACATGGATAGTGGGATCGAGCACCCTCAGCAAGTTTGCCGATGACACCAAGCTATGTGGTTTGGTTGATACGTTGGAGGGAAGGGATGAGGTCCAGAGGGACCTTGACACACTGCAGAGGTGGGACTGTGCAAACCTCATGGAGCTGAACAAGGCGAAAGGCAAGGTCCTACCCCTGGGTCAGGACAATCCCAAGCACAAACACAAGCTGGGGGAGACTGAATGGAGCAGCCCTGAGAAGAAGGACTTCGGGGTGTTGGTTGACAAGAAGTTCCCCATGACCCAGCTTCAGTGTGCACTTGAGCCCAGAACAACCCAGTGGCTGCACCAAAAGGAGCATGAGCAGCAGGTCGAGGGAGGGGATGCTCCCTCTCTACTGTGCTCTGGGGAGACTCCACCTGCAGTCCCGCATCCAGCTCTGAGGCAACAACACAAGAGGGATATGGAGCTATTGGAGCGAGTCCAGAGGAGGCCACGGGGATGGTGTGAGGGCTGGAGCAGCTCTGCTCTGGAGACAGGCTGAGAGAGCTGGACTTGTTCAGCCTGGAGAACAGAAGGCTCCTTAAGGGGAGACCTTAGAGCAGCTGCCAGTGCCTAAAGGGGCTACAAGAAACCTGGAGAGGGACTTTGGACAAGTGCCTGTAGGGACAGGACAAGGGGAATGGCTTTTACCTGACAGAGAGGAGACTGAGATGAGGTCTTAGGCAGAAGTTCTTCCCTGTGAAGGTGGTGAGGCCCTGGCACAGGTTGCCCAGAGAAGCTGTGCCTGCCCCATCCCTGGCAGTGCTCAAGGCCAGGTTGAACAGGGCTTGGAGCAACCTGGTCTAGTGGAAGGTGTCCCTGCCTGTTGCAGGGGGTTGGAACTGGCTGGGCTTTAAGATCCCTTCCAACCCATATCAGTCTAGGATTCTATGCTTTTCAGGCTAACAGTCCTCTCTGGTTTCCAGTTGTGGAGCATTGCACAGTTAAGGTCCTCAGCTATGGCACTGTAACCTCACTGGCCTGGTGGAGCACTCTGTCAGTCTCCTGCCTTCAGTCTCTGTTAAAAAGACTTATCTCCTACCTCTTCACTTTCAGCCCTCATTAAGGACATCTGTTAGACATGACATCTTCCATTCTTAATCCACTTTCCTAATGGAGTCAAACCAGAAGATCTTTCTCCTGTCTCTGAGGAGATGAATCCATTTCTTGTCTAAGATGTAAGCAAATGTAGGGTGGAGAAAGGTGAGGACTTTAAAAGCACTCTGTACATTAAAGATAAAAATGGAGGAGGGATGGTAGTCTTGCTGCTTAGAAGACTGGAGATCAACTTGTCATTTGACACAGGCAATAGGATAGACATTTTAATGACAGGTATTGTGTTACTGCTAACCTTCGTTGTAGTACATTTCATGTCTCTGAGACCTCACAACATTCCTCCTAGTTCTGGGAGTTCACAAACCCTTGGGAAACCATCGTACTGCAGCAGCTGCTGGGTGGGAATAGCTGTAAGTCAGGGTGGGAGGAAGCAGATCCATGGATCTGTGTCCGTCTATCTCACTGTTAGGAATTAAGTTACTTTAATATCAGGACTGTGGCCTGAACATTACCCCAGGGAAGGCATTGTGGCAAATTTTGCCAGGTAAACATGACCTTTCTTTCTTGAATGCAAGTATTTTGGAGTGCCTCATGAGGAGCACCTTAGTGTTTGGATAAGACAAATTCCTTAGTTTGTGTGTTTCTGCCAGTGCAAGCTTTTTATCTGGGAGGCTACATTCAACTTTGCAGCTTTTTGTCAAAGTGGATATGCACCAACACTCATTTACATTATCAAATAAAAAGAAGTTACTGTAACATCAGTAAAATGAATTGCCTAATCAAATCCTTTTAAAGCCTTTCTAGTTGACCCCCAAAATCACTAGTTATTCTTCTAACAGTTGCAGCCAGTGTAGTTAAAACATTGTAAAATAAGGAAATTATAACATCAAAAGACAAACAAGATGACACAATGGGATGAAACGTTGACAGTAATCAAGAAAAGCTCTATTCATGAAGGAGCCTAGGCTTGAATATATGTCTCTGTAATAAGGAAAAAAGTGCAGGAATTAATTCATGTGGCTGAATAAAGTGATATCCGGCTGGCAGAATTAAAACAAACTCTTAATTTTGAGGGATGGTGGTGCTCTGAACAGTTTGAGTGAGTCCAGAGTGACTCCAGAGTGAGCCCTCAGATTATATTTCCTGGTACCAAACATAAAGCTTGACTCTGTATGGTATATAAAACATTTCACTTGGTCTAGGCAAGCCAAGCACAACATTTTCTTTTTTTTTTTTTTTTTATTTTTTTCTTTCAATTGAGAAAAGTTCATCAATATTATTTCTGACAGGCTGCTGCAGGTATTTGGGGGTTTTACTGATAAGTAAATACTTGGGGAGAAAAATGGCTTCACAGAATGATTGAGGGGACCTTGGGAGGACATCTGGTCCAGCTCCTTCTCAAGCAGGGCCACATGGAGCCAATTGTCCAGGATTATGTCCAGCCTTCCATAAGCTCCATTTGCACCTCAGTAAAGAAACCATGGTCATTGCAATTAATATTCCCTTAAGGCTGTGTGGGTTTTGTTGGTAAACATCCTAGCTTCCAAATGACTGCACAGAGCCATAAGCATGTGGTCTGCTGGATGGTTGTGTAGGATTTAAGTCTATATGTGAGTGAGTATGGAATGGAGGGAGTGCTGGTTGACCAAGCTGAAGTAAGGTAGTCATCTTTCCCTGTGTCAGCATCAAAAGAAGGTCATTCACATTGCACAGAGATAGAAAAAGTGGTTGCTCTCCTATTTTGCCTATTCAAATCCTTTTAACTGGGAGAGGAGAAAGGGGGCTGGTGGTTGTTTCTGACAGAGCTTCTCCCAACAAGGAAGAGGGTTGTCATCCACTAAGCCTCTCTGTAAAAACACAGGCAAAAGCATTCCTTCATGTGTTAAACGCACACTGTGTACTTTAGGGCTTTGGCTCGTGGTAGGGTTTTTTTTTAAGATTTTTCTGTGTGCACATAAGAGACTTGCAGTTCAAATGAAAGATGAGATTCTGCAGAGCTCACTGAAAAACAGGGAAAAGCTTGTTACCTGCTGGTTTTGAGTCCTTGGCATAGCTTGATTTAATATCAAGGATATGGTACTAAATAGTCCCCTCGAGACCGCTGCTTTGTGCTAAGTAATAGAATAGCATCAATAATCCTTCCATGGGGCTATAGTAAATTTAAGTAAAGGTATTCTGGTCTGTTAGATCTGCTTAAAAGCACTGATCCAAGAAAGTGAGCACATTGCTTGCACAGTGAGCCTTTCCCTGGAAGAGCAGGTATGCAGCCCAGCCCCCACACTGATTTACCAGATATATCCCTTGTGTTGATACCAGTGAAACCATGAATTGCCTGTTAGATTACAGAGGAGGTAGTTTTTGTTGGCTTTTCTCAACAGATGACTTCTGCCCACTGTTTTAAGAGCTCAGTTGTCTATTCCCAGAGAAAAGCAGATGCAGCCCATGCTGAACAGATCCTGGGGTTCAAACAGGAGGATCTCCAGTGAGGTTAAATGGGCTCCACAACACTGCAGGGTCTGTGCACGGAGGTAATTGCATCAGCGAGGCTTGCAACAGCCATAGGGAAGGACTGACTTACTTCCTGCTGCTTTTTTTTTTCCCTTATCTTTATTTGCGCCACGCCACACTTCCACTCTGACACCTTCGTGTATCTTGCTCATAACAAGGAAGAAACAACAGCAAACTGTATTAAGCATTGAGACAATACCTGGTTCATCCCTTTTGCAGCCTTTAGTCCAGTTTACCGATGCTTCTCATTTTTCACTCCTTGGTTGCTTCAGTGAAGAACATTCAGAGCTGTTTTCTGACATCAGTATTTAGTGACAAGAGATAGGTGCCAAATAAGTCCAGCAATATAAGAAATAAGTACAAAACCACACACTTTTTTACAGTAAAACAGATGAGGCAATTTACCCATATTGCATTCACTAGTCATTCATGGAGATTAAGATTATAGTAATCAGTGTTTACTGTAAACCTCTTTGCAATTTATGTGTTCATGTGCACATAGTTCTATCAATAAAAGCGTTGCACTTAGGAGAAAAGATTAAATGCCACTGCATTTTGTCACGGTGGCAGACCTCTGTGTTTAGCTGCTTACTAATTTAAGGCATTTGCAACATTAATAGCACAAATGGAGGAATGCAGGGATGTGCAATGTGAAGGTTGCTTCGTAGCCCCATGTCGGCATCCTCACACGCTGCAAGTGTTGGTCCTGCACTTCCATTTCTGCTGCTGTGCATTTTCTGTCAGCCAGAGGAAATTACTATGGAAACTTTGAAGCATCAGCCTGTCTCAGCCATAGCTCTCACGTCTGCTGTGCTAAGTCAAACTTTAACTAATGTCTCCTTAGTATAGAAGTAAGTAGCTTTTTCCTGACTCCCAGTTCTTCAAAGGTGCTCAGCTTCTAGTCTCCTACTCAGCCTCAAGTGTTGCAGCCAGCTCTTCATCTCATGTATAATACCTAGCTGGATCTGAGCTCCTGTATTGTGATTTGAGTAGCTTAGCTTTACAGTGCTTTGGAAAGAACAAAAATCAGTAAAGACCTGTTGAACAATACTGCAGATTGCCTTACAGAATAATAGCAACTCAAAAGAAACATGAAAATGTGAATTTGAAAATACTGACTTGAATAAAAAAAAGAATAAATAAATAAAATAAATAATAAAAAATAATAAATAAAAAGAAACCAGTTGTTGCTGCAGTCATATGGTTTTATAAGAATTTAAATTTTAGAATGTATTTTTATAACTTTTTATATGACCAGCCAGGTGTTTGATGTACTGATACACTGATCTAACCAGTCCCATTATTTTTTAGGACAAACCAGTCATATTTGTGTACTGTTCTACAAAATAGTTACATGTATTTCAGGCAGTACTGATATTAAAGAAACTATTTCATCAGAAACTATTATTGTACTTAAACATGCTTATTTATCATTGCATTTTTTTGGAGTACAGTGAACTAGTTAGAGTGATGTAATGCTTGTCTCAGAGTTCCTGAGGCTGTCTTTGATTGTGGTAATAATGAATAACATTTATTATTACAGCCAGATAAACTACAAAGTGTTTGACAATGGTTAGACTGCCCTGACCATTGCTTCTGATACTACCTAATGTTATTTCATTAGCACTTTGTATATCTGTATCTGTCTACATCTTGGCTGAAGTCCTATTCTAATGTACAATTGCAAACTCTTGAGTTCAGGGACTTTTTGGTGCTTGTTCTTAGCCCTTTGAAGATGCCAGATGCCAGAATAAGTGTTGCTTAGCCAATCTTCTGCATGGTTGTGTTTTTGAGATGCTTATGCTCTGGCTTGTTATGGCGCTTAAAGGCACATGGCAGTACAACAAATAGTGAACACATCCATGTTTTGAATAGGCAGATGCAAATTTACTGCAGATTTCCAGGTGACAGTTTAGACTGACACTTTAAAGATACTATGTTAAGTATAATTATTATTGCTAAAAAGCCGATCTAGTATTAGTTCAATCCATACTAGTTTTGCCTGTTGAAGGGGGAAAACAAGAGCTGGTGGAGGGCCTGAAGCAGGAGTCATCCCAGGAGTGGTTGAGGGAACTGGAGCAGGAGGGTTAGTCTGGAGAAGAAAAGGCTCTGGAGGAAGCTTATCACTCTCTACAATTACCTGAAAGGAG
The DNA here is from genome assembly GCF_963264785.1 of Psittacula echo. Lineage (NCBI taxonomy): Eukaryota > Metazoa > Chordata > Aves > Psittaciformes > Psittacidae > Psittacula > Psittacula echo. The sequence goes on along the minus strand of NC_137742.1, from coordinate 80,983,202 downwards.
GATGGAGTGAGGTGTCTTTTCTCCCAAGTAACTAGTGATAGGACAAGAGGAAACAGCCTCAAGCTGTACTGGGGAAGTTTAGATTGGATATTAGGAACAATTTCTTCACTGAAGGGCTTGTCAAGCACTGGAACAGGCTATCCAGGCAAGTGGTGGAGTCATCATCCCCAGTGGTATTTAACAGATGTATAGATTTTAAAAGATGTGGCACTGAGGGATGTGGCTTAGTAGTGGACTTGGCAGTGCTAGGTTTACAGTTGGACTCAAGGATTTTAAAGATCGTTCCCAATGTAAATAGTTCTTTTGATACTATGAGTCTGTTATCCTACGAGTCTCTGATTCTATGAGGGTGGAACTCAAATTGACTTCTTAGAATATGGTTAAAAGGTGTCTTCCATAGGGTGGAAGAGATCATAGTCCTCTCTCATTTCACCTGCACTGAAATACCTACAGGTTCCAGTCCAGCGATAGTGAAACTCTTTACATGAGTCTCAATGAGCTTTCATAAAGTAGTTTGTGGGATTGAGCTTGAATGTTAGTCTTTATATTCCAAGTTGCATGCACATCACTGTTAGTAATTTTTAAAACTATTTTCTGTGTTTCAGCCTGCATTGAAACCAGAACATCTATGGAGATGGGATCTGGTACATTAGTGTAGTTGTAAAAGCTTTGTATTTCTGCTAGAGCTCAGCACCTGTAAGAAGTATTCCCTGAGAGATGTAATGCAAAATTAAAAAGCAGAATTTTTATGTGCATTAACATAACATCCAAAAGATCATGTACATTGCAGCTTGCATTTCCTGCTAGAATCCAAATCCAAATCTGGATTTGGATTTGATAGAGTTTTTCAAAGGGTTACTTTCAGTTGAAAACTTTTGATCTTTTTCCATAAATGTATATAGTTTAGGCCAGGGAGGATGTTAAGATCACTTATTTTACACTTTTATAAATAGGACTTTCATTTGACCAGATGTTGTCGTGCTAAAACTTAAAACTTGCATTTGGTTAAAATATGTTTTCCATAAAGTCATTCAGCCTTGGCTGGGAGCATTCAAGAGGTAGGGAATCCATTGCTTCCTTCCCTTTGTAATTTGTCAAACTACTAAGAGGAGTGGCTCATTTCTGATTTGGCTTTGTCTGGTTTCGGGTTCCAGCCATTAGTTCGTGCTGTGCCTTTTTCTGCCAAGTGGAACAGCAATTTCATACATTTGCTTTTTCTCCATGTGAATTAAATACTGGAATCAAGTCAACACTCAGTTTTCTTTTGAGAAATGGAATAGACTGAGTTCTTTAAGTCTCACTGCAAGTTAATTTCTCCAGGTTTCAAATACCTTTATACATCTGTCTGTGGCGTCTCCAGTCTTTCAACATCTATGCTTTGAAATAGACCTGTCTGCGTCTTACTAATATGATACACAGACTTCAAATCTTCACTGCCTGATTTTCTCATGTTTCATTAGCCAACAGTCCCATTTGACCCTTTTATCATCATACTACAGAGAGTCACTTTAGCAAGGGCTCGTTCAGGAATACCCTTTCTAGAGATGCTCTTCATCTTGGTCCTGAAGTAGTGTTATGAAATGTTGCAGGTAGCTTTTTTATTGAAAGAAAAAGAAAATATTAACAAAAAAAAAAAAAAAGGACATCATCTTTCTAACTGCCTGCGTGTCTTCATATTTATAGAAGCTTTACTATCAGTGAATTTATATTTACTTCCTGTATTGTTGAATAGCTATAAGACACTCTGGCAGTAACATCTCTATTCAGTAGTGGTTTCTCCATAATAACAGCATTTGCAGATTACTTTGTTTGCAAGTTCTTGGAAATGCTGAATTATATTGACTTTTAACCTGTTTTCATGAGTAAACAAGAATTCTAGAGTTACACCATTTGTCCCTTTGTGAATTTATGAAACATTAATCAATTTCTGCCTAATTTGAAGTTTTAGTTGTAATTAAGTTTCACAAAATTTTGTGATAATAGTTTACATCAGAGAAGAAGTGAGAAAAGTATATACAGGAAACTGTTTTAATGTCTCTTTTGAAAGACAAGGGGGAGTAACTCAGGTGCTAGACACAGTGCTTGGAAACAGCTAGCAAAGCAGCTAGCTGACACTAGTGCAGCCGGTAAGCGGATCTAGTGTAATGACAGTATAGGTCTTTCTTCCAGAAGTTTCGTGGGAAACATGGGAAGAGGAAAAAGTAGTTGCTGGGAAGGAAAGGGAAACAAAAGACTTTCTAAAAATGCTTGGCAAAGTTGGCATAATTTGTCTTGATGCTCAGAATGTTCTGGAGGAATAAATCAAATGCCTCACGAAAAAAATTTGGTATACTCTATTCGCATATAAATCCTTATCAGCTAAACATGCTAATTCGTCAAAGGGTGAAACTGAGTTTATTTGTTTAGGACTTATTTTCCAGTAATTTTCATTGGCTTTAATTAATTATATTTTTATACCTTAATTCTTCATTAATAGACTCCAGTATGACAGTATTGTGGGTCTGAAGGGGATTTTTAGTGTGCATCAGCTTCATTCCCCAACCCAAGGCAAGAACAAAAGTTCTTACATACTTCCTGGCAGGTGCTCATCTCACTGATTCTTACCTATGAGTTGTATGATGACACATCCTCAATGGACAGTGTCTTACACACTTCCAGTTTTAGTTACACTTATCTTCCTTGGTGCATGCATACAACTTCAGGAACAGTTGGGGAAGCAACAGCCCAAAAGTACATCAGCCAGTTGGACAGAGTGGTAAGCACTGAGACTTATTACTGCACATCACATAACTTGCAATTAAAATTTGGAGGAACTGGGGTTGTTTTCCCTAAAGAAGAGTAGATTTCCTGGAAAGAAGAGCAACAGAAGAAGACAGACATGTAGAAAGTTCCAGTTTAAAAAATGAGAACATACTCTTCATGTCCTCAGTATCTAGGATAGGGATGTATGGACCTACATATCCATTTTTCCATTATTTGTCTTAAGATATATGTCAGGCTAACTGTGCAGATAGTCTTGCCTTTTAGATTATGAATTTTCCTATATTCTGTAACTTTCTGCCATTTTTTATTTATTTAAATCGAACATCAGCAGCCAGTTAGCTGGTTTATGACTCTTGAATATAAACTCTGCAAGCCTGCAGATTCAGAAATTTAGCCCTGAGAAGACACTGGTGAGTAGAAAAAAAAGCATTTACTTCACCAAGCACTTTGCCAGGTTTTTTTTCCAAATGGAAAAGAGAAACGTATATTGAACAATTTCATACTTTCTTAAGCACTGTTACTTACAATTTCACCGTCTCACCATGAAAATTGACATGTGTTTGGCATTGTGCTAAGTTTGCCAGCTATAGATAATGGTGTAACAGTGTTTTCAGAATAGATCACCACATTCTCACCACTTTTATGCACTTGAATCACTAAATAGGTAATACACAGACGTTTTTATTCTTCAGGCATACAGATTATCATAGCAGCTGTCAGCAATGCCAGTTATATCAAATTCCTGCTCGTGGCTGTGGTTGGATGACAAACAAGAATTGGAAAAACTCCTAGCAGTGACATAAAATTGATTTTAACATTCCTTTTCTTTCTCTTTGCCACATAAATTATATTTGTTTGCAACACATGGAGGTTAAATTTGTATCGTATTTGCCTTCTTAGCACCCTGCCCTCAAGTTGCTAATTTAACAGGTTTGTGGCTGTTCCAGCTAGCTCTCAACCGAGAGATTAGTTTCCCAACCTGTGAGAGAACGAAAAGATGAGAAACATGGAGCTCCACAATCCCATTTTTAGGGGTCCTTTTCACAGTATATTTGCACTCTAAACTTTCTTCTATCAAGGAACACACCTATATTTGGAAGGCCCAATTTTCTGTTGGGAGGACTTGTCATTTTTGCTAACCAAGGTCAGCAACTAATCTTGTCATGTTAATGTACAGGGGCAGTTCAGTGACTTGTTTTAAATGCATTGTTGTTTTTATATGTTTATTAAAAGCAAAAGCAAGCAATTGGTAATATTCAGATACTGATTGTTTATATAAATAAAGACTAATTTAAGCAGACATTATATTCTTACATTATGACATGAAAACCATACTGTACAATCTTTTTTATGTATCTCAATATTGTAAATAGTTATGTATTACAATAAATATTTGCATTTAGTTAGCCACATTCAATAAATGTTTTTAAACTATATTCCAATTTTTATGTGAAAGAAAAGAATATGACATTTTACCCACACTAATCCTTTTATTTTAGGTAGGTTTACAAAGTATACCTACAACAGCATCATCATCATCATCATACACATGTTAATAGAATAAATGGTTCAGATGATGTTTGCTGTTACTGCTGTATATAGAGTAGTCAGTTTGAAGGCAAATGTCATACTTTTGAACAAATACTGTAAAGTGTCCATCATTATTTCTAAGGACAAGAGTTGTCCTTTTGTAAGCATAATCTTTGTGCCAATGAGGCATTGTGTATGAAAGTTCTTAGTTCTTTAGTTTTTATCATAATACATCATTCAAAATGATACACTATAAAAATATAACATGCATACATATGGTTTTTACTTCATATAAATAAAATCTGCATATATTTGAAATCTGAAGGCCAGGTTTTGACTCTTATACATTCACATGAGGACCCATTTGAGTCCCACAGTTTACGCATGCATGAGAGCAGACCTTAGGTCTGACTTTGCCTTGCGTGGCAAGATGGGTCTTACTTTGTTTTCATCTTTGTAACCATATGATTGGTGCTGTTATATCAGAGATTAAACTCTGTACTGAACTGAGTGATAAACTAGAACGGATTCTGCTATGTGTTTAGTGCTTGTGCTTGACATGAAGGGGAGCATCCCAGCCCTGTCAGAAGGTGTGTGTGCTGTAGCTGCTCTGACTGGAGTTTTCCAGTGCAGCTGTGCATGTGGCACATACAGACAAAAAACTCAAAACACTTGTGCCACAGGAGCAGGCATCACTTTGCAGTTTTGGGTTAATTGAAATTCAAGAACTTATTGTTACTCTGAGTAGTTATTATTAAAATATTTGTTGGTTGGGTAGTTTGGGGCATTGGGTTATGCAACATGGTCCTTTCAGTGAAACTTATTCCCATAAAAAATTTCCCATAAAATTGAGCACATACAAGATGATGGCTGAAGATTTCCTCAAGCACTACATGCTGGATGCTGATAGTAATCATAGAATCACAGAATGGTTTGGGTTGGAAGGACCTTAAAGATCATCCAGTTCCAGCCCCCTGCAACAGGCAGGGACACCTTCCACTAGACCAGGTTGTTCCAAGCCCTGTTCAACCTGGCCTTGAACACTGCCAGGGATGCAGCAGCCACAGCTTCTCTGGGCAACCTGTGCCAGGGCCTCACCACCTTCACAGGGAAGAACTTCTGCCTAAGACCTCATCTCAATCTCCCCTCTGTCAGGTTAAAGCCATTCCCCCTTCTCCTTTCCCTACAGGCACTTGTCCAAAGCTCCCTCCAGGTTTCTTGCAGCCCCTTTAGGCACTGGCGGCTGCTCTAAGGTCTCCCCTTAAGGAGCCTTCTGTTCTCCAGGCTGAACAAGTCCAGCTCTCTCAGCCTGTCCCCAGAGCAGAGCTGCTCCAGCCCTCACAGCATCTCTGTGGCCTCCTCTGGACTCACTCCAACAGCTCCACGACCCGTTTGTGTTGTTACTTCTTATGTATATTGTGTGTCAGGGCTGCAAGATGAGATTTTTTACAGTTTCCTGCTATTGATTGCAGAACTTAGACCTGTGCATCAAGTACAGCTTGCAAATTCAGCACAGCTTATGAATCTTGCAAATTTCTTTTGGCAGCTGAGTACCTGATTCAGCTGCCACTAACAATTCCCAGTGGTTTTGTTGAGTCTCATGTCAGTCCTTTTGTCCGTGCAGACCACTATTTAAACCAAATGCTGAAGCCAACAGTGGGTTGGGTTTTTTTCCCTTCTTTTAATAGCCCTGGATTAAACTTACTAAACTTTTGTGTCATGCTTTGTCTGATATAATTCTTTCTGTTACTCTTGAAGCACACATCTCCTGTCCTTCAGGGAAGTGTCAGCTTCACGCAAAAATCTACCTGCATGCGTGGAGGAAGGGGTGCAGTTTTAGGTAACAAGGAATTGAAAGAGTAGGAGAGGGAACCTGAGCATGTTGGCTGGCTATTTGGTCACCTTCCTTGGAGAAGTTGGGTAGAGACCCCTTCCACTGAAAAGAGAACTGAAGTTGGTTGTTGCTTCTAATGTCAGTGGTCTAACCGCTGCACTGTGGTAGAGGTGAAGGCTCTCCTTTCCTCTTCCATCCTGAAGAGTGATTCCTGCTTGATTTTTGTCAAGGAATGGCATTGATTGCTTGCAGGCTGCAGCATCAGGTCTGAAGCCTCCAGGCTTGCTAGCCTCCAGAACTTCAATCTGCTAATCTGTGCCAATTATTATCTTGTAAATGCCATGCATTTTTTTAAAAAGTAGATCATGGGATGGAGTAGCCTCAGAGGTGGGAGAGGCAAGATGTTCACTCAGGCTAACAGTAGGATTTTTTGTACACTAAACAGGAGTCAGTGACAGAAGAAAAACCAAGAGGCTGGTTCTTACATACATAGAATCATCATATGGTTTGGGTTGAAAGTTACCTTTAAAAATTACCTAGTCCAAACCCCCTGCAATGAGCAGGGGCGTTTTCAACTAGATCAGGTTGCTCAAAGCCCTGTCCAGCCTGACACTGGGTGTTTCCAAGGATGGGTCATCTACCACCTCTCTGGGCAATCTGTGCCAGCGCCTCACCATCCTCACTGTAAAAACTATCTTCCTTAGATCCAGTGTTAATCTGCCCTCTTTCAGTTTTATATTTGTTTTAGTTATTTTTTATATATATTTTGTTTAATATTCATTATTTTAGTGTTTGTTTAATATTCATTGTCTCTGGGCAATATAAAGAGAAACTGCAAACATCCAATGGAGATGGGTACCAGACTTCCCACCAGCAGAAAGCTATGTGTTGCTCCTAATGAGCCAACCTAGCAAAAGCATGCCTTAAACAAGTATGCATTGATACTAGGATACCCAGCCTGTGGGAAATCTGAGTAGACAGGGAAACTGGTTCCACTGGGGAATTCATCCCAATTCATCATGTTGTAGGATGTCAGTAGGTCACGCATATGTAAGCTTAGGGAGATTGGCTCCCATATCTCCTCACCATCCTTGTGTCTTAGTTTCAGAGCAACTCAGGGTTCAGTAGAGAAGTGAGGACCTTTTCCATTGTTTTCCAAGTTGATCATAAAGCTTATGTTTTATTTAAACTTAAGAAATTCTAGATGAATTGTAAGTATGAGCATTTATACCACTTGTTGTCAAATAGTCTCATGTTTTCTGAGAGCTCTGCTACTGAATGCAGGGAAGTCCTGATTTCTGCTCTTTTGAATCTTCTCTGCAACCAGGCTTTTATTTGTATGGTTTTGTATGGTTTTAGCAATGTATTCACAGCTTGTAGTTTGCACCCACAGATAAATAATGTTATCTTGCTAACAGTGGTACCAGCAGTCACAGATGGATTGATTTGTCATCATCCAAAGCTTTTATCAGCCATGTAAAGAATATTCTTCATATAAATGAGGAAATAGGAATTGATTTTGAATAGTTATTCTTTCCACCCACAAGCTCTTTTGTTACACATTTTGGTGATTCTGGTATGATTTTTCTTCACTGCATCTCTTTTTCAAAACTTTTCCTCTGATTTGATGCCTGACTTTTTTTAATGCTACCAAATGATTTACTGTAGTGATATTTAAAAGTGGTATTTCATCTGCTAGACAATGTGAGCTGAGTGCTGTCCCCATATATGATAACAATATTGTGTTAGCATTAATATGGATATTGATGAAAATCAATGCAAATGGACTCCACATCTAATCCGACGCTCCCTTACACAAGTTCACTGGCAACAACAGTAAGTTACTTTTTTGATTTCAGTGCTGGATATGCAATATTTATGAGGGGTTGCACTTTACATCTTTACTTTGGTTATCATTATTTTATATCATTATGCCAGTGCCCATTAAAACAGTTTTTGAAACTAAATTTGTTTCAGCATTGTTGTGAGGCCCCACTTAGACAAACAGAGTTTGGGCTTTGGCTTGTTTCACTTGTGCAGTAAAGACTGCACCAGCTTCTTGAAGGTGCAGAACACAGTTAACTTCTTGCAGGTCATACCTACACAAGACGACACAGGACGCTGCTTACAGGGGTGAACACACACGGCGTGCGGGGCAGAACTTGGCCATTTCCCCCATACTCCTCCTCTGGATGGCTGCAGAAAAAGCGTCTGGGTCTGGTGCACTATTAGGCTGTAATTAGTGTAATTAACAACTAATATGAAGGAGCAGGATAGAGGTCACCACAGGACTTCAAAGGTCTTAACAGGTTAAGGTTGGAGGGCAGTCTATCCCCTAGCTTAATCTGTTGCTGTATCTTCTGAGATTTGTTGAAATCTTCAGTGACCTCTAACCTTGACGTGTTGCTCTCCCATAATTTACTGCTCATATGCCATTTTCTTTATTTCTGTCAATTTAGACAGGCATGGGTCTTTGTGATCAGTGTCTCCCTTTTCCATTCAGATATAAGTGTGCCCAGGTAAACAGCTTGTGATGTGGGATAAAGACTGCAGTTTAAACCACTTTAATGCTCTTGCCCTACTGGCTTCACACTCATGGGAAACAGTTGTTTTGCTATTCTTCAGCATGTGGTTTGTAGATGACATCTGACACATAGGTCACGCTCAGGTTTAAAACCTAGCTATTAAAATAAAAAGGGCACTATACAACCATTTTTGAAAGATTGTAAATATCAGGCTTTTTATGAGTTGCTTTCTTAAACCTAACTGTCCAAGTTGTTTATATTTTCAGTAAATGTGAAATCTCTTATTGGTTAAGAGTGTAACTCAAAGACAGTTTACATTGTGGGAAGAATCTGTAGACTTTCCTAAATGGTGTTTTGGTATTGAAGACAAATATCTACCAAGGAAACTCTTCTGTTCCTGGTGGGTTTGGTTTTATTTGGGTTTTTAATTGCCTTGGGACTCAGCATTGCATCTCTCCCATCAATCCCAATGTATGTGGTTGAATTTCAATAGTGAAGCATTGAAATGCACTGCCTCTTTTCCCAGGCAGTCACTTATCCTTGGCAGTGCCCAAAGCAGCAGGCAGGGCAGAGGGAAGGGTTTCCTTCTCCTCCTCTTTGTGGATGCTTTGTCTTGGGAGAGCTGTAGCTATTCCCATGATGGGAAGGCAAGTGGACTTCTCCTGGTACACCAGCAGGGATGCTGTCTGGCTTCCAAACTCTGCCTTTTGCTGCTGTAGCATCCCACCCAGCAGTCCCTCCTACTGTCTGAGCACTGCAGATCTGGGCAGGAAGACACTCAAAAGCGATTCAGCAAAGCAAAGTAACACAGAGCAAGCTACTTGTCTGCACCAACCGAGCATGCGTTTAATTACCCTTTTAACCGATTAAAATACTTTAGAAGAGAGTAAGACCAACTGAGAGGGAGTGAGAGCAGCCCAATATTAGATTTGAAGTTCAACAGGGAGAAAAAGAATCATACAACGATTTCACAGGCAACAACACTTGAATGGTATTTGGTAAATGGTATTTTTTCTTTCAAGACTATCTTGCGATTAACTATGGGAGTAGCACATCAAAGCTGCACCGACTTCAAAGCTTAGAACCACTTACAGCTTCCAGCTATTACTAAAACCTACCACTTCACCCTGCCAGCAGCTCATCTCAGCTGCCTCTTTAAGTTACACCCATCTATTTCCTGCCTTCTGATTTTGGGGAGAGAGGAGAGAAAAAACACCACCAAAAAAACCTCTTGTAAATTCAGTGTAGCTGTTCACACTGAAGCGATATCAAAGTCAGGGCGAAAAAAGCAAATGGAGGCATTAAGATATTAAAGATTTAGTACAAACTCAGCACTGATTTACGTATGCACAGCCTTATTTAGCTAACTCTAATGGAGCCATCTGCTATGGGGAAGTTTCCTGACTTACCCATGGGTAAAAGCCCCTGAGCAAGATGTTTAGGCCATTCTTGAGGTCCAGATGGTAGCTATAGCTTGGCACAAGCAAAGGTGCTCTGGCACTCCAGGGTATCTTCACATATACAGCACATACCATGACATGGGTTCCTGTCCCCTTCAGAGGTGAAAATCTATATCCTCTGTTCTGCAAAGATCATGCACCTCAAAATAGTGTGTTGGCATTGAGCACTGATCACCATTTATTGCTGCAATGTTATAGATTCTTACACATTAGCAGGAGAGACTGTAAAAGCCAACTTTGCATATTTGACATTTTAGGAGTCCCTGAAACGATTCATTTGTAGTACTGTAAGGCTGTGCTACGCTCTCTGAATTGATACAAGAAGGCTAAAATGTACCAAAATCATAATTTATTGCAGTATTAATATTATTCAACACTTAAAATTGTTACATTGTTATTTTCTGATTGGGAGTTTTATGCCTAGGGTTTTTTAAATGGTACATTAATCTCTGAATAAAATTTGTCTTGCAAATGACATATTAATAGAAAGTTAGGAACAAGTATGGGTCTTTGAGTGTATTTTATATAACAGTTTATATGTTCAGTGCAGATCAATGACATGCTTTCTAGAGCTAAAGGCCATTAATCCATTTACAGCCACTCATTGCAATGAAGAGAAATTACCATTGAAAAAGCCGATCATACACTAAGGAGAATTTCTCTGCTTCCCTGCATAGCCTTATATTTGCAAAATGCTTTTGTGTGTGTATTAAGCCAGTATTTCTCTTTTTTTTTTTTCCCTTTATTATTTCCCTTTATGAGGAAGGAGTTTGCCAGCAGTGGGGTGGCTGAGGCTGGGATGGCAGAGATGGCCCTGCATGATTCCAACCGGCTGGCTATGGCCACCCCTGCCCCGTTCGAGGGCTGTCTCATCTTCACCCCACACACAAATGATGTGCTTCTGCAGCAAAGGTATGGCAGATCTGCAATGCAGAAATGTGGAGGCAGTTCTTGGGCTGTTTTGTGTGGACGATGTTTGCCACTAGGTATAAAGAAATGAATTATGGCATAGCGCAGTCAGTAGCCAAAAAAAGGACTATTGTCTTCTAAAGAGCTGACATCCAAAAAATGCATACAGGAACTTACTGTTAAATCCATAATATGTTTTGCTAGTGTATGTCTTCTGTCTGAAGGATGTACCTCTACTTTAAACACATAAAGTGGGAGAGAGGAGCTTCCTGACTGGCTGATGATTCAATCATAATACCAGATTATTTTAAATAAATTGTTATTATAGAGTGAGGTACAACTCCACCAGTACATTTATATAGTTCTTTTTTCTTTTTAAAGAATGTATTTTATGTAGAGTAGGAATGACGCAGCCTTTTGAAGTTCACTGAAAATACAGGAGGACGTTGTGTTTCCTGTCCTTATGTTAAACTTGGCATATTGATTTTTTTGCACAGCTTGCAGATTAGAAATGCAATCTACAGCTATGGCAAGGCAGGCTAACCACAAGCAAATTTGTTGAGTACTGCTGGATTAGCAGGAATCATTGGACTGTGCAAGTATGGAGACCTGACTTCTGTAACTTTTTATTTATTACTTAATAAATTAAAATAACAAGTTTTGATTGCACTGGTTGTAAGTGAATAATCACAAACCATCTTCTGAAGCTATTGTTTTATATGCTTACTTGGTTTTGTGACATAAAGGTCCTGTAAGTTAGCCTCAGACCGTATGCAGACAGAGCTGGAGTTGAAGATAAGGATCAAATATGTAAAGATTCAACAAATGCAGTTAACTACTGTTTTTTAGATTAGGGCAGAAAATTCAGGAAGGTATAGTGCGCTCCTTAACTTGCAGGTTTTTATCTAAATTTGCCATTGCTTTTCTTTGTATATTCTTTTGCCTGTTTCATCTTTTGTTCCTTTTATGTTCAAAGATACCAAGATTATGGAAGCCACTGGTGCTGCAGCCTGCATTTAGATTTAGTTTTGGTATGGCTGCGAGGAAAGCGTTCTTCTGACGTTGGGCTGGCTTGCTCCTTTCTCTACATTATTAAATCTCCTTAAACACCTCCATTATACTGTTCACCTTGCTTGACTTCAAAGAGTGGTGCCGCTGTGTAGAGAGGATGAGCCGCAACTCTGCCAAGCGGGTTACCCATGGCTTCTTGGAAATCCTAATGCGTTATCCACCGTGTTTATGAAGTGATCTGTTTGCTTTTGCATTGGAGGGACTGCTGTGCGCCTCCAGAGTCAAGATGATAACATATCTGAGACAAAGACAGCAAATGAAGATATTTTAGGGTTTGAAGTCATTGCCATTCACCTTTTGAAAACCTTTTCCACCCCACCCCAGATGCGATTTCAGGAGGTTTATGTTGAGGGGAAAGCAAAGTTGATGCTATTCTTGCAGAACCTCTTGAGTGCAGTCTTGCTGAGTCGCTAGTGAAAATGATGTGGATGAATGCCTGGCTTATCACTCATAGCTTATTGGGAGCTAATCTGTTGAAAATGTTTGGAATAAGCTAAAAGCTGGCTTGCTCATCTAATGAAAAAGGTCAAAGGAGAGAAGAAAGTGCCACTGGTTTGTGTTAGGTGACACTGTGCCCTGCTTGTCTAATTTGATTACACAGAGCCACTGAAGCCCCAGGCAAAGCTGATTTTAGCTATAATCAGCTTCTTAACCTTTTGAGAACTAATGTAAACACTACCTACCAGTGGTTAATTATGTTGCTCTGTTACATACAACAAAGTGCAAAGGTAAAAGTGTAGAACTGCAGTAACACATGTTGTGACAAGATCACTCCAGGGGATTACAGCCCTGTGCATTTTATCCGCACTCATTGATTTCTTTCTTAAAAAATTAAAAATGAGCTATGAGCAGGGAGCATCGGTTTATCAGTTTCAGGCAGCATTTGCCCTGTTGTGCTGCTGCCTCCTATCAAATTCCTCCTGCATACAGAAGGGAGACCTAGTGTGGATTGGGCTGCTAGTTCATTTTTAACTACTTTGGATTAAATTTCTTCTAATTGTTTACTTGTAATAAATCATGTGTGCTGCCTTCCTCTGTGGCAAGCATCTTCCAGAAAGTTTTGCAATCAGTTTTAGCAGATGCACTATGTCCCTATGAGACACCTATCTCTAGGTGGGGTAAATGGGATGAATTTTACTTTCAGATTTTGCATATACATACTAGGCAAGAACTAAGAATCTGAGGCACAAAAACTGGCTCTCTGCAGAACCTGTGTATCCTAGTTTCTCATGTGTTTTGGTTCATACACGTCTTATAGTTTGCCAGGAAATTTGCATCTCCATTAACTTCAGTACTTTATAAGAGATTTTCTAAGCCAGTGGGCTTTTGATGTATTTTAAATTTTCCTGACCAGTGTTAATCCATTGTGTTCATGTAAGAAATCCTTGATCTACTCATCTTATATACCTGCTACTCTTACTTAGTTGCTGCTTGGAGGTAGCAAATTGCCTCTGGATTTTCCACTCTGTAAAAGATACGTCTATTTTACTCTTTCTGTGTCCCACTGTTTTTATCAGCAGTGCCTCTAATCATCATCATTCTTCTCTGACAGTCAGCTCAGAGAAGCACCCGTAATAAATTATCATTACAAGCAGCATTAGCTTTATCTCAGGTGTTATGGGCCACTTTTGTGCCCCCCATGTGCTCCAGGAGGGCATCATGGAGCTGGGTCACCAGGTGTCAGAATCTTAAGTGCCTTCTGACCAACTGCTTCCCACCAGGATTTGTAGTGGTGTGCTGTGATAGCTGATAGATTAGGAGTGTACTTGTGCCAGGGAAATCACAGAATCACACACAGATTTGGGTTGGAAGGGATCTTAAAGCTCATCCAGTTCCAACCCCCTGCCACGGGCAAGGACTCTTTCCACTAGACCAGGTTGCTTTGAGCCCCGTCCAACCTGGCCTTGAACACTGCCAGGGATGGGGCAGCCATAGTTTCTCTGGGCAACCTGTGCCAGGGCCTCACTACCCTCACAGGGAAGAATATTTTCCTACTACCTAATCTTTAAGGTAGGTTTACTATACACTTATTTGTCCTTGGCAAGGTTATAGTGGAGGTTGAGAGGAAATTAGGCAGATTGCTAGCATTTGCGCATCAGGGAGGTGGCAGACGGAGCATGGTGGTGAATGGGCCCTCAAGGTCTGGACAAGAATGAGAAATAGCTCTGGAGCTTCTAAATATGTTAGTGATTCAGGCTCCGCATTCTCTCTAGGAGAGAGGTATGCATAAAAAACCTGACCTTTGGGTTTCTTGCAAAAGGGGTCTTGGGTGACCCCTTTGGATTTCTTGCAAACCCGTTGGAGTTTCAGCCTCTAGCTTTACAGGTCTTCTGATGGGCTCGTGGCCCTTCACGGCCTGCCAGCTGTCGCATGTGGCTGGCTGGCTTCTGGCTGTGCCCTGCATTTCCTGCTGGACACATGCGAAGGGTGTTCTGCAGGCACAAAGATGACCTAACCTCATCTGTCAGTTGAAAATCATGTTTTCTGAGGTTCCACGTGGCCACCATTTTGCCTATATAGTTGTCACATAACTCTTTTTCTGACCTGCTCTACATCCCTGTCTCCTTCCTTTGATTCATAGAAGAAGATAAAAATCCTGATTTCAAGTATTTGTTCTGCAGATCACCATGTCATTGGTTGCATTTCCTGAACTGGTAGAAAACTTGATCTCTAGCAACACTGGACATGATTATTCTGAAGCAGCAGGCTATTTTTCTACATCTTTCCCTTCACAAAAAAAAAAAAAAAAAAAAAAAAACAAACCGAGAAGTGGGATCAGATTCCCTCTTCTGGTCCAGCTGTCAGAGCTGGGAGGAAAAGATTTCTGAGGCAGGTCTGTAAAACCCATCAGTCTCCACATTTAGGACTAGATGTCCTCATGCCTCCTCATTTCCTCAATGCGTTTCAGTTACAAAGAAGTTCTGTGCGAAGTTTCTGCCACGTGAGTATCTGCTTTGCTCCAGAAATATTATCTGGGGACTGTTTGGGTTTAGCTAATTGTCTAGGGTAGTACAAGGCAACGAATAGCAGTAATACAACAGAATTAGAGTGGCATCTATCCCCTCCAGAAGGAAACTTCAGGATTCATTGTACAGTGGTTAAATTTGTGGAGCACCTGGCACAAGCACCAGAGTTTGGCTGGATCTTAATGATTGGAGTAACTTTGTGGTTACTCACAAAAGAAATTAAAGATATTTTCTGTTTCTGGATATTCTCCAGTATATCCAAAATATTCAGCAGTGCTGCGCCAGCACTGCTCATGCCTCAACACTGGCAGCATCTGCTCTCCCATCTCTCTTTGAGGGACAGCCTTTCTTCCCATCAACTGCCACAACACATGAAAGCTCTGCTGCTCCCTACTGCTGAAAGGTACAGTACCACACATTCCCAAGATCATAAGAACTGTGGATTTTGATCCAGACTTAGCAGAAGTGGGACCCTGAGAAAGGCGAGTGTGGCTTGTGCAGGGGCGAATTTATCAGAGGCTGCACAAAGCAGATTGCAGGAGCTGAAGTTAAGCTAGTCACTTTTCTCCCTTGGAGAATAAATTGCTACCCTTTGCAGCCTCAGACAGAGGATCAGTCAACAATGATATGTCACAGCAGAGAAGTCAGGCCTTTTACTGAAATGTCTAAATAAGCCTTCAGCTTGCAAAACTACTGGTGAGACTGGAAGTATGTATGCTGATGGGCAGCACAGTATGTATGCTGATGGGCAGAACTGGAGAACCTGTAAACAGCAAAACTGATGGGAGGTCTAGAAAATGTGGCCTAGGGAAAAGGGAAAAAAACTGAGAAGGCTTAACCTAAAAAAGAAAGAGAACTGAAAGAAATAACGTGGTGGAAATCATCGTGTGAAAGGCTGTTGCAAAGAAGAAAGGAGCCATCTTTCTCTGCATGTCTGTAAATAGTAAAGCAAGGGATAAAATTAAATCTCAGCAGGAAAAGTTTGGGTTGGTCACTAAGGGAAACTTTCTGACAGTACTGCTATCAGGAGTATACTGCCTTCAGGTTCTCTGTCGCTGGAGGAGGTGGTTAAGGACAGCTGAGGCAGATGTTTGCCAGGAATGGTGTAGGTGCAGCAGGTCTTGCTGTGGCCAGGGCATTGACCTTGAGACATCTCTGTCACACCTCCTTGCCCATGGCTATATGAAAGGGCAGAAAAATGTAAAAGCCAAGGGACTGAAAATCCAGATGACACAAAGATTCTCAGGTTCATAGTTTATAATGTTTTCATGATTTGAAAACATGATTCCTGTCTTTTTTAAAGATGACAATAAACACTGTACAATATCATCAGGGAAAGCCATTAAAGCAATATAAATAAGTATGGGTTTTTAACATTTGCAAAGATAATGCATTGTTGAAAGAGTTTTGATTTCTGGTAGGTGGCATTATCTGTTGGTTTTGGCAAGATACAGAGAACTGACTGTTATTGATAAGAGTATCCTCCCCAGTCTGACATGCAATAGCAAAAGAAGGTTTGTTAGGAAGTGTTAACCAGGCAGATACTATCCCCTGTCATTGTTTTTTATGTCCACAATATCCCCAGTCAAGGAGTAAAACAAATATATCACATTGCCAGGGTGGTCAGTCAGACACGGGATAATAAATAAGCAGTAGTAAAGTGTTTATGGACAACCCATTTACAAATTCGTTGAGTATATACATGCAGCAAACAGATTGAAATGTGGATTGCTGTGTGAATTTGCTAGCCACAAAATAAAGAAGAAGAAAAAAACCTAAAAAGGGTACATGTAGTTAATGTAATTTATTGCACGTAAAAAAGTCCTTTGTACGGCACAGTAAAATGTGGAAGAGTAAAAATTGAAGCCTGCCTTTTATTCATGTTAATTCTAGAACATCTTTAGGCAAGCAATTTGCAGTAGTTGAAATTGATAAAATAAATTGTGCTGATCAATTTGTTCCCAGTCATACAACTTGTAAATAATTCTTTGCTGAGAACACTACTACCTTTAACAGCAAATGCGTGGGCTGTGGCCAGCTTCATTTCCACTCTGTTCCCAGGAAAGAAAGGAGCAAAGTGCTCTTCCATTTGCTACGTTTCCCAGGGAATGGATTGGAGTAATAATATGGCTGGGGAAAGAAATAATGTACAGACCAGCTCAAAACAGTACCCCAGGAACCTTTTAGGTTTTTTTTTTTCCTTCCACAAGATCAGCTCCCCACACTCTTGGCAGTTTGGACGGTAGGGATGCTGCAGTAAATGTGCAGTAAGAAAAGTGCCAGATTGAAGGTTTCTTAAGTGCTACTGTCCAAAATCACCACCCATGCTTGAAAATAGTAATTCTTGATAGAATGTGCACTCCCAGTGTGTGACTTTTTGCTGCAGGGGGGAGAGCATATGCTTTACTGCCAAAAAGTTGGTTGGTTGGGGGTTTTATTACTGTGTTTGTGTCACAACCTTTTTTTATGTTTTTATGTTATAAGTTCTTTCACTATTTCAGTCTTCAAGGCTTGTCATGAAAGCACAACATAAGTAATTGCAAAAACAAGTCCTGAAAGCCTACAAATAATTTAAGAATTTTTGACTCTATAATTGATTCTTTGCATAGTCTGATGTGATTCTCGGTACAAAAAGTGACATTTTCATTCAATCAGAAAGGGGATCCTCTTCCTGGTTTGGCTTTTTTTGTCTTCAAATAAGAGAAGGTATTTTGGCACTACAGGGTTTGTGTATGGTTGCTTTATTAATTCAAAATATGCATCCTTCAGTCAGCCTCATGTGATTTAATGAATCAGTACAGAAACTTCTGGCACCACCATCACTGTTGATTTCACTGTGACACGCGAATCCTGAGCTCTTTTTTAGGAGGTGCCCAACACCTCTTTGGGTTTTACTATTAATTCACTGCCCTAAGAGACTCACCCAGGCAGTCCTTTCTGCTCCTTTGCTGAAGCTTCATTGAAATCGTGTGGTCACAGTGGTCTTCAGCATTCCTCCTTCTGCTTTTTTGGGGTGTCCCAAGTAATTTGCTTTGGCAGCAGAGTACAAGATTTGCACACGGCCACTCAAGAAGAGTCAGCAACGGTTTGGGTTGCTTTGAGTTTTGTTCTTGCCAGCGGCAGATACCAGTCTCTTACGTAGAAGCAGACAGTTAGAAGCACTTTAATAAGCCAGAGCTAATAAAACAGCAATTTAAGGGGTTTAATACCCTCGTTGGAAGGCTGACTGTATGCAGACTGGCTTGCTGCAGGAGACCTGTGTACTGTCTGTTCTGCTATGAAGCTGCAGTACATTTTAGGGCAAGTAGCAGACCTTTTAAGTACTCCTATTTAGATGTCTTTTCTTGCAAAGTTCTGTGGGGATAGGATTAAAACCTATTTGGCACAGCCAAATCAAAGCACTGGCATTGAGAGATCTGGTGGGAAGAGGAGTTGGTCCACCAACAATGTCACTAATTTATTAGAAGTGGCACTTGCTGTGGCTTGGTAGAACCATTACTCAAATCTGTGCTTGCAAATTCCAGATACATTACTTTTCATATCTGTCATACGTCATTGTCTCTTGATCTGATTCAATTTCAGTATTATGGATGATGGTATTAGGTATTGATAGCAGTATCTGTTGTTTGTATATAAAGATGGTAGAGTCATCTCAGGACATCAGTAACTTGTTGCACTGACAGCAAAGAAGTGCATTCCACCATATACAGTATTGCAAATAGCAGATGTTAATAAATTATTTCCTTCTCATTTATGGTTTTACAGTGATGGTGTGGTGGTCTGTATTTTGTTTACAGATGTTTCAGTGAAATTATCAATTGCTGTCTCACACTTTTTAATATAAATTTCTTTTCCACCTAGTTCTAAGGAAAAAAAAATGTTGAAAATTTTTCAGCTAGCATCAGCAAAGCTCAGAAACAAGACCCCTCAAATATTTGTTTAATCTCACAATTTGTAAGTTTTCCCCATCGTTACTTCATGAATTTTCAGAAGCTGTTGGAGGCAGAAATTCATTAACCAAAGCTGGAGACAGAGATTGAGCTCTGACTGCAAGAGTCAGTGTGCGGATCTTCTCCTCACCCAGGTCTGCCGTGAGTGTCCTGAACTTGGATGTGCAATGATGAGAGGGAGAGCATCAGGCATGAGTGCATAATGAGGGTAGTGTGCTTCACTAGATAATACTGGATAATAGACTGTTTCATGCAAACAGCAATGCACTAATGATTACATTATGCAGCTAGTCACTGAAGACAAAACTTACAAATCCCTTCTAAATTTGTCACTTTGTTGTGATAGACAAGATGAATATGCAAATAAATGAATGGTGTGAATATTGTGCACTCTGTCCCAGGCAATACTTGGAATTACAAAACTGTGTCAGGGGCTTGAAGTGTGGCTCACGAAATGCAGAGCTTTTCACCTCTGTCTGCAGCTGTCAGCCTGCAGCAGAGCCAGGGCTACTTCTGTCTGGTGTTGGCAAAATTACATATGGAATATGAAATTAGTGTGTTTCAAGGGCCAAATGCCTACTTTCACAACTCATAGTCTCAACCATGAATGGATGTGGAGATAGATCAGTGGCTATTTAACTGCCTCAGCCTCTGCCCGTCCCTTTGTTGACCGCATCTTGTTTATCAAGGGCCGTAGAGGTGTGTACGTTCCTGCAAGATGACAACATTAAACTAAAAAAAAAAAAACCACCAGTGCCTTTGTGCTAACATGCTGGGTATTCTGCTAGTTCTACCTCAGGGTCTGTGTTCCAGCAGAGGGGCAAGACAAGCAGTAGAGAGCAGCAGCGCCTCAAACCCCCTGCAGCTGAGTCTGCGGGAGGCTCACGTGCTGGAGCCCTGAAATATGCTCCCCAGCATGTAGCAGTTTTCAGAGCATGTGTAGACATATTGTCAGAGTACATAAAAAAGCTTGTACTAAGACTGCCTGTTCTGCAAGTGTTTGGAGAATAAGGTACTTCAGTTTCTAGGATTATAAATTGATGCTTAGTTATTTACAGTGCAGACACAGAACAACATTAGCAATGTTCCAAATCTATTTGATATTCAACAGTTCTGTTGTATTTCTTTTTTGTAGTTAGATTCATAACTGTCCACTGTTCATAACTTATTGGTCTTTGTGGTTTGTTTTGGTTTGGAGGTTTTTTTTAATGTAAGCATGGTTGAAGACTCAGAAATTGGACAGTCTCTAGTCATGGTCATGGTCATGGTCAATGTCAAAGCAGAACTTCTCCAGCTCCAGAAGCACAGCAGAGCTGAGGTTGCCTCTTCTCTTGCCACATGCAGCTTCTTGATAGAGCTAGCCTGCTTGCTCTGCTTAAAACCTCAAAGAGACTGATCAATAATAACAGTCAAGGCTAAACCAGATCGCAGAGCCTCACCAAGACAGCAGAACCAGACACGGAGTGCATCTGGGAGATGTAGGGGCAAGGATCCAGGTCTCCAGATCTGGTACTCAGGGCTTTTCCAGGGTGGTTGCTGGTGGCAGGGGGATTTCGGGCATTACATCCCCCTGGAGAGCTTTGGTATCTAGGTGCACAAAGGTAGTAGTAACCCAGCTCCATGCATGCAGTGATCTTGCAAGAGAATTTTGCTCCTGGAGCTGTACCTCAGTGGTGGATGTTGTGTTAAATGCTGCACAGGTACCACATCTCTTTTGCTTAATTGCATGGCCCAGGCAACACAGCATGCCTCGTCCCTTGGTTATACCTGCTCCAGGTAGTTTTTTCCCTGCTGGCCAACTGGGACAGGCAGAGCTGTTGTGTTGGTGAATTGAATGTCAGCAGGAAGAGGGTTGTGATTTAAAAAAAAAAAAGCAGACTCATTCACGTAGTCCATGTGTGTGGAGTTTTTTCACTTCCCCTAAAGCTGCCTGCCCACTGCTGACATCCCAGGTAATCCTGGCTCTACTGTAAAAATCTCAAAGAAAATAAACCTTTTTGAATGTGAAAGTTCAGAAGGAAATCCAGTCCAACTGAGGGGATGTATCTTAAGCTGTTATAATATTGAACTGCAAGCCTGGAAGGGGCCTCAGGTGACATATCCGTCTGCCAGGCACTAGTATGATAAAGCTGTATCTTTATCAAGCACTTGTTTACACAGAGGTCTATATACAAGCTCTGTCTGTGCAAGTTGGTGGGTGTGATGGAGATGTCTGAGTGGTGCAGCAGATTCCATGTGCCAGCACAGTCTTCTGGGGACAGAGGTCATATGGACCCATCTCTGATGTCTCCTTACAGTAGCCAATTTCATTTCTATATTCCAAATAGGCATATGTAGTTTCCTGTGCCTTTCTGCATGCCAAGGCAAAGAGAGGGTTTGCATTAGCTCAGAGCTCATAAGAGCTAACAACAACCATGTGCATCACCTGAGGCAACCAACCCTTTGTACAGCCTACACACAGCCATCAGGACTGATGCCTCCTGATGACAAACCTTCTCATCCTTTGGAGTACCACATAATAGCCCTGGGGACCTAGGTGGAGGCTAGGTTGTCTGAAATATTCTAATTTCTCCAGTTTCTGTAATTGCTCCAAGTTTTCATTCCCCATCCCTAAACCAGGGATGCCACTTCTCTCCTGTGGTAATAAATGTGATTCAGGTGGTGGGACATTCAGACTGTGAAAATGAAAATATGCAAGAAATATGCATACCGAAGACAGAAAGACCTGGAGTGCGGAAGACCTCGTTATTTTGGCTGAGATGTTTGTTTTGAAAGAAGGAACCACATTAGGAAGATGGCTTTAGCAAAATCTTGGCCAGCTGGTGTGACAACATCAGCTGAAGTTTATTCAATACTGAAAAAAATAGAAGAGTAAGATCAAATTCCTGTCACTATTGGTAACAGGAATGCACGAGATGTGAGGACCCAGAAGGAAAAAGCTGCAAATACTCATCTGTCCCTACCCATGCTGATGTTAAACATCTGATGTAGTGGAACTGAAACATCAGAAGTGGTTGAAAGTATATTTGAAGATATGTAACCCGTAGCAGACCTTAATATTTACAAATGAGAAACTGAGTAAATATTTACTACTATGATCATTTACAGCAAACAAGTAAACCATGCGATACCCTTTGAAGCAGTAGAACAGAAAAAAAATTAAAAATCTATAATTTTAATCAAAAGTTTGTTTCAGTCATTGAAATTCTGTTATTGCTGCTTACAAACATTAAAGTCAATCAAAGCATCAGTAGCCTGCAAGATCAATATTTTTAATATGTTTGCATTGCAGTGCTGCAGATTTTTGGCTAATGGATCTCACCCATATTGATTTCCATGGGAAATGTTAGTCTGATACTGAAATAATTAAAAAAAAAAAAAAAAAAAGGCAGGGATTATTGGTTTGGAATTTCGAAGGAGATAGAAGTATAAAAATTGGTTATTGACTGAATTGCTTGGGGTGAATGAACCTTGGGCATTTGCAATAAACTTGTAGCACAGAGTCATTACCAAATACTACCTTAGTCCCTTAAGCCTACAATTGGTCAATAACCTATTATAACAATGCAAATTGTGGTGAAATAACAAAGCGGATCATTTTCAAAGCAGCAAGATACTCATAAGTATCTGCATATGTATATGGATGGGTGGATGGATTAAACCACCTCTGGGATATGCACAACAGCTGATTTTCAAGTTTATTTTAATACATTGAGTTTATGTTGATATTAATGCAAAAGGGTGGATTGGAAGTAATTGTTTAAAATTAGTTTAATGGCTCTGTGGCTACTAAAATGAATAAAACTGTAGTAAAATTTTACGTACACATGCATAAACAATATTGTCACAGTTGTGGACAAATGCAAGGTGATCTATTTCTTATTTTATTTATTCTGCATTTTAGTGAGTACCCTGAACCTGCACAGGTGTCCTGGACCCAGACTGTCCTCACCTATTCCCCATTGCTGTCCTGCCCCATTTCTGTCTGTCTTATCCCCTCATTCCAGACGTGTCATGGGTTTGCTTATGTAGTATAATTCTTCTCTTTTAAAGAAATGGCTATCCTTACACATGGGAATCATGCCTGTCTGTGATACCTGGTGAAACCAATCAGTTCTCTATTGCAGAATATATCCTGCATTCCCAACCCGTGAGTGGATGATTTTGCCACAGGTAGAACAAAGCATTACTGGCTAGATCACTCATTTTCATTCGCAGTTAAATGAAACACCTGAGCAAAGAGCTGCCTTTTGGTTCCTGCTTTAAAAATGCTTGGAACCTCTTCTGCACTTTACACTTGGGACCAGCAGCTCCAGTATTTCTGCTAAAAGTGGGTACTGCAGGATGCAGACTGTCAAGCGACATGTATTTTCACCTGAGCCATATAAATATTTAACAAGTATATGCTAATAGTATATATACAATATACAATATATATATATATACAATATACAATAATATACAATAGTATATGCTAACACAGTGTTGCTAACACAGTCATGGTAACTTAGGCCTGTGATAGTATGGGAAAGCAATGGTGTTTCTGTTTTATTATTACAAATTGGACATTTTCCGATTATTTTTTTTTCCCTAATTTGTTACTGCAGTCATACCTCTGAAGGAAGAAAGAGGACTAAGTTTCAGTGGCCTGCTTAGGTCAAAATATTAGAAAATATGAAGTATGCAGAGCACAGCAGAAACGTGGTAGAGGCAGGATCACTAGTTGGTGCCTCACTTTCACTACAATGTCTGACAACACGCAGGTTAGTGCATTTGCCGGAGTCTCGATGGACCAGCAGCTTTTGGAATAACTACTAATGAAGTCTAAAATTTCTCGGTAAGCTTGTAAATAGGAGTCTCGTCGCTGGCAAGGTACCCCTGTAGTTACTCTTCAAGTCATGTAATTTATGAATGATTAAACGCAAGCATTTAGGACAGAGGATAGGTGTGCTGCTGGTGGTGGTCCAGAAGCAGGCAGAAGTGCCAGCAGTGCCCTGCCTGTTCCTGTTGTTGCGTGGGACCTGATTTTAGACTTCCTTATTTTGCCTTGACTTGAGTGGATTTCATTTTTCAGGTTTTCTTGGTTTTTCAAGTCAATACTAAAACAATGTTTCAGAATAAAGCTTTGTGTATTTTCCAGTTCTGCATCTCAGAAGTGCTGATACGTGTCCATTCTGTTACTGTAGGAAGATGAGGAGTCACTCTTACTCATGGCTTGAAACTTTTTAAAGTTTCTAATAAAATAAATACTAATAATTTACTAATACTAATAAAAAATAGTATTGTACCTTTCTTCCCATTCAGAAACAGAGGCTAAATATGTGCAGGCATGGCTAGTGAAAAAGGGACCTCCTCTATTGCTGGTATATTAAATTTCATTTTTTCTTAGGAAAAGAAAAACATTTTTAAAGGAGCAAAAACAGTAGTGTGTATGTGTGTCCCACTTGTTTTAGCAGATTTTTCTAACCCTTTCCAATTCAAAACAGAGATAAATGTGAAAGTTTGAGCTTTAGCATGTTTCTTGAAGAGAGCGAACTAAACCAACCAAGAAATCATGACAGTGCTGCATGTTTTTCCCAAAAGCTGTATAAAAAAGACTGATTTTTATAAAATGTAGGCGTTGTATCAAAAAAATACATGGTACTATACAAAAGGTTTAAAAGAGGCAGAACAAAGGAGAATGAAGTATGCTTGGTAGTTGCAAGGCACCTTTAGGAAGGAAGGAAGAAAGAAAAGAAAGATCAGTAAGTGCAGCAAAGGTTTGCCATTGAAAAGTGTTGTGTGCTGACTCTGGCATGTGATGCAAGTTCATCATCCTTTCAGCTACAGTTATTTTCATAATCTCTCTCTGGGAAGTGTAAGAAATGGTGATTTTTAATAATTGTTGGGTGGTCTTCTGATGCGGTGGTTCCAAAGCATGCTAAATACTTTTTAAGATGATCGGGCTGTGCTCCAGAGCAGGAGGCCGGGTAGATACGCTGGGAGAGTCATCTGTATTGACAGGGAATGTTCATGACAGAAGCAGGGGCTGAGCATCAGAGCAGGGGCTCTGCAGGTTGGGGTTTCACAGCCCAGCAAAGCTTCCCGATATCAGGGAAGCTGATTCTCCATATCCCTGTATTTCATACCCTTTCCTCAGTCTCCCGACAGGATGGTCCAGAAGATGATGATGCTCAAGTTTCTGTGCAGGGGGATTTTCCTATGGCTGAGTCAAAGGCATTAAGCACTTTAACATCACTTTCGCTTCTTCTTATTCAGAATAAAGAGAAACCAGCTCAGCCTGGGAAGGCAATTGTGAAATGGGTTTAAACATAAGTAAGCTGTCAGGGAAAATGATGGGAAGAACATAGTCTTGCATCCCAGAGTAGCAGAGTAACTCAGCCACAGAGCCCTAAGCACAGGTTCCTACATGCTGACCTTAGACTATAACCTCTACATGGAGTAAATTATCAGAGCTTTAGCTGCATAACCTGCCTTGACTTTAGTGAGCATAGTGGGGCTAAAATGTTATGGAAAGCCATACAGATTTAGGAGGTATTCACTTGGAAATGTTGAAAACATCACACTCTTTTGCCTTTGTTTTCTAAATTCTGTGATCGTATGGAGAACTGGTCATAATGGAGGAGGTTATTTTGATGATCTCATAGTTCAGTTCAGGATAGTACAGGCTGCAGTGACTTCAGAAATACTAAATAAAAAAAACATGTAGAAGGAAAATTTTTTTTTTCTATCCCACAGATGAGCAAAGCTTTTTATCCCAGAGTAGAGGTACATTCTTTAGCACAATTTGAAATAAGTATCTTAAATCTGTAATCGGATCGTATATGCCACAGAAATAATACTCAAATGTACTGTGTGTACATCTACGTGCAAACAAATGCTGCACAGGAGCTGGCGTATCTTAGAATCATAGAATCACAGTATGGTTTGGGTAGGAAAAGACCTTAAGATCATCCAGTTGCAAAACCCCTGCCGTGGGCAGGGATGCCTCAACCTAGACCATGTCACCCCCAAGCCCCATCCACTCTGGCCTTGAGCGCTGCCAGGAATGGAGCACTCACCACTTCTTTGGGCAACCTGTGTCAGGGCATCACCACCCTAAATGTCATCACATCAAAGACTTTCTGCCTTGTGTTTGCAATGTTTGTATTGTTCAGCATGGAGTCATGGCATAGGTTATTACAGTATCACACAGTATACTAGAGACTGGAAGGGACCTCAAAAGATCATCTAGTCCAATCCCCCTGCCGGAGCAGGAACACCTAGATGAGGTTACACAGGAATGTATCCAGGCAGGTTTTGAATGTCTCCAGAGAAGGAGACTCCACAACCCCCCTGGGCAGCCTGTTCCAGTGTTCCGTCACCCTCACTGAGAAGAAGTTTCTTCTCAAGTTTAAGTGGAACCTCTTGTGTTCCAGTTTGTACCCATTACCCCTTGTCCTATCATTGTTTGCCACTGAGAAGAGCCTGGCTCCATCCTCGTGACACTCCCCCTTTATATATTTATATACACTAATAAGGTCCCCCCTGAGTCTCCTCTTCTCCAAACTATAGAGACCCAGCTCCCTCAGCCTTTCCTCATAAGGGAGATGCTGCACTCCCTTAATCATCGTAGTTGCTGGACTCTCTCCAGCAGGTCCCTGTCCTTCTTGAACTGAGGGGCCCAGAACTGGACACAATATTCCAGATGCGGTCTCACCAGGGCAGAGTAGAGGGGAAGGAGGACCTCTCTCGACCTACTGACCACCCCCCTTCTAATACACCCCAGGATGCCATTGGCCTTCTTGGCCACAAGGGCACAGTGTTGGCTCATGGTCATCCTGCCGTCCACTAGGACCCCCAGGTCCCTCTCCCCTACACTACTCTCTAACAGGTCGTTCCCCAACCTATACTGGAACCTGGGGTTGTTCCTGCCCAGATGCAGGACTCTACACTTTCCCTTGTTATATTTCATCAAGTTATTCCCTGCCCAACTCTCCAGCCTGTCCAGGTCCGGCTGGATGGCAGCACAGCCTTCTGGCGTGTCAGCCACTCCTCCCAGCTTAGTGTCATCAGCAAACTTGCTGATAGTACACTCAATTCCCTCATCTAAATCATTGATGAATATATTAAATAATACTGGTCCCAGTACTGACCCTTGAGGCACTCCACTAGATACAGGCCTCCAACTAGACTCCGCCCCATAGACTACAACTCTCTGGCTTCTCTCCTTCAGCCAGTTCACAGTCCACCTCACTACCTGATCATCCAGACCACACTTCCTCAATTTATCTGTGAGGATGCTGTGGGAGACTGTGTCAAATGCTTTGCTGAAGTCAAGGTAGACCACATCCACCACTCTGCCATCATCCATCCACCGTGTTATTTCCTCATAAAAGGCTATGAGGTTGGTCAAGCATGACTTCCCCTTGGTAAAGCCATGTTGACTGCCCCTCATAACCCTCTTATCCTTGATATGCCTTAAGATGGCACCAAGGATAAGGTGTTCCATCACTTTCCCAGGAATGGAGGTGAGGCTGACCGGTCTATAGTTACGCAGGTCCTCCTTCTTGCCCTTTTTGAAGACTGGAGTGACATTTGCTTTCCTGCAGTCCTCAGGCACCTCTCCATTTCCCAAGACTTGGTAAAGATGATGGAGAGTGGTCTAGCAATGACTTCTGCCAGTTCCCTCAGCACCCGTGGGTGCATCCCATCTGGGCCCATGGATTTATGGATGTCCAGATTGCTCAATTGGTCTCTAACCCATTCCTCATCGACTAAGGCAAACTGCTCCAGTGACCTGACTTCATCTGAGGTCTCAGGAGTACAGGGCTCTTCAGGACTGCCTCCGGCAGAGTAGGCAGAGACAAAGAAGGCATTCAATAACTCTGCCATCTTTGTATCTTCTGTCACCAGGGCACCCATCCCGTTCATCAGTGGGCCTACATTGCCTCTGGTGTTAGTTTTATCAGCTATGTATTTGAAAAAGCTCTTTCTGCTGTCCTTGACCCCTCTCACCAGATTTAATTCTAAGGAGGCCTTAGCCATCCTAGCTGCCTTCCTACATCCTTTAGCAGCAGCCTGATATTCCTCCCAAGTGGCCAGCCCCTCCTTCCATGACCTGTAAACTCTCCTCTTCCACTTGAGCATACCCAGCAGTTCCTTATTTAGCCACGCAGGTCTCCTGGCCCTCTTCCTTGACTTCCTACATGTTGGGATGCTCTGCTCTTGAGCTCGGAATAAGCAATCCTTGAATGCCAACCAACTATCTTGGGCCCCTTTACCTTCAAGCAGCCTTGCCCATGGGATTTCCCCTAGCAGTTGCTTGAAAAGGCCAAAGTTTGCCCTGCTGAAGTCCAGGGTTGCAATTCCACTTGCTATTGTACTGGTCCTACCACACAAGATCCTGAATTTCACCATCTCGTGGTCGCTGCAACCAAGGCAGCCCTCAACCTTTACTGCTTCGACCAGACCCTCCTTGTTAGTGAGGATGAGATCCAGCAGCGCTCCTCTCCTGGTTGGCTCATCCACCATTTGCATGAGGAAGTTATCATCCATGCACTGGAGGAACCTCCTGGACTGTGGCTGGGTTGCTGAGTAGTCCTTCCAGCAAACATCAGGGAAGTTAAAATCCCCCACGACGACCACGTCCTGTGACTGTGAGGCCGCTCTCAGCTGCCTGTAGAAGGCCTCGTCAACTTCCTCACCCTGATCTGGTGGCCTGTAACAGACACCCACAACAGTATCACCCCTGCCAGCCTGCCCCTTAATTCTCACCCACAGACTCTCAACTCGCTCGTCCCCTGTCCCTGGACAGAACTCAGTACATTGCAGCTGCTCTCGCACATAAAGAGCAACCCCACCACCCCGCCTGGCTGGCCTGTCTTTCCTGAAAAGGACATAGCCCTCCATGACTATATTCCAGTCATGTGAGCTGTCCCACCACGTCTCTGTAATTGCCACCAGATCATAATCTCCTGACTTAACACAGGTCTCCAACTCCTCCTGCTTATTTCCCATGCTGCACGCATTGGTGTACAGGCATTTCAAGGAGGGAGCTGAGCTCACCGATTCCACCCTAGGATTATAGGAGGCCTCCCAGTCTTCATCAATCCTAGAGTGCTGCCCCCCTGGGGCAAGCCCAGCTACAACCCCATCCCCCTTCAAATCTAGTTTAAAGCTCTCCAAATGAGCCCTGCTAATTCATGCCCCAGCATCCTTTTGCCTCTGTGTAGGTGACATGTATACCTTAGCTGGTATAGAAAGATGGTGTTGGGACAGTTGTAAAAGTGTTGTAAAGCTCCGCAGAGACATGGGGGTCTCACATTCCAGCCTAGCTTCCTGGGAACATCTGCAGGGTCACAAGGAGCTCCTAAAAACCGTGTGCTGGGCTGCATCCCCAGAGCGTGAGCAGCAAGTCGAGGGAGGGGATGCACCCCCTCTGCTGTACACTGGGAAGACCCCCCCCTGCAGTCCTGTATCCAGCTCTGGGGCCACAACACAAGAGGGACATGGAGCTGTTGGAGTGAGTCCAGAGGAGGCCACGGGGATGGTGTGAGGGCTGGAGCAGCTCTGCTCTGGGGACAGGCTGAGAGAGCTGGTCTTGTTCAGCCTGGAGAACAGAAGGCTCCTTGAGGGGAGACCTTAGAGCAGCCGCCAGTGCCTAAAGGGGCTACAAGAAACCTGGAGGGGGCTTTGGACAAGTGCCTGTAGGGACAGGACAAGGGGGAATGGCTTTAACCTGACAGAGGGGAGATTGAGACGAGCTCTTAGGCAGAAGTTCTTCCCTGTGAAGGTGGTGAGGTCCTAGCTCAGGGTGCACAGAGGAACTGTGGCTACTGCATCCCTGGCAGTGTTCAAGGACAGGTTGGATGGGGCTCAGAGCAACCTGGTCTAGTGGAAGGTGTCCCTGCCTGTTGCAGGGGGCTGGAACTGGATGGGCTTTAAGGTCTCTTCCAACCCAAACCAGTCTGTGATTCTATGAAAACCACCACTGGTGATCACCAAACCAGATTTTAGCTGAAACTCTCACCAAGGATCTGAGGGCCTTGAAGAAGGAGTTCAAATTCCAGCTTTGATGTGGTGATGGCATCTTGGCGATCAGTAATACAGCTCTAGATAATTATTTTCGCTTGTGTCAGTAATATGGTTTTGTTTCTGTCAGGATGCAGGAAATACTGCTTCCTGGTGATGTGTCCTGGGTTCAGCAGCAGCAGTCAGTTTTTCTCCTTCTTAGTAGCTGGTGCAGCGCTGTGGTTTTGACTTTCGGCCTGGGGATAATACTGATAAAGCCGGTGTTTTCAGTTGCTGGTCAGAATGTTTACCCTGACCAAGGACTTTGTGAGTCTCATGCTGTGCCAGGGAGGAGGAGAAGCCGGGAGGAAGCAGGGACAGGACACCTGACCCAAACTAGCCAAAGAGGTATTCCATACCACAGCACGTCATGCCGGGGGATGTAACTGGGAGTTTTCCCGGAAGGGCACCCTCTCTACTCTGTCGGGCTCGTTTTCGGTGAGTGGTATCGTATTCTCTTCCCTTGTTATTTCTCTTATTATTATTATTATTATTGGTAGCAGCAGTGGTTTTGTGTTATACCTTAGTTACTAAACTGTTCTTATCTCAACCCGCGGGAGTTACATTCTTTCGATTCTCCTCCCCGTCCCTCGGGGGGTGGGGGAAAGTAGACTGCGTGGTTCTAATTTATGAGCTGGGCTTAAACCATGACATGATTTCACTAGGTATCACCCTATTATTATCACTAAGCATCATTACCACTATTTCACAATGTCTGAATTTTATTTGGTGACTAGAGAAGTTAGTGAGCTTATTCCGATTTTATTTGTAAAAATATTGCTCTTCTTAACCCAAAATTATTAAGATTGATGTTGGGGTGTTTTTAAGTAATGGAATTTGGAAACATAAAATATTCATGGCACCAGTTCAGTAATGTACTTGAAGCATGATTCCACAGGACTTATTGCATCTTAGAATCATAGAATAGGTAGGGTTGGAAAGGACCTTAAGATCATCAAGTTCCAACCCCCCTGCCATGAGCAGGGGCATCTCACACTAAACCATGCCACCCAAGGCTCTGTCCAACCTGGCCTTGAACACCGCCAGGGATGGAGCATTCACAGCTTCCCTGGTCAGCCCATTCCAGTGCCTCACCACCCTTACAGTAAAGAATTTCTTCCTTATATCCAATCTAAATTTCGCCTGTTTAAGTTTTAACCTGTGACCCCTTGTGCTATCACTACAGTCCCTAACAAATAGTCCCTCACCAGCATCCCTATAGCCCCCCCTTCAGATACTGGCAGGCTTCTATGAGGTCTCCATGCAGCCTTCTCTTCTCAAGGGGAGACCTCTAGAGCAGCTCCCAGTGACTAAAGGGGCTACAAGAAACCTGGAGAGGGGCTTTGTCCTGGGTTCAGCAGTAGCAGTCATTTTTTTCCTTCTTGGTAGCTTAGTAGCTGGTCTGAATCTTACTGAATTTAACACAATTCAGGGATGTACAGCAGCCTACAGGACTGATGCCCCAGTCATAGATACTGAAGTTAATACATGCTGAAATCTTTCAAGGAATTTAAGCAAAAATTTTGAATCTGTGAGCTTCAGTTACATTTATACTTTTGTATGTGCAAAAATACTGAATTCTGAATATAATAGTATGTAATATTTTCCCTTCTGTGGTGTGATATGCTGTTACAACTCTTCCAGACAGGTAGTTTAGGTGCACCTGAATATAATAGTTCTAAAATAGGGAAGGTGTCACAGTTCAGTGGATATTACTGCTGTTAGCATAATAAAATACAAGAAAAAGTAGGAGCTCCATGGCAGCTGGGCAGTCTTACAGTCCTACCCAAGAGTTAGTGTTCTGCTTTAAGCCAAAAACATACGGAACAGTGTAGCTATTGTATTTATCAATAGAGTACAACTTTTTGAACATTTTTTTAAGTTTTGGGACATTTACAGCTCACTTTAAAAAAGAAATCAGAAATGGTAGGCAGCAACTGTACAGCAGCATAGTGTTGCAGAAATACCTCCAGAGACAATGGTGCTGGAACTGCATCACCATCTTATACCTCTTTTTTCTCCCTTCCCCTAATTCCTCTTTTCTTTCATAATGGGGAAGAAATTGATTCCAGATGTGTTTTCTTGACCCCCTACTCCATACATGTTAGCACCTAACCTTAAGTGATTTTTCTACAGTATTCCCTGTATTTACAGTAATTATATGCATAATGTAGCATATTATTGTCTGGACTTGCCATTTAATCAGTACAGAGCTTCTTACAAGTGCAGCTGAAAAGCGCAAACAAAATTAAGGCTTTATATACCAAAACAAGTTTGATTTGCTAAGCTCCCAGCATTCCAAAGTACACAGATTTGTTCCACCAAGTTTTGCGATGGCTTGCAGATGGGCAATGATTAATCAGAGAGCTAACTGTGAAGTAGTTTGCAATTAAACTGGAAAGCTCTGAAGCATGCTAATTGAATCAGAAAATTAGGGACACTGAACAGTAATTGGCTATTTCTCATGCAGCAGGTGCCAGGCCACTCATCTGTGGAACAAGGTATTTAAGGCACATTAGCACTAGTAAAAATACTTCTTGATATGGAACAGTCAGATTTTCTGCTCATTTTCACCATGGATGTCAAAACACACAGCTGTGATGTCTCGTGCTCACAGCTCATGTCTCAAGAGTTTGAGCAGGGTCATCATGAAGCTACATGTCTGCCATGTCTTCAATCAGGTTGATGTTGGGGTACCTGATTAGTTACTAGCAAACCCCTCCTTTTTTCTTTTTTGTTTTCAAGTAAACATAGCATGGTGTTTTTAACAGTAGCAGTCGATGATCATCATGTGCTAATAACCACTTCCAGGCTGCAAGGAGGTGGGCTCTGCACCTCGAGGTCCCCCTCCAAACAGCAGGGTGATCCTTGCTCGCCTGCTGCTGTGCCCTTTGAGGTCCACCCGTGGAAGAGTGATGTGTGGATGCTGGGTTATGCCAGCATAAGTTTTCACCACACGACTCTGCTTCTCTGTCTTTGCTGAGTAAAGACGAGACTTTTTTTTTCCGTGCACTGCTTATGAATGTGGAGATCAGTGGAGTGTGGATTACTGAGGTTCTGCAAATTGCATTAATGAGGTACCATCACTTTTGTTGCGTTTTTTTGCAGATTTAAAAAACTGTAAGTTTCTAGTTGAATATTAGTTGAGGGCATCAACAGTATAAATCTAAAACTGCTGTGAGCTTAGTAGATGCATAAAGCCAACTCATATCATGTCTCAGCATGAGTTTATATCTTCTAATTAGTGCCACCATTTTATAGAGAGCACATGCAATGAAAGTTTGTTTGCTGTGCCAACAGGGACCAGAGCACATAGCAGAGTAGTTTTGCTATAGTAGAGTGATGGTGCTGTATGAGCACAAACGACCTGTAGCCTGAGCAGTAGGTAACCAGAAAAGAGTGGGATTTAATAAGTGAAATGGTGGAGAGTTTTTACAGAGACATAATCATATCAAATTAGACTGGGTGGGGCATGTGATTTCTTTCTTTGCAACTAATTAGAGCTTGGTATGCTTATTAGGGAATTAAAAAAAAGTATAAAAATACAAATGCACTGTGTCATATTACTCTGAGTATCAAGAAGCAGAATATTACAATATTCAAATGCTAATCATATCACTTAGCAGATGACTGCAGAAAGTAGTGTATTTGAACTGAGTCATAAATTATAAATCGTAAACAGTGCATAGGGGATATGTTATAACTGTGTCTCATTTAAATTAAGGCAGGGAGTTTTCTCTGAAGCAGATTATGTGCTTTCATTAAGTTTTAAAGTCCCCTCTATAATGTTTTATTAAGATCACTTGGCACAGTGTTTCCCAAACTGGATGTTAGCAATATGTACTGGTGGAAACAGCCGCAGTGGTGAAGGTGGTTCAGGTGCATTGCTGCACTCTGCAGCTTTAAATGCTGTTTGCATACTTTCCAACCAAGTGCTAAACGCACGTACACCAGCGACTTTCCCATCAAATGCCGCTCCCCAAAAATCCCAATGCCTTTGCTTTCTTTACTTGAAAGCAGCTCCAAAACATTTACATGATCAATGTTTGTTGCTGGAGGGATAAAGTTTGCTCTTCCATGGACAAGTGAGAACATATTGATCATTTTATTCTATTTGCTATTTCTAAATTCAATATACCTTTGGAGTCGATAAGCAAGATCGAGAGCATATTCTTTTTGTGTGTGCCTGCTTGTAGCTTGTTCTCAAGATCCAAGATACATTTTTGATTAATCACGAATGCTCTGGGGTCATGGAGAGCAAATGTGTTTGTGGAGTGTCAGCTGATGCTGTCAGATAAATGTCTTAAGCTTAGCCAGGGTTCATGCCCCAGCTTTAGGCTGTGCCAAATGTCTCCCCTTGTTGAGGCAGATAACAGCTACACTGGAGG
Organism: Psittacula echo; assembly: GCF_963264785.1. Classification (NCBI taxonomy): domain Eukaryota; kingdom Metazoa; phylum Chordata; class Aves; order Psittaciformes; family Psittacidae; genus Psittacula; species Psittacula echo. Next base: position 80,948,754 of record NC_137742.1, on the reverse strand, counting down.
CAACTGAGCTGTTTGTTCACTGAAAGGGCTGACCTTGCCATATGGGGCTACAGTCAGGTGAAAAAAACATCGGCTATGTTTTAATTGAAACTTTAAAAATCTTAACTTTGTGCATTTTCCCTCCCTGTCTTCAATGCAAATGATTTTTACACTGCCCCACTGGTGCCAGCAATTGTCCGCTTGGCTTCTCCACTGGCTACCTGGCCACCATGATCTCCTTGGCAAGTCCTGCTGCCTGCAGTCAGGAGCCTCCTTTGATAACCTCCTTGTCTTCTGAGAAACTTCTGATGAGGTGTTTTCACACAGCACCCAAAGAAGGGAGAAGCCCTGCCAGCAAAAATAAGCATTCTGGGGGACAGTTGATGTTCCTGGAGTCTCCTGTAATCTCAAACTGGTGGCCCAGAGACAGGGAGAGCACGGCACATGAGAGGGATGCTCAACAGTGCCTCCCCTCGTCCATGGCTCAGCATCACCTCAGCCCATCTGTAGTGGTTGGTCCTCTGTAGTTGTCAGCCACAGATAAGGAGCAGCATCATGATTGCTAAGCCAACGCCTGGAGAGCATATTGTATGAAGGCTGGTTTGTACCGCTCAAAGGCAAAAAGATGGATCATATGGTGGTGCATAAATAAGTGAAAACTCCCAGGGCTACTTGTGGGCATTTGTTACAAACCACCTCTAGTCAATGCTTTCACTTCCTCCCATCTCCCCAAAAACGTGTTTGTTCTTTGCTCCAAAGATTGTGTTCCACTTTTTGTTTCCTCTCAAAAAGCTCATACTGTCATGGGTAAATCATCAGGGCTAATTAGATGCAATAATGCTGAAAAAATTTCAAAAAAAAAAAAAAAAAGATATAACGCATCTGTCATGAACTCCCACCAGATCTCTTGGAAATGAGACATTTTTAATATTTTATGCTGAACACAAAATATCTTGAGGAAATGGTTTTATATTCTGTGTACCAAAACAAAACCTTCAGTGTCAGATGAGTAATACTGTCTAAGCAGCCCCTTAAATGCTGCTTATTTGGAATGCAATGTTATTTGGAATCTCTATGCTCCTAAAATATAAATTTCATTTTAATAAAATGTGCTCTGCATATAAGGAAAAAAAAAAAAGTTGCAAGGAATAATAAAGAAAGTGCAATGTGTGTCTGAAATTCTATTTGAAACCCACCCTGATACAGGAACAAACATTACCATTTTTACAGTGAATCTTGCAAACAGAGATTTTTTCCTTTTTTTTTTTTTTTTTTTACTGGGATGTTTTCCGCTAACATCTAAATCAAATTAAATGCAAATATTTTGAACATTAAACTAATTTTGACTAAAGCTCTAGCTGTCTTTGTCCTAAAAATAACTTTGTCTTTCTTAAAAGCAATATTTAACATAGAGGTTTAAATCATGCTCTCCTACTGTATGTTATTAACAGTTAAATATTTTTGTTTTGCAAAATTTGTCTGCTGTGTGTACAGAGGGGATAGATAATGCATGTAAGAGACAAGTTGGTACACTTGTAAGGGGTAAAAGTTGAGCAAACCCCTATTTCATGTTTATTCTTGGTGGCAGGCCACATATTAATAAAAATGCTTACCTAAGTGACAGGAATATGCACTTAATCAAATTCTATGAGTCCACACAAAGTTCCAAAACATTCATTTAAGTACCTAACTTCAGACATGTTCTTTAAATGCATAGTAATCCATATTAAAAAGAGAAACTATACCTGACTTGGCACATCTGCAAGTATCTCTATATGATGTTACTCCTGACATGCAAAAATATCTCTCTTCTCCAGCACAGTATTTACATGCAACATTTATGCAACTTTTTTTGCCAGGATACCCACCAACTGCAGTTGGTCCCCTTGTATGTTTTCAGCTCCACTACGTCTTACAGATTGTATTAGCGTTGCCACATAAGGGCCCTGTGTGAGGAAGGGGCTCAGCACTTTGATTCAGTGGACAGAAGGAGAGTTTGTGCCTTCCTGCAGAAGTGACCCTGAGCAGCTTTGGGTAAAAAAAATTATATTTTAAAATATATATTATTTTAATTATGTATGGTGGGTGTATATGTATATAAATATATATATTATATATACATGACTGCCCTCAGGCTCAGCTCAGCTGGAAAGGCAGGGTAGAGAAGGTGGATGAAGAAATAAAATTATTGACTGAATTAAAGCAAGAAACAACAGAAGTCTTTATCAGCAGATTTATCAGTAGCACTTGTGCTAAAGGTCTCCTGCAATGTTTATTGACCCAGGTGCTGCCTCAAGTTATTCCTTACAGGGGACACAGCATTACTTGGGATGTTAAATGTTCAGATTAGCCCACCCAAATTTATGAATTACATCCTGCTTTATTGTTTCTTCATCGTCCTGTCCTTTTTCCTGCTGGTTTGCAGATTGTCTAACTGAGCTTGGATTCCTTCCTTGGAATCCTACATGGGTATGGACATTGGTGTTTTAGCACCTCAGCAGGGCAAGAGCTGTTTGCTTTGCTACTCTGTGTGAAAAGCTGGCCATCTTTGTACTATGAAAGAAACTTAATAAAGCTACTGAGGGAACTTGAAAAATGAGTTCAGACGTTGCTGTGCTTCATTCAGCTTGACATGGCAGGTGAAGGCAAAGCAAGGACATATATTCAAAGGATGGAAAAATAAACCCATATGGATGTGTGTTGAGAGAGGGGCAACCTTGCACTGGCTTTGACCCCTATAGGCGTGCATGCCAGGAAGGACAGTCAGTATTTAGTCTTTTCTGGTTGTGAAGACGATGTGTTTCTTTTGTCCATCTTTGCTGGGGGCAGTTTCAGAGCTTCTGCCGGTGCCTCCAAAAGGGATTTCTCAACAGGACTATCAAAGTGTATAAGCCACCAAAACAAGTTTCCACCATCAACAGCAATGTGTTGATGGTGGAGATGTAGTGACCATGTTTTTCCAGCAGTTTTCGTCTGTCTTGGTAAGGGAAACCACAGGGTATTAGGCAGAACTTCATGATGTCTGGTCCACCTTGGCAGTGTTACATGCACTGGGTCTGCCCTGCTCTTGACATGGTCCTTCTAACACATTTAACTGTAGAGGTGCTTCCCTGAAAACTGTTTCAGTGTGTGTCCAGCTTGAGACAAGCCAGTGTACTTACTTACATGTTGGCTCCCTTCCATCCTAATTTTGCGTGATATGACAGCCAGCCCACCTCTCAGCCCAGCATCGGTTTCTCCATGGAGAGATCTTTCTGGACATGGTACAGCCACAGATAGGAGTCACCTGAGCTGTAGTGAGACCAGAGCCAGATGGATGCAAGTTCTGCCTCAAGAAAGAGCTTTGAAGAGAGTCAAGAGTTACAGGAAGATAATTGTAGGCAGTGTTCAAAGTGACAAACCAGATTTTGAAATCTGAGAAATAAGAAAGAAGTCACAGGCTCAAAACCCTTTTGTATGTGTCGTGGTTTAAGCCCAGGCCGTAAATTAGAACCACGCAGTCTACTTCTCCCCCCCTTTTTTCTTCTCCCCGCTCCTGGAGGGACGGGGAGGAGGATTGAAAGAATGCAACTCCCACAGGTTGAGATAAGAACAGTCCAGTAACTAAGGTATAACACAAACCACTACTGCTACCACCAATAATGATGATAAAGGAGATAACAAGGGAAGATAATACAACCGCTCATGGACCGGTACCTCGCCCCCACCCCACAGTGATCCAGCCCTTCCGGGAACTCTCAGTTCTATCCTGGGCATGACGTGCTGTGGTGTGGAATACCTCTTTGGCTAGTTTGGGTCAGGTGTCCTGTCCCTGCTTCCTCTTGGCTTCTCCTCCTCCCTGGCACAGCATGAGACTCACAAAGTCCTTGGTCAGGGTAAACATTCTGACCAGCAACTGAAAACATCGGCTTTATCAGTATTATCCCCAGGCCGAAAGTCAAAACCACAGCACTGCACCAGCTACTAAGAAGGAGAAAAACTGTCTGCTGCTGCTAAACCAGGACAGTATCCACCCCTTATTCCATACTCTTCACATCATGCTCAGATCCCACATTTTCAATATACCCTCACTCTCATCTTAGTGCATGGACCAATTCCTATAAAGCTGAGTCCATTCGGTCCATGATGTTGGGCTCCATCTCTTGTAACAGTCTTTCAGAGCAGGATAGGCTATGTGCAGTGTTCACACTCATGAATAACCTGGGTAATAGTGTCCATTGCTAAGTCCACCCCTCGATCATGAGTCCATCTCTATGTTGCATCTCTGCCCTGATGGCCTGAAGTGTCATGGGCCTACCAGGCTCAAAATAATTCAGCCTTCCCTTCAGCAGTTTCTGCAACTTGTTGGGGACGCCATACAGCTGCCTTCCATCTTCGACGCTTCCAAAGCACTGGAGGGGCCCAGTGGACCAGATACTCGAGCATACTGTCCCACACACCATGACACTCATGACTGTCCAGCCTTGGGGAGAACCTCTTGGTCCTCCTATATTGTCGTCTAACCCCAGACAAGACCCAAGCCTGATTCTGCTTAAGTATCAGACAAAATGGTTGTGGGTAGAACACACTCTCTGTGTGTGCCAACATGGTGATCCCCATCACAATCAGCAGGCAGGTCCCAAGGGTACCCAAAGGCCATTCAAAACCTTCAGAACTCTCAAATGATGCTGCTATACTTGTCACTGGGGCTGGTGTAGCTGCTGTGCTTGAAGGCTCTCTCACCACCAGCTTCTCTTTTTCTGAGTCCAGATCTTCCTGCTCTGCCTTGCTGGGAAATGCTGCGTGGTCTCCTGCATCCTCCTGGGGCTCGGGCTCGCAGGGCTCAGCGGGAGGCTGCTGGGGAATGCTCTTGGCCTCCGCGGGGCTGGGCTCGGCTGCGGCGCTCGGCTCCGCCACCGCCTCCTCCCGCTGCTCAGCAGCTGCCTCCTTCCCAGCCTCCAGCCCCGCTCCCGCCGCCGCTTGGTCCCCAAGGCCACTCTCCCGGGCCGCTTCTGCCACCGCCGGCTCCTGGGGCCACTCCCCCTTGGCTCCCCGCAGCCTCACGAGGATGAAGGCAAGGACGAGGGCCAGGACGGTGAAGAGCAGGGGGATGGCCAGGTACAAGTCCACGGCCACGTCCATCCCGCCCTGCTGCCGGAGCCCGCCCATATTACAAATCATTACCCTAAAGAACAGTGAAACAAGAACCTTAGCCCAAGGCCCACACTTGATAAACACTAACACAGCAAATACCGGCTCTAAGTAAGCTATGAAATACTGAAACTGTGAAATCAAGAGAAACAACTTTGAGAGCCAATAAATCAGCATTGTGCCTTGGTCAGATCCGTCGTTATCTCAACCCTTCGTGCCCCACTTTGGGCGCCAAAAAAAACTGTTGTGGTTTAAGCCCAGGCTGTAAATCAGAACCACGCAGTCTACTTCTCCCCCCCTTTTTCTTCTCCCCGCTCCTGGAGGGACAGGGAGGAGAATCGAAAGAATACAACTGCCACAGGTTGAGATAAGAACAGTTTAGTAACTAAGGTATAACACAAATCACTACTGCTACCACCAATAATAATGATAAAGGAAATAACAAGAGAAGAGAATAAAACTGCTCAAGGACTGGTACCTCGCCCCCACCCCACAGTGATCCAGCCCTTCCGGGAACTCTCAGTTCTATCCTGGGCATGACGCGCTGTGGTGTGGAATACCTCTTTGGCTAGTTTGGGTCAGGTGTCCTGTCCCTGCTTCCTCCCGGCTTCTCCTCCTCCCTGGCACAGCATGAGACTCACAAAGTCCTTGGTCAGGGTAAACATTCTGACCAGCAACTGAAAACACCGGCTTTATCAGTATTATCCCCAGGCTGAAAGTCTGCTGAAAGTAGCTGCACCAGCTACTAAGAAGGAGAAAAAGTGACTGCTTCTGCTGAACCCAGGACAGTATGGCATGACAGTGGTAGTGAAAAAGACTAGCAGCCTAATTACTCTGATTCTTTGCAGGCATTTCAGCAAAGTAGAACTGTATTGAAGAACTTGAAGAAAGTTGATCAAGTAGGTCTGCAGAAGTTAACGAAAAAGACTACATACGAGGTCAACGGTTGGAGAACTTTTGAATGAGCTGACTGGAGGCAGGAGTGATTTTTGAATTAGATGGGTCAGTTAGGCAGGACACTCACTTATGTCACTGTTAGCAAATCAAAGTGCCTAAGGATAGTCCTGAGCATTGGGATTCAGTTGTCTGTGCTTTCAGGCAACCTCACAGTTGATGGTGCCTCTTTTCCCATGCTAAGGGATGCTCTCTAGGCACACTTCTGGAGTGAAGATTTCCCTGGTGCTGTTCTCCAGAGGCAGCTGGATGCCATCACCCTGGTTTTGGGGTCAGGAAGAGTTCAGTTAAGGAAGGACAGACATGGGCTCTTTGGTACTAGCTGGATGCAGTGCCCAGCAACATTACTGGTTATGTTTATCAGAATAGACAAAGCCTATGGGTGCTGAAAGTGAAAACAAATTCCTTACATTAGACATGATAGAGAAAGTGGAGCCAGTGAAGGATGCAAACAGAAGAGTGCATAGCCAAAGCAGTAAAAGAGGAAAAAAGGTCTTTATGGTAACATTCAGGAGGAATATGTGTAGGGCAAGGGGAGTCATTGACAGGACCAGAAGAAAAGGCAGTGTCATGACCCTTATGTCAAGTCGGTGATCCTGGGCAGCAGCATGAGCTTTAACAAATGGGGTGAGAATGATTTTAGAGATGTTACACAGAATTTACACAACAGCAGCAGACAAGGTAACCCAAGTGCCAGTCCCAGAAAATACAGAGATCATGGTACTTTGTGCCAAGGAAAAAACCCAACTGGTTTGTATTAGATTGTTACCTTTGTTTTTAATGTCCGTTAAAGAAATACATTTAGCAACATAAATGCAACTCTTTCAAAGCTGAAATTCTTATTATGATTTAGTAAATGTTGAAAGTTGATTAAGTCTTTGTACTTATATTTTGCCTCATAGCAATGTCTTTATCTGCAGCATAATTCATACTATAGCAGTTAGTATGACACTAGAGAGAAGTATCAGTTTATTTTTTAGAGCTAATTGGCTTCATTACTCGAAAAGAGAATCGAAAGAATGTAACTCCCGTGGGTTGAGATAAGAACAGTCCAGTAACTGAAGTATAACACAAACCCACTACTGCTACCACCAATAATAATAATGATAAGGGGAATAACAAGGAGAGAGAATATAACCGCTCACCACCCACCGATACCCACTCCCAACCCAGGGAGGTAGTCTATGCCAAGGATGCATGGAGCCTTTGGACCAGTCACAATGGGGTGCTTTTGCCACTTCCGCCCAGTCCGGTTGATATCAGCCTCCAGTACAGTCAACTCTTGGGATCCTCCTGTCACTCTAGAAATAGAAATGGGTTCCACCCGTTCACAGCTTGATGGCATCAGGGTACACTGTGCACCAGGTATCTACTAGAGCCTTATACTTCTGTGGGACTGATGTACCAGGCCATCTGATCCACACAGTCCAGTAAATCCGATTGTCCTCTATGTCCACCTGGCTGGAGGCAGGGCCTCTCTAACAGTCATCACAACATTGGTCACTTACATCTTGTAGACAGGGATTAGTCTTCTTTATCACAGGAGCTGGAGGAAAAAGTTCCACTCCATCTGGGAACCTGCTCACCAGAGACTGAAGCCACAGCTTTCATGGGATGGTCATCCTTGACCTTTGTTCCCCTCTTCAATTCATGCACCCATTCCTCCAGAGATGAGGTAGGTTTTCCATCCCACTTTCTCATGTCTTCTCCGTGATCTCACAGGTAAAACCACAGGATGGCCCGTGGCATATACCTTCCATGTTTTCTCTCTTGAGCAGTAGGCCTTTTGTTAATAGCTGAGACATGGGTTGGTACACATGGGGAGCTGGGTAAATCACATACGTCATCTCTCAATTGTTTGAACTCCTGAGACAGTTTTTCCACAGCTGAAATGGTGGAAGGGGTGAGATTGCCTTCGACCTCTCAGAGTTGATGAATCATTTAATCCACTGTTGGTGGTACTACATCATGCCAGGTTATTGATGCCAGTGAGTGGGCATATGATGCTGGTGAACTCCATGTAAATTTCCGCCACATGGGTCACGGACATTTGACTTCATCTGGATCTACGGATGCATTCCCAGCATCCAGCCTATGATAGATCATCTCTACAATGGCTGATTCCATCAGAGACTGGATGCCTTTCTCTATCATGGTCCAATTGGCTGAATGACTCATAACATTGTCCTTGTATGGAAACCTTTCTTTCACAGCTGCCAAGAGCCGCCTCCAAAGGCTGAGGGACTTTTTCTCTTTTGCAATTGCTTTGGCAATGCCCCCTTCCCTAGCAAGTGATCCCAGCTACTTGGCTTCCCTACCTTCTAGCTCCTGGCCATCGGCCCCATTGTCCCAGCATTGGAGCAACCAGGTGATGATGTGCTCCCCTGGATGACGAGTAAAATCTTCTCATATATTCCTTAGCTTGGTTGAGATCCAGGGTCGAAAAGTCACGTCTTCTTCTTCCTCTTCCTCTGATTCACATAATAATAACTCTTGTTCAGATGCTGTCCCATGTAGTAAGTGCACTGGTTCTTCATCTTTCTTCACTGTACGGATTGCTTTTTGTGCCTCTTGTTTCCTTTTTCCCCTTGCATACAGGGGCAACAGATATTGGCACAAATTGGTCCTCTGGTTTAGCTGCAATGATTATCACTGTGGCTGGAGTGGCTGCGGTATCTGTTGTCGGGGTTGATGCAGCTGCTGTGCTTGGGGGTTGAGTAGCACCAGCAGCTGCGCTGTCTGTTGCTGTTGGGGTTTGAGTAGCTGCTCTACTTGTCACTGGGGCTGGTGTAGCTGCTATACTTGAAGGTGGAGTAGCTGCATTGTTGGTTGCTTTGCCATCGGATCCAGGGACATCTTTTTCCCTTTGAAAGTGATGGATAGTGTTGAACAGGGCTCTGTAAGCATAGGCCAAGCCCCAGCATGTTGCCATGATTTATCCCACTCTGGTGTGACCAGGATGACGACACACCCTGCCATTCATGAGTGTCCAGCCTCAGGGAAAACCTCTTGGTCCTCCTATGTCGTCATCTAACACTAGACAAGACCCAACCCCAACTCTGCTTAACTTTCGAGGTCAGACAAAATGGTCATGGGTAAAACACCCTCTGTATGTGTGCCAACATGCTGATCTCCATCACAATCAGCAGGCAAGCCTCAAGGGTACTCAAAGGCCATTCAAATCCTTCAGAACTCTCAAATGAGGCTGTAAATAGTCTGGTGGCGGAGCTGGGGGTGTAAAAGAATGTCTCCTTCATAGGTTGACCACCCAAGGAGGGAAAAAAAGGTGTGTAATTGCTAAACACTTCCAATATATACCTCCCGAAGTATAGAGGTGGTGACCATACTGGAAACATAAGCCAGATCAGTTTTGTGATCAATGATTCTATTGTATTACCATAAAGTACAGCGAAACAAGAACCTTAGGCCAAGCCCCCTACTGATAAACACTAAAACAGCAAATACAAGCTGTAAGTGAGGTACGACATGCTGAAAGTCCAAGATCAAGAGCAACAACTTTGAGAGCCAATAAATCAGCATTGTGACGAGTGACTATTAATCCAAAGCAATAAATGCTTATCACAAATATGATTGGACACACTCTGGTCAGATCTGTCATTATCTCAACCCTTCGGGCCCCACATTGGGCACCACAAAGAACTGTCATTTTTTAAGCCCAGGCAGCAACCCAGAACCACACAGGCGCTTGCTCGCTCCCCTCCACCTTCTTCCCCCCACTCTTGGAGGGATGGGGAGGAAAATGGAAAGAATGTAACTCCCACGGGTTGGGATAGGAACAGTCCAGTAACTAAGGGATAACACAAAACCACTGCTGCTACCACCAATAATAATAAGGGGAATAACAAGGAGAGAGAATATAACCGCTCATCACCTGCCGAACTATACCCAGCCCGACCTGAGCAGAGTCTGGGCCTTCTGGGTAACTCCCCCTAGTTTATATTCTGCATGACGTGCTGTGGTATGGAATACCTCTTTGGCTAGTTTTGGGTCAAGTGTCCTGTATCTGCTTCCTCCTGGCTTCCCCTCCTCTGTGGCAGAGCATGAGACTCAGAAAGTCCTTGGTCAGACTAAACATTACTTATCACCAACTAAAAACATCTGTGTTAGCAGTGTTGTTCCCAGGCTGAAAGTCAAAACCAAAGCACTGCACCGGCTACTAAGAAGGAGAAAAGTGACTGCTACTGCTGAACCCAGAACAACTACATAGTTCAGTAACCATTGACATCGAGTCAAACCCTACTCACAGAAAATGCACTACATTAAAGCTCACTTCTGACATTAGCTCTATTGCTATTCAGTTTAAAGGTATACATATCCGACCTATATCATTATTTTAAAGCTGTGCATCACAATGTAAATACTATAACAGTGAGGTTCAACGCATCTGCGTAGTCCATCAGGTACTCTCATAGAATTCTCTCATAGAATTCTTTTGAAAATGAGACATCAATTCCTTTAATCCTATCTTTATTTTCATGTATTTTAGGATGGAAAGACATGTAGTGTAAGCATTCTCACTAATGAATATGTTCCTGGGGAGGTTAAACAAAAGATAGTCTTTTAAGGTGTAATTGTAAAGAGCAGGAAATTTACCTGGCTTATAAAGAAGGAAAACATCAGGCTTTATTTTACTTTTCAGTTTCGGGTTTAAAGAAGGCAAAGACATGCCATCAGTCACACTAGTCATGGGGTTTTTTCTTTCTTTTTTTTTTCCCTCCTTTTTTTTTTAAGTTTTAAATAGTTGTGCTTTATCATGTCTTTGTTTAGTGCCTACAGCTATTAAGAGCTGCCTGGAGGACGGACAGTGATGGCAGTTTCACCCCCACCTTAGCTGTCGTGGCCCTTCTAAGCAAATGTTAGCACAAATGGCAGAAGCAGGGACAAGAGAGTGATGGATGGGGTTAGGGAAGCAGGATCAGTAGTGTGGTGGAATAAGACCCAAGAAAGGAAGGTAAGTCTCTCTGAAATACTTCATCATCTGCAAGCAAGAGCTACTGTCTCCAAAAAAGCCTTGTTTGAGCTCCCTCAAGGTGGGTACCAGTGGAGGGACCTTATCTGCTGATGCTGAGAAAGAAACGTGCATTGCTGGTTGAACCGACATCTGACATTTAATTCAGGGTTTCACTGATGCCAGTCTGCTTCATCCTTCCAGTTTTAAGACTGCAGAGAAAAATCAGAGCAGCAGCAGAGTGGATGTTGCAATGGATGAAAACTTAGTTTACAGAAATAGACATGTAAATAATGCTAAACCTAGCAATAAAACATCTGCCTTTGTTTTATACCAGTATAATGCTTGCAGTAGCTTAAACTACAGAAATGTCTCTGACATCTTGGCTGTTCAACAGAGCAGTGTTGCACCATACTTCATCCCTCTCAACCACGGGCAAGAGAGTATGAATGGTGCCTGTGGACTGATGAAAGTTTCTCCTTGTAATAAGATACAGGCTGAAAGCAAGCACTGTATTATCTTTACAGCTGATTTTCATGTTGCAGCATTTTAGACTAATTTTCATCACAAATAAAGTTCACAGATTTTTTTTCACTCAGTGCTACTGCACACCCATGCCCAGCCTCTTGTAAGCCCAAGACAATCTGTGTACCTTTCAAAAGGCAGCTGCAGGCAAGTGGAAATGAGACCTGAGGCACTGAAAGATTCACACCTTATTAAAATGTAGGCTGAATTCCTTACAGATACTGGCTCAGGTATCTTGTATAATCTTCTATCGGGATTGTATCTCCGCCTCAGTTTTTATGACATTACCTGTTTTGAATAGGACAAAGGCTCACTGCTGCTGTCAGTCCTGTTCCAAGCTCAATATTAATCTGTTCCTTTGTGGATGGCATTTTTTATCAGGTGTCCAGAAGAGCATCCCTCTGCTGAGCCTCCGTTTCCCAACTCATTGCTCTTTGGCTCATGCAATTTCTGGGGAGACAAGCTCAGATCTGAATGCCTCTCCTCTCCATGGCAGAGAAAAGGGAAGTCTCTGGTGCCTGCTCTGTCGGGAAAGTTGATTCATGTGTAAATTACAGGTTACTCTTTTTGCTCGGTCCGTGGAGAGTACACACGCAGATAAAAGGCTCAGCGGGTCAGAGCTGTGTACGTGCCAGTTTCTCCTGTGGCCACGATGACAGGGTTAGGGTTCTTATCAAAGATTATCAGACGGGCTCTGATGTCTTATCATTATTTACTCGTGGTGTAGCACACAAAAATAAAACTTGGCACATGGGAGAGTTGTGCAGCATTTCAGCACATTGCAGCTGCATAGTGTCATTACCATCAGCCTTTGGTATCAGGAGTTTTGCACCTCTGTCTTTATACCGACTAAGTGAGAGCACACTCTAGGCTTCTCCAGCCCTCTGCAGAAAAAAAAAAGAAAAAAGAAAATGCGGGTATTATCTGAGCAAAATAACTTCTGAGATGTTGTATGAAGAGGTGACAGAGGGAGGCTTGCACTAGTTTTGCACTGAAACTCTTTTAGTGTTTGATTTCACATGCCTTAATTCCCAGTCGCGGCATTGAACGGTTCTCAAAATCTTCCAACACCCCATGTTGTGTCTCATTTAATAACACAGTTACAACATATTTGTCTACTTTACAACTGTATTTGTATTGGCATATAAAGTGCAGCAGCTGGGAGCTGGGGGGGGGTAGCAGAAAGTTATTTGATCTACAAAATCAGTTACCTGTCAGTCAGCTGCCTTTCACTGAAACATAATAAAGAATCATTATGGGCCTATTAGCAGGGGTGATGTAAATGCATTTTATGTGCCATTTTCAGATCAACAGTTACCCACACAAAAGTAAAGTTCTTAAGTACAACCTTCTTTGTTTAAGAAGGCAATTAATAAATCAGGCATGATATTAATCTTATGAAATGTAAATTCAAGACCCCAAGGGTCTGATCTATTGGGTCAGCTTCAGCTTAGGCACTGGGGACTGTCGTTTCCTTCAATAACCAGTAGAAAAAATCATCTCTGCTGACATACTGCTTCTACTTTTGTACAAAACTGTGCTATGAATGCTTCTTAAAAGGCTTTTGTGGGGGGAAGGAGGAAAAAAAAATGCAAGCCTTTTAATATGTTCAAAAAACATGAAAATAAATGTTTCAAACTGGATTAGAAGAGTGAGGGTATAACCTGTTGCACATGGGTTTTATATCTCCCATGAGAATCTTTTTCATTGTTATTAATTATATCACATTTTTGTGTATAATATTGATGCTGTTGAAATCACTTAGCGGCTTTGTTTGCCGGAGAGAACCTGTCTAAAAAAAGAAAGTTGTTAACACTAATATTTTGAAATTCAGCTCACATCCCTTGTTACTCTTTTAGTTATTTAAATTGCATTTTGAAAATTCCCACAGTTTCAGAATCTGAGTTTTCTCTTGATCTTATCAATGCAGTTTGAAGGAAATGTCTTCAAAGCCACTTGTAAGTGCACTTTTTGTCTCTTCTTAGGGATTAGCAAGGCCCACACCTGGGATAAGAAGAAAATTTGGAGTATGGCAAAAAGCCAGTTCTTCAGAGTCTCATTTTACCTTCTCCTGCACACTTCTCCAGTTCGTTTTTTCAGTCCATCCAGCACTTCTGGTCCCTGTCATGGGGTTTGATGATGAAACACAAGAAGGAACACCATGCATCCTAGCTTGCATTAGGCATCTGGGGAAAAAAAAAGTTTGGTAATTTGGTACAAAAATTTAGTTGTTAATACCCAAAATGAGCTGCCATGGGGGAACAGCAGGTTACATCCAGGTAAGAATTCAGGTGGAGTGTTTGGCATCGTGAGATAGCAGCTAATGACAGCAGTGAAGGCTACAGCTTGAATAAGTCTTGATTTAATTGGACTGATAAAAGTTGTGTTCTTAGCTGCCAGCTTACCTAGCTTTATATTATCCTTAGTTCTAGTGTGGTGTAGCCTTATCAGTACAAAAACACATTTTCTGAAAGGTATGTTGGTAACCCAGACTCAAAAACATTTAGGAGAGTTAGTAGAAGGATATGGGTTTTTTCAGTAATATCAACCTGTCTTTATAGTAAAGAAGTGAAATATTTGGCAGTTCTATATATATACAAATATGCTTAATGTATGTAAGTATGGAGCATAGTACACAAATATACCGTTTACTTAATAAAAGCAACAACATTCTGTGGCAATTTTCCTAAGAATATATTTTATACATCTGTGAGGGTATATTTATGATATAATTATATGACAAAAATATTTGAAGGTAGTGAACAGATTTGTTTATACACATAGGGATTTACTTGCCAGGCTAGCTGATCTCAAATGCAGAATTCCTATTTGCATTGTGCCATAAACATGCATTCGTACATGTACAGAACTATACATTGCAACAAGGAGCAAATGTCAGTGCTCAAAATAAGTCTTTGCTTTAGAGAACTTCATCTATGGTGTACATGAGCACTGTATGTTAAATTACGGTACAGATTGAATGAATATTGCAGCACAGTTAACTAGGAGTGTGACTTTTTTGAGTGGGATCCTACATTCTCTGTATCTTAAAAAGGTGAAGCCAAGTCACCTGTCTGGTGTAAAGGTAAAAGTGGGCAGATTTTTGGATGGGCTTAGGGTAGACTTGTGCATGAGAAGTGTATGCACGGTTGCACACCTGGTTTGCATTCACAGGCATTGTGATTTATGAGCACATGTAAGTAAAAATGCTACAAATTATGTATACACTTAAACTGCATTATATTTAAATATTTGCATACTATTTGCATGACATTTAAAATCTGATCTCACCAGAGCAGGCTGTGCTGCCCAGTAGGGAGAAACAAGCAAGGGAGGTCATATAGCTATAATTACTTTTAGCAACTTTCCCCATTCAGTACAGGACCATTGCAAACAATAAAACTGGCTGCACATGATTTTGTGTTTTCCATTACGTACCATTAATTAATAGGAAACAACTCTTGTGCAGTTTTAGATCAGAGCTGAGTTATGACTTCTAAGCAGCCACATTTCACATTCATGCAACTTAATGGCAGAGAGGAAGTTTTGGGGTTTATTATTATTTAGTGAAGGCACAAAAGCAACAAAACTAATATAAAGTCACCAAGTCAGTGTAACAGTAATTCTTACAGCTGTGCATCTCACTGTTTCCTGGATTACTTTGCAAATAATAAATCAAATTCCTCCTCAAGGTGACATGTCAGTAATTTCAAATTTGATTAGCTTTATATGAAGGATGTTGATACATTTCTACATGAATTTTTGATAGCTCAGCAGACTGACAACCTTAACACTTACAATGCCCCTTTGTGACAGTGTGGCACACTGAAATAATGTTAACCTACTTAAATCTATAAAACCTTGGGGATCCTGGTTGGGGTATGGCTCAGCAAGCTTGACTTTCACCTGTTCCTCCTAAGAGGATCTGAGACATGGAATAGCTGTTCAAGAATTTTGCTGGGTTTATTTTTAATGTTATAAATGAAAACCGAGAGGACTGAAGGGGAATATCCAGTACTGTGCCCATAATTTCAGGCTTCCAGGTGAAGGAGATAAATCTCAAGGGATACACAGGACATTTTATCCCCATGACTGTAGTCATGAACCATGCCACTCGTGAAGGAAGGCAAAAAGCAGTGGGATTCAGCATTGCTGCCTGATGTGGAGCATTTTGCTGTTGCTGGAGTGCTGTAAAAGTGCCAGCATTTCATCATTTCATAGTTTAAACTTGTTACAAATTCGTGGCTCAAACATTCTTCTTAGCAGAAGTGCCAGATAAGAACAGATTTATGTCGCCACTTGTGTAATGATTTGTCTTTATTTTCTTTGAAGAGGTTACAGGGAGGACTATATGAATTACAAAGTTGGTAATTTTATGAAATTAAATAACTTTCCATTATTTATGTTTAAAGAATGAAAAGCCATATTATTTTAATCTTGGTTTTATTCTGGCTTCAGATTTTTCACACTCTTATTCACACACTTTATTAAGATTAAGTAAAAATTAGTCTTTAGATCAGCATACATGTCATTACCCCTTTAAAGAAAACTCATCATTACCTGACTGTTACCTGAGAAGCCTGCCAAGCAGTCTGCCATGCATCCCTGGCAGTATTCAAGGCCAGGCTGGAGGGGCTTTGAGCAACCTGGTGTAGTGAAAGGTGTCCCTGCCCGTGGCAGGGGGTTGGAGCTGAATGGTCGCTTCCAACCCGAACCATTCTTGTGACTCTATAACATTACTTTGAATCTGGGGGAATGTATTTTAAAGGGGAAGAACATACAAAATCCAAAATCATCAGTAAAGCCCAGCAACTATTACTCAACAAACTAATTTATGTCTTATGCACATTTGGCTTTCTGTAATGGGTTAGCTGCTTGTTTTCTAGCTCTAGAGAGTTAAATATGTGGGATGTATCTATTTAAGAGAGAAATGTTTGTGCTGGTGCCCAGTTTGCTTTCAAGACAAAGAAAATAGAAGAGTTCTTGTCCTGGAAATCTGACCAGTAATTGGAAATTTTTTGCCAAATATTTGAGAGGCTGATGCACATCAGGCTGCTGTTTGTTAGGGCATATGGATATATGTCCATGGTAGGAGAGACAGCATTTTCCTTTCCTAATGTCTCATGAAATTAAAAGGGTCCAGGTAGATGCATGGGTTAAGAGTTGTAGCTGGAATAAATTAAGGTGCTATAAAATTTTTCCAGCTCAGAGCGATCAAGAACTAGGGTTTTGTCGTTAGCTGGTTTTGTACTGTGCAGAGCAAAGGTGTCCTGTGGTGGTGGGCAAAAAATACTCCTGTGAGTACGTACAGCAACATCCATCATTGCCAAGTCCAGGAGGTATGTTGTGACATAGCAGTAGCAAACACAGCAACAGTGGTTGGGAATATGTAAGAGATACTGGCCATAGAACATGGATAGAAGCGTGCAACATGTGTTGTGTTATCTGAACCGTAACATGATGCATGTGCAGTATAATTGTCATAAATAAGCTGCTGAACTTGAATGTCTGCACAGGTGATTGCCTTTTTGGACAGATTAATGTTTCCATAATTTGCCTGGCTTGTTACATATTTTGTATGAGTATTAGGTATCCACTTCTGAAAGTGAGCCTTTTATGACTTGACTGGACTCAGCAGATTTTCTATATGTGGAATTGATCAATTAAATTGTTGTTCAGGGGAAATTGATTCTGTTTGGTGCAGAGTGGCCTGTGGCTATATTGCTCGTCCTTTTTATCTCATTCAAATAATGATATCACATTAGCACAGAAATGTATGCACTAACAGCTGAAGCAAGGAAAAAACACAGTGTATGGTTGTCTTTCCAAAATGAGTAACTCATTTTAAGTCATGGAATCATACATCACACAAAGTAAAAATTTAGAATCAGAATTCTTTCATATAGGATTAAAACTGCCATTGCTATGTTTATGATGTCTGATACGATTCTTCATACTTCTTTTTTTTTTTCATTTGTTCATTTCATTTTTTTCACCATTCTTTTAACCAAGCCTCATAAAATAAGTAACTGTTAACTAAAGCCATACCAGCAGACTTCAGGAATGGGTTTGCAGATGCATGCAATGTGATTATGGAACAATACTGCTTTCAGTGACCAGCCATTCTTAGCTCCAAGAAGAGCTAAGAATTAAATGTTGAGAATTTTAATGGATTAACATTACCCACCATTCTGCGCAGTGACAGACCAGTTGAAGTTTGTGCTAGTGCAAACCATGACAAAGTACAAACATTTCATATTTTATACTTTCGTGCTTCTATATATGGTGTTTCCTTCAAGGGAAGTTTGTCCCCTGCAGCAAGCGCATCCCTGTAGCTGCTTTCTTGCACCACTAGATTTGCAGAACCCTGGCTTGTGCATCGCCGAACTGAGTCGATGTGTGATGTCCGTCAGGATGGCCCTGTTGAGCTCATCACAGGTGTTACTCAGCTCTTCTCCTACTCCTACTTCAGGAATTTTTGATGGACCACCTTTGGAAAAAGTTGCCAAAAACCAATTATTTTGGCTTAACATGAGGTTTATTTTGAACAAGTAGGAGACCAGAGTAACAGTCTACTATGAAACAAAGGTTGCCTCACTTAAATGTCTACAGGGGGGAACCTGTTGGTGTGCACAATATAATTGAAGAGATTCTTGATCTCTTCAAATTACTTCCAGTCATCATGTAATGAAGGACTGACATAATAGAAACACAAAGCTTTCAGTTGCCTTGTTGTGTACCTCGTTCATCTTTTTTCAGAAAAATTCCTATTTCTGTATTATTTCATATTCTTTATGGCATTTCCAACAGCATAATGCAATATGCAGATTGAAAAAATCACAGAATGGTTTGGGTTGGAAAGGACCTTAAAGCTCATCCAGTTCCAACCCCCTCCTAGACTAGATTGCTCATAAGCCTCATCCAGTCTGGCCTGGAACACTTTCGTCAGATAGATTAAGATCAAAATATGACCTGTAAGTTAGTAAAGACCTTAGAGGTAGCTTTGCTATTCTTCAGCTACTGGGAAGTTAGGTAACCTGGAAACTTTGCATATAAGAAGACACATGAACCAGGCCTTTTTGCTGGCAAAGATCAGAAAGCCAGCTCAAGTGTGAGTGGTTCAAAGATCACTGATTGTGGTGAGACTCCTGCCTGCAGATGCACCAAAAGCCCCTCATCAGAGCCTGGGAGCTTTGTAAAGTTTTTTTGCCATAATGAGATTAATTCTCAATTGATGTTCTTCAAAATAGGTGTTAGTTTTTGCTTTAAATACCTGGGGTTTTTTTAATCCTAACACTTCATTCACTACCTATGTAATGGCCAATATACATTTCATAGCATTGTACTATATGAGTTTACCATACCCGAGCTGTATTACATTCTCCTTCATTTACTCACTGTACTGCATTATAAATGAAATTATTTCACATTTTGCTGCAAAAGCCCAGTCTGTTTTGATCAGCTGTCTCTACTCTCACTGTGGTTCAGTGTAGAAGCATGGTGTAAAAATGCACAAGTAATCCTCAAGGGCAACACAAAACTCTATGCAATATAGACAAAAGCGGTAGCAGAGCAGCACCATTAAGCACTGTCCACCTCCAGTTTCACCCCTGAGCCATTCCGGCATTTACTAAACTGAGTGTCCTTAACTTGCCCCTTCAGTATGTGTGCTTCAGATTTCTGTTAATGTAGTTCTCTGTGTGCAATTGTTTTTCTTTAAGCACAGTAAGATGAAGGAGGGAAATTTTATCACTTGATGCTCTATTGCTGCAAGTCAGGTGCAAAGGTGGAAATTTTAGACCCAGTTTGCTGGTGAAGTGAGGGAAAGAAGCTACTGGTATTAGGGAAGTAGATTGTCTCCTTCTTGATGAGCCTAGGAGAATGAAGCACTGACCCAGTCAGTCAGTTTTGTTTTTGCTCGGAGAGTATGAGTCTTCCAGAAGGTTGCTTTTGTCTACTTTGAAGAGTCACATCCCCCTGTGGCCCCTGAGCTTTCTGCCTCTCCTTCCTCCCCTCCATGTCTGCTTTCCTGTCCCTGCTGTGTCCAGGCTGTCTGCTCTTTCTCATCTCTGCATCTCAACCTCCTGTTTCAGGCAGTTTCCTGCTTTTCCAGGTCTTTTTTTCACCTACAAACCCACCCCCTTGGTATTCCTGTGCCTCTTCTCTGTGATCTTTATGCATGGTCAATCTCCTCCCTTGGCCCACTCTTTAGAGGAGGGCCATGAAGATGATCAGGAGGATGGAGCACCTCCCATATGAAGACAGGATGAGAAAGTTGAGGCTGTTCAGCCTGGAGAAGAGAAGGCTGCATGGAGACCTCATAGCAGCCTTCCAGTATCTGAAGGGTTCCTACAAGAGTGCCAGAGAGTAGCTCTTCACCAGGGACTGTGGGGATAGGACAAGGGGCAATGGGTTTAAACCTAAACAGGAGAGATTTAGGTTAGATATGAGCAATATGTGAGGGTGGTGAGGCCCTGGTACAGGTTTCACTTCCAAAGAACACTTCCAAAGTGTTCTTCCAAAGAACCACTTTCAAAGAAGTGGTAAATGCTCCGTCCCTGGCAGAGTTCAGTGCCAAGCTGGACAGAACCTTGGGTGACATGGGCTAGTGTGAGGTGTCCCTGCCTATGGATGATCTTAAGTTCCTTTCCAACCCAAACCGTTCTGTGATTCTATGATTCTTCCCTCTGCTCCCTAGAACTAGTTATCCTTTCTGTTTCCTTTAGGATGCTTTTTGTTTTCCTTCTGCCCTTGTTTTGCCTGCATTTGGAGCCCAGGACATAGTGCTGACATAGTCAGTTCCTGTGCCTGATGCCACAATCGCCTGCAGCATCTGGGAGTATCAGTTGCAAAACAAAAAAGTCTGGCTCATCCCCCTCAGCCCTGGGTTGGAGCTTGCCATTGCCAATAGCATCTTCTGAGGAGGCTTTGGCCAGTTTGGCTGCCAAATTCTGGGGACTCTGTGCTGAGTGTATGCAAATGAGACTTTTCAAAGGCTTGTGACCAGACAAAAAGCATGGGAACTGCAAAAGGACAACAGGGGCTCTACCTCCCAAATTTCAAACTGTTGCTGTGAAGAATAGAAACACAGAAGCTGCTTGGGAAAATTCTTTGAAGGCTTTCTTTTCTTTTGCTTGTTCTTTTGAGATTTTTTTCCCCAACATGTTTTTCCTCAGTCTTATTTCCTGAGGTGACTGCATCCTTTTAGTTGAAACATAAAAAAATAATAATAATCAGCCTTAGGCAGAGACAGAGCATGAGAATTTTCATCTCGAATACTTAGCTTGGCAAAATTTATAAGCAGCTGAAAACAAGCCCCTGTAAAGGCAACTATTGAGATGCCCAACTACTGAGGGCCTATTTGTGTTGTATGAAGTAGATCAGAATATCTCTATGACTCATTTGGGATACTAAACCCAGTTAAAAAGTATCTGCTTTTCAAATTTCAGAAATCCACATTCAGTAATGGGTGTCCTGAGGAAGCATTTTGGTTTAGCACATCCCAGGCCATAGCAAAGATGTTGCATATAGTTGATTTGCTAAGCATGTCTGTAACACATTAATTTTATTACTTTTGTTGTTTGGGGTTTTTTTTTGCGGGGGGTGTTGTTTGTTTGTGAGGCTTGTTTTTGGTTGGTTGGTTCATTGGTTTGGTTTTTTGTTTACTGAACCTCTTTTACTGGACATTTTAAAGTTTCAACTGAACAGAGTGCTGGGCCATCTTGTCCAGGTCATGCTTGGCCTAGACAGGTTGGACCAGATGATCCTTGAGGTCCCTTCCAGCCTGGAATTCTGGGTTCTATAATTCTCTTCTGATGGTGAAACTTAGACGTTTCACACTCATTAGAAGTAGAGCCCAGTCAGCACTGTGCAAATTCAGTGACACAATGCCTTCAGGGTGCATCCTTAGTATCTTCTGGGCAGAAAATACAAAAATAATCACAAATGAGGTATTTCTTTATGCAGAACAATGGCAAAAACATTTCCCACCATTGTCCCTGTGCTGTGGCTTATAGAACAAACCTTGATGCTTCCAGCTATTGCCTAATAATGGTAGTTGATGGGATGCATTTCAACCAGGAGGGCTGTGGATTTGCTTGCCCCACTTCTCTTCCTGTGACAAAGCAGGAGCATTTGCTCCATGCACAGCACTGGGCAGAATGTCCCTCCACAAGAGCTCTACTCAGGTTTCTGCAGCTGCAAAAGACTCTGGTGAGCAGGCTTCACAGAATCGTAGAGTGGTTTGGGTCGGAAGGGAGCTTAAGATCATCTAGTTCCAGCCCCCTGCCATAGGCAGGGATGCCTCACTCTAGATCGGGTTGCTCCAAGCCCCGTCCAACCTGGCCTTGAACACTGCCAGGGATGGGGCAGCCACAGCTTCTCTGGGCAACCTGTGCCAGGGCCTCACCACCCTCACAGGGAAGAACTTCTGCCTTCTATCTAATTTGAACTTCCCCTGTTTAAGTTTAAACCCATTACGCCTTGTCCTATCACTACAGTCCCTAATGAAGAGTCCTCTCCCAGCTGCAGCTGCTCTCATGATCTTACTGCACTGAAGGCTTTTTGGCACAGAAGCAAGTCCCATGGAAATGTGATACTGCTGTATTTTTGCCTTGGTGTGTGAGCTTTCTGTGGGGAGAAGAAGTAAATCTTCTCTCCTGAGCCCATTCCTCCCAGACATTTCATCCGCATCCTCCCATTGCAGACACCCAGATGTACAGGCTGCAGCATGGGGCAAAGATCCCTGTGTTGCTTGGCTCCTGGTTTCCCCAAATGCACAAAGGAGAGATCCATGTGGGAGCAAACCCCATATTTACATGTCCTGTCTCCCTTGGTTCACACCCACTCCTCATTCAAATGCAGCCCCATAGCTTTTCATGTGTCTGAATGCAGACCTGGAAAACCAGTAATGAAGCACACAAAAACTCAGAATATTTTCACTGTAAACCACCTTGGGGTTCCTGCAGAAAGTAACCATCGTGGCTACAGAGATACCAATGCAACGCATTCATGTCATTCTGGTGCTGGATCTGAAAAACATGTCAAAACAGATGGGGATGTTGTTGACTGCAAGTTCTTTGCTTTTCAGTCAATCATAGATTTTTCTCTTTTCACAACAGACTGGGGAAAAAATGTTTTCTTAATTTAATAAGGCAATATATTTTAACTTTTCATTTGTCCCCAGACTAATGGGGAATATGCTATATGTGTTCCAGCCACAGTGCAACTTTTCCTCAAGTGCTTATATATGAGCTCCCCTCTAACTTCCCTCTACAGGAGACTGAGTTTTCATATTAACTTGTTGCAGGATCTTTTATGAGCAGTGGCTGTCAAACTGTGCTTGTCTGTGCATTTGTACATGCTGATATTGCTCTTATTTAGACTAACTTTGGCTCCCACCTCAATCTTGTTTTTCCCCATGCAGGGTTTTTTTCCCTAATATATCAACAGTTTGTTTGAAACTTGTTCTGGAAAAAAAAAACAACCTACAGTGCTTTAGGCAAACCAAGCCAAACTGGAGCAATAAGTATTAAAAGATATGCACAGGGCACAAACAAAAGAATTCCCCAAATGTATTTAAGTGATTTTCTTCCTGCTTTTTTAATATAATATTTGTGGGCCAACTGTGGCAATAACTGATAATATAAATGCAAGATGACATAATTCCAGTTCAGTGATTCTTCTGAGAGAAATTACCCTGACAACTTCTTTTCATTTTGTTCTAATTTTAGGGGGGGGGGGGGGGAAGGAAAACAAACCTGGAGATTCTTAATGTAAGGAAAATCAAATAAAGTGTCACCAAGTTCTGAAACTCATTTAAATATTTAATCTGTCTTTCACTTCCAAATATACTTTCCTGGGAGGTTCTTGTGTTTCCATCTCCATTTCCAGAAGCTTACCATCTTTCTAGCTGGAAGAGACTGAAATTTTTCTCAGAATCCACTGTGTGGTTGGCAAAAGATCTCTACCATGACACAAGTGATCTTGCTTGCATTTTCTGGGAGCTCCACAGTCTGACTTAGCAGCACTGATTCTGCTGGAAGACTCCACATGGAAAGATCAGTTGTTAAGTCATGACTGTATTTTGAAATGAAAATTGCTTTTGGAAATGCACCAAGGTCATTAAGCTTCATTGTTTTCTTTCTTTGGGTGCTTGGGGGTTTTGTCTCTCTGGCCTGTAGGGAAATCATAAGTTGTTTCTTCATCATTGAGATGACTGTGTCAGCTTGAAAATACAGCTTTGGGCTTGATGGGTTGGGGTTTTTTTTGTTGGGTTGCTTTGGGTTTGGGGTTTTATTTTCTAATATAGTGAATTTTGTGATATAGTGAATCAGACCTTATTTTGAAATAAATACGGTCTCTCAAATTAGGCTGATTTAATTATTGCAATGGTTAATGAAATGGTTAAAAACTTTGCTGCTTTGACACTGGATGATTAAAACTGGATTAGCAGAAAGACTCTGATTTGGGGGCTTCTTTCTGTCCTGTTGTGCTTTTCTTGTGGATGCAAGGCAGGACATGATTTCTAGGAGAAATCCATATCTGTCCCTCACCTAACTGATTCCCAGGTCCTGGTGAGCCTTCTCCAGCCGCAGCTCAGCAGTGGGGCCCCACTGGTCACACATGCAAACCCACAGTGAGCTCTTGGTCTTGAGAGTTGGTTTGATTGCATTTACTTGGTTTTTTTTTCCTTATTGTAAACTTAATATTTCTCTTCATGTTCATCCCAGACTCCTGCGTTCTCCCTCCTGCTGGTGGCAGACCCACCTCCCACACTTACGCTTGTGTGTCTGCCTCCCATAGATGAGGATGTCAGGCAGGGTGTTGGCAGAGGTCAATGCATCCCAACAGTCAACTTGTCTTCTCGTCTTGTCTGCCTTCAGCTTCGCTCTGCCTTACGCCTCACGCTGCTGCGATGCCAGTGTTCACCACCTCACACCAGTCTCAAACTCATTGCCACATGTCTGGCTTGCTGCCCTTGCGTCCCAAACATCACCCATGGCTGATGTTTGGAGGCATTGTTAGAAGAGGTAGGGAGCAAAGCACGGGCACAAGGGAAAGAAGTTGAGGACTTCCAGACTGCGCTGCCGTTTGCTGCAGCACAAAAGAGCGTTAAGCAGGGAGTGAAATGCAGCTTTACGGTCATTAATGTCAAGTGCTGCCTCTAATGACATCTCTGAGGTTAAGTCACAGGAAGTGTGATATTATTCAGTTTGGTTAAATTTAGTGTAATTCACATCTGCAAACCCTTTGCGAATTAGTGTTTAGTCTTAAATTGCTGGTTTCCATGATATGGGAGCTTGAGAGTATCCTGTATTGACGTGTTATGAATTAGGGTGGAGAAGCCTAAAATCCACGTGATGCGCCAAAAAAACTCAAGTTTCCAAGTAGTTCTGAGGCAAGTATACAATTAATTTAGTTTGCAACACTAAGCAGCTGGGATGGCACCCTTACAAAGAATTATTTCCTCCCTTATTTGCTCTCCCAGTATAGGTGCTGAGAATGGCCACTGGAGACAGAGCCTTTTGCAAAGCCGTGTTTATAAGCCACAGTGTTGGCCCAGCATGGCTGATCCTTGCCGCACACTTCACCTCATTGGGCTGTAATAGGTGCAGACCTGTATTGATTACCATGACTTGCAAGAGAGAAAAATCTTTGCACTTCAGATTGGGTATAAATTATAAATAGTGTCTCCAAAGGCTGTGAGTTACGGAGATGGCATTCTTCCTAGACAGCCGCATGTAAAGCTGTTGTTCTGGAGGTTATTAATTTTATGATTGCAGCACAGGTGTACTCGACCCACAACAATGATCATTGTCCATAAAATCCTGCTGTCTAGGTTCAATCACCTGCCTTCTTCAAGAATGTTCATTAGCAACAACCAGCAAAGATCATGGTAATAAAAGAAGGTGAATGCTCACTATATGAGTGTAAATTCACTGGTGGAACAGCACTTTCTTGCAATCTCTCTCACTAATAACAGCTATGCAGACTCATGTAAGAATACATAAAAATGTATCTGATATGGGTTAGCCATAAAGAACTTGTGCACAAAGGTTATTCACATCTTGAATTCTCAAAAAAAAATTTTTTTGCATTTTTTTTCCAGCAGATTTTTTATACTTATTTGACAGAATTAAATATTAAATTCTTTATCAAAATTAACAGAGTCTGTCAAAGTGACTTCCAAAACTTGAATTTTTAACTGCATTTGTTACTGAGTTTTTTTATTCTCGTGGCCCAGCTCCATCTTCATGGCATTTTACAAATTCAGATGTATTTCCTTTCCATTAAGTTATAAAAAATTTACTGAATTTCCCATGAAACCATCAGTCTCACCTAGAAGATCAGCTCCTTATTTCTCTTATCATTTGGGGTAGGGCTGCTGCATTTTCACAGATATATCCTCTTCTTCTGCACTCACCAGTATACCTGGGTAGTAGATGCAGCCTGTGTCCAGCTTTTTTAAATACCTGCCAAAGCCAGATCTGTAACTTTCTTTTGTTAAGAAATAATGTGTGGACAAAGAAGATGTGTTTGGTGAGCTACTGCCAGCAAATGGAAGATAAAGGCATTGATGAGAAAAGACTGGATAGACACAGTAGCAGTGAGGTGGAGGAGGTCT
Organism: Psittacula echo; assembly: GCF_963264785.1. NCBI lineage: Eukaryota > Metazoa > Chordata > Aves > Psittaciformes > Psittacidae > Psittacula > Psittacula echo. The sequence goes on along the minus strand of NC_137742.1, from coordinate 80,922,571 downwards.
TGGTGAAACAGGGTTGAAAAAAGGAGAGCTCGGGCTGGTGGGTGAAAAAGATGCAACAGGATCAGTTCAACACTTCAGAAAGAGCTGTAAGGCAGGCAAATTGTGGACAAGGAATTCAACAGTGGATGCCTGTGAGAAGTCAGTGTCGTGGAGAAATAGATGTTCTAGAGAAACACATGTCCCAGACAGAAGGAAAAAAGCAAGGAATAGGAAGAGATTTGGGTGAACTGAAGCCTTAGGAAGGAGCAGAGAGGACATTCCTCTGCCTGAGGCTTGTACATCTACTCAGGCAGAGAAAGGGAGTGCTCCCTATCTGCCTGAGACCTGTGAAAGTATTTGCCCTGTCAAGCTCGAGGTGTTTTTGAGCGTGTACAGAAGTGATAGTGTAATAAGGCATAAACTTTAAGGTCAGGAGCTGAGGTGTCTGTGGAGCATAGACACCTCGGGAGGTGGCAGGTGGCTGCATTGGGATTTTCAGGATCATTTAGGTTCAGGCTATTATGTTTCACCTCTCTTAACATAAGAGGGTGAGTCCTTTTCTGCAGCAGGTGGCACCTGGAGTAGATGTCCAAAGGGAAAGTGGATGGACGGGCCCACCTTAGCACTGTCTTTGCTCACCCCATTGCTACCACCCTGCAGCAGTACCTGTCAGGAGGGGAGAACCAGCTGCAGATGAGTTTTGCTCGGTTTCCCCCTGGGAGCAATGCCAGCATCGCAGAGGCAGCGCCTGGCTTTGGGGAACTGTTTCCTCTTATCCATCACAATATAAGCCTCTGAAGGAAAATCAGGGGGTTCATTCTTACCCCAAAAAACATCTTCATAAAATACAACCCAAATATCACATCTTCTGTTTGACAGGTAAAGAATTTTTATATTTGTCTTTAAATACTTTTAAAAGTGTATTATAGAGATAGGTAGATAGGTAGGCAGGAAGGTAAGTAGGTGGATGATGGATAGATAGATAGATAGATAGTGTAGATATAGGGGGGAGGGGGGAAAGAAAGAGAGAGGTAGGTTAGATATAGATTTAAAGATAAAGATTAGATGGAGATAGAAATGTATATAGATATAATTTCAACCCCTGCCTTGTACTCCCTGCATGCTATGCCATTTTAACACGAGTTTTAAAACCTACAGTTGCATAACATTTAGCACATCTACGCTGGTCCTCTTCTTCAATGAAATGGCTCACTCCCCTGCAGACATTCCCTGCTTTTGAAATTGCTGCCTGTGAGAGCACCATTCAGCAACATGCTGCAGGTCTGATTCAGCTGGCAATGTGTGGGATACCGTAACACTGATGGGGCACATCATTCCCTGAGCATCATGTGGCATTTCACCAGGAGCACATATTCAGTGGCTTTCCCTGTAGCGCAGCCCCAAAGTTGCATCCTCTCCCCTCAAACTGGATCCTGAGAAAGCCTGACTTGAGCTTTTTTAGTGTACCACCAGCTGGCTGTTTTTATAAAATCATAGAACCATGGAATGGTTTGGGTTGGAAGGGACCTTCAAGCTCATCCAGTTCCAATTGCCTGCCATGGGCAGGGACACCTTCCACTAGACCAGGTTGCTCCGAGTCCCATCCAACCTGTCCTTGAACACTGCCAGGGATGCAGCAGCCACAGCTTCTCTGGGCACCCTGTGCCAGGGCCTCAGCACCCTCACAGGAAAGAACTTCTGCCTAAGAGCTCGTCTCAATCTCCCCTCTATCAGGTTAAAGCCATTCCCCTTGTCCTGTCCCTACAGGCACTTGTCCAAAGCCCCTGTCCAACCTGGCCTTGAACACTGCCAAGGATGGGGCATCCTCAACTTGCTGCCTCTCATAGATGTTTGGCAAGCAAGATATCCACACAGAAGGCTCTGATGGAGGCAACCCCTCCACCTCAGTGTGAATTTTGGGGGGCTCCAGTTTTTTTGTTGTGGCTTCCCTTGCTTAGCAGTCCTCAAATGGCACAGGGCAAAGGCTGCATTTGAGTATCTTCATCCCCAAAGTTGCCTGGGTACAGCTGGGGTTCCAGTGCAAATTTGGGATGTTTTAGCCTTAGGCTAAAACAAATATGATTAATCAGCCTGTGGTTTTAGCTGTTCATGAACCCTTCCTTTTTTTAATGCAGTTACTTGCAATTTGTATTACCATGGCTATTTTCATTGGTATTAGCTAATAGCAGTTTTGTCCTGGATGCCTGGTTCTTACTGGGAAGGCCCTATAGCTATTTGATATATATACTTTATATAATATATATTATACATATATATATACTTTTTTAATATATACTCAAAAGAAAATCAGTCAATTTTTGGTGACCTAGAAAATGACCTGATTTTTGGTAACCTGTGCTCAGGAGGGAATGACCTTACAACTTCCATATGTTTGGCCAGTTAGCATGCAGAAGAGCAAACAAATGACCAGTGCTCATGAGACTGCCCTTAATATTTAATGAAGAGTAGTGAAAAATAACAGCTGTGTTACCCCTCTATCTCTTTCCTGCTTCACAAACCTTGCTTTCAGGGAGCCTTTACATGGATCTCTGCATCTGTTGCTCATGGGGCAAGAGGAATTCATTAAATATTTTCTTACGTTTTTAGAACGCTCCTTGTGAGTAGTTTGTACGTTGTAAACAAGAGGTGGAGAAAAGTTGATTGCAAGTATGGGAGTTCAGAGGTAATCTTGGCTCTGTGTTGGAGGGATGTTTGTTGCTCTCTTTCCATCATTCCACTAGCAACATTAAGAGATAACAAATGTCCAACAAAAATAAATACTGTTGTGTGTCACAGAAGGTAATAACTACGTATAAAATATCTTTACTATGTGTAGTCTATTCTCTAGCATTGCTACAAAGGTTCCCACAATTTTTTTTGGGTTAATATTGCATCTAAACCAGTTTACTGTGTGCCTAAGCCACTTTTAATAAGCTGTATTTAATTGCTTCATACTTCTCTACTTCTTCTTGGCTCCTCAAAAACATCCATTTCCCTACAAAGTTGCTTTTAGATTATTGTCACATTCATAACTCCACAAACTATTACTTCTCAGACAAACTAAATACATTGAGGTTTCGGTTTGGGTTTTCTTTTTTCATGTCCCTTCAGAAATCACTGCCTCCATTTCATCAATTGCTGTATGGCTTGTCTTTTAATTTCACCTAAGCGTTTAACCTTTCTTTACCATTGAAATGCCTGGAAGCACATATGCAGAAGCTCCTAAGGTCATTGGGTCTTACAGCCCTTGAGCTAACAGACTCCTTCCCAACTTTTCCTGAAGCTCTCATCCACTCTGTCAGAAGTACTTAGTGATTTTAAGCAAGGTATATTTTTTTTTAATCTCCTTTTTTCCTTAGCTTTACTCATGGTGCTCTGAGAGCTTGTTCTGTTTTGGGGTTTGAGACCTGGAGGTTTAGATCAGCAGACCAGAATAGTCACAACGGACACAATAATTTCGTCCTGTGCAAATCCATAGGATCCAGGAATCATAAATGGAGAAACCTTATAAATTAAAAATAGTTCTGTCATTCTTAACGATGACACTCTAAAGGTTAAAGAAGAAATAGCTTTTTTATACAGAAATCATTTAATAGCATGCAGAAAGATGGATGCAGGAGAGGCAGGAGGTATCTTTTTATCATACATAAATGCAGATTTGAACAGTATTATTACATCACTACAGAATTACATGTTCAAGGGATAAAGTCTTACATGAAGACTTCACTGAGTGTGCATCTAGATGATGTGAGAAAGAAGGAAAGACATTTCCACTTATTCATAACTTTGAGGAGGAAAAAACCTTTCTGAAAGGCGTATTACACTCATGTTCCAGGTCAGATAGTGTTGGCTTGTTCATTCATTTATTTGTAAAGGAAGAATGAATTGTGTTGCTTCTCAGAGTTAGGGGAATCAGGGTAAAACATGTTCAGTGAGTTTTGAAGTGCTTCTGTTCATACCAATGTCCCCAAAAGTCTGCATTTCAGCCTTTGAACCATTAAGTCAAGTTTGGATAAGGGTTAGGGCCTTTTATATAAATCATAAATGTTAAAGCAACCTCTGCTAGTGCCAGGGGACAAGATCACAAAGCTCATGTCTCCTGCCCAGTACTGGCATCAAAGTTTTGCAGTATGGCAGGGACCATGACTGCAGGGACAGAGCTTGCTCCTGCTGACATCAGTTGCAAACTCTCCACTGAATGAGACACTTGGTGAAGAGCAGCAAGGCTTTGTGTCCTAATGCAGGATAAACCCAGACTCATGGAGCATCCTTAATTCATTCTCAAGCCTGTGCTATTCAGAGGCGAGCTGGCACTTGGAGAAGCAGACCTAAGGTCAGCCCTGTGGCTAATACCTACGGAGAAACTTCTCAAGTTCCTGGAAACTTTCGTCTGCAGATGTATTCCAGTGCAGAGACACATACAGAGAGCCCTCTGGGCTCCTGTGCAGCATGGGAAACCTTTGTCCCACACATCTTGTAAATGCAGCAGGGGGCCACTATTGTGCCATGCATCATCTGAGCACTGCAGGAGGAGGCTTTTGTCCAGCACGGTGAGCAGGCAGCATAGGAGGGCACCTTTGTCCTGCACAGCCAGTGATCGCTCTGCAAGAGTGAATTATGGGGATTGCAGAGCTCCTTCCCTCCGTGGACTCAGGCAGAGGAGTTGATCGGCCTTGCTGAGCAAAGAGATGCTTTTACAGAGTGGGAGTGGAAAGCGGAGGCAGCAAAGACACATATGTGTGCAAATGGTCACCAAGGTTGTTTGCCCAGTCATGTTGTACAGCCATCCCTGCAGACACGAATCCCAGTTTCAGTCTTTGCTTTTGCCCTCTATATTCCCTACCATGTGGGCTGCTCTTTTTCTGATTATTATTTCTCCATCCCTTCTTATGTTTTTATCATCTCCCATTCAATATATCATTTGCTGGTTAATCTAATTAACTAATAAGTGCTCTCATTATTATTTCAGATCACTAATAACCATGTTTTAAAGACATGAGCACTAATACCATTACCTCTGGGACTGTACAGGTGTATTTTCAACTCTGTATCATTACGTATTACTTGTCTTCTCAAAGACTCTGGCCACTTCCCAGCAAGTGCACCTCTGCCATTTTCCACCACAGTTTGGGGTACCGTAACTTATCTCACTGATGCAAAGTTGTGCCATTCTTCCGCTGAAATGTGACATTTAGAGTGGTGAGGCACTGAAACAGGTTGCCCAAAGAAGTGATAAATTCTCTATCCCTGGCAGTGTTCAAGGCCAGGTTGGACAGAGCCTTGAGCAGCCTTGTTGTCGGAAGGTGTGTCTGCCTGTGGCTGAGCTGATTGGAACTGGATGAGCTTTTAAGGTCCTTTCCAACCCAAATCATTCTGTGATGCAGTTCCCAACTTGCAGCAGTGACTGCAGAGAGCAGACTCCCAAACTGCCATCCAGCAAGGAACAGTGCTGAGATGAGGTGAGCTGATTGGATCCAGCCTGCTGAGATGGGTGCACTGCAGGTGCTAGTGGACATGCTGCAGTTAGCTAGAGCCTGCACAGGCATAGCTATGTGTAGCTAGGAGCTGAATTACCATACGTTTCAAATACTATGGGGTCTCCTCAGCTGGAGTGAAGTAACTCATCTCTAAATGAGAGGTAGGGGCTACCACAGCCCACTGAAGCGGTGGAGGTCTTGTCAGATCCTGCTGTGTTCTAAGGCTCTTGTTGCCCTAAAAGGTGCTTGTGATGTTTTTTAATGTTGATCTCCTACTTTGCTGATATTCAAAGATAGATTTTACTTCAGTAGTTTCAATTAACTCTCCTTTTCTCAAATTAGCATTGTTTTTCTTCCCACCTCAGTCCTCCAGTGCCTACCTGATTGTGCATGAATTCTCAGAAATAATCGCCAGTAGTTCTTCAAGTTCATTAACTAATTCCCTGAAGACCCTTACATGTATGTCACCAGACCTGATGATTTGTATATTAGATTTTTGCAAGTATTTCATTAACTGGGTTTTCTTGTATCAATAACTGTATTGGCAAGTCTTCATTACTTCTAATGGTCAATATCTCTTTGTGGTGGTAGGCAAATTGATTCTGAAACTTGTTCACCATTTTACAGCCATCACTCATCTGACGTCATGAGTCACTGGATCAGCCTTCTCTCTGGAGCTCCTTTCCAATAATATTCTATATGTGTTGAAATAGGCATTCAGTTCTCCCTGCCTCTTTATGATAGCAAGATGCTGCTTTTATGTCATTTCTCTGGGGCTGGGAACAGGGATGTTGATAATTTTTTTCTCTTGCAACTGTAGCCTTAGCATATTTTAGGATGTTCTGGCTGTCTCCCACACTCAACAGTTTTTATATGTACTTTCAGCGCAGCTTGCTCCTAAGATTTCTCAAATAATTAATGTCTGAAATCACTTTATGTAGTGCAACAACCCACCACTTATTACAGTATATTGAATTGTGTCGTTTATTATCATGGCCTTGGAAATTAATGAGCACTAAGGAGATAGATATATATATATATATACCTTAGAGGACCTTGGCTTCAGTACAGCTGCTTCTTATTATCCAACTGCCACAAACAATTTTTTCTATAAAAAAAGAATGCAGGCTGCTCTTGCATTCAGTTTAGATAGTCTACTACTAAATACACAGTTGAGATTGCGGTCATCAGTGATATTTTTCTTCTGGCAAAAACCTTATGGCCAAATTTGTCATCACACTTAGGACATAACTCCTCTTGCTTCTCTCTGATTTTCTGAGCCTCTGATACATAAATCATAAATGCACAGTCTGTGCAGTGTTAAATTTTTAGACCTCCCCCTGTAGTAGTAGTTGAATGTGAATACATAAGGACAAAATTTGACCTTTAAATTATTATAAAGGGCCAAGGCAGATACTTGGCAAGCTTTTCTCATGGCAATATTAATCAAGCAAAGAATCGTCATAATCCTGGAAACTAAGTAGCCATTGTAGTGATTTTATCACCAGGGAAATTGTTCATCTGACAGTAAGATTGTTACTAGGAAAGGGAAAATAGCGAGTGTTAAAATTGCTTTAGACTACTGAATCATTGAGTCCCTCTAGACTCAAAGCTTGAATTGTTTTTTTGAGAGGGGTGGGCTGAGAGGGTTTGCTACAGAAAAGCTGTAGCTTAATCAGTTTCAGTAACACCAGTGAATGTAAGCCTGATCTCTCTTGAGGACATGAGGAGGGTACATGGGAGAAGGCAGGATAAGAAAGGGAGTGGGAGGCTTCAGAAACTTAGTGTTTTGTCATTTTTTGTTTCTCAATGGCCCTTTCAGAGCAGGAAGGTTGTTGATAAAAAGAAAAAGAAAGAAAGAGGGGGTAGAAAAACCCTGCGTATATTTTTGTCTAATTTAATGTGGGTATACCATCAAGAAAGAGGAGACAGATGCAGGCAGGCAGAGTGACAAGTGCCTCTTGGAGCTCAAACTGATGTTACCATGTGCTGTAACACAGGTGTGTGAGATCTGCCTGTGTAGGAGTGTCCTTGGAATGTGCTAGGACAGCCTGTCCCTCCATAAAACCAGCTTTGATAGATGATGCCTTTACTAGTGTCAGTGCATGGTGGCAATGGGCAATTGCAGTGTATCCAGCCGTGCAGTAACCAGAGGAACAGGTCTATTTGGCCAGGGGTTGTGCTGGAAGGGAAGTTTTCTCTTTCTGCTGTGGTACACATAGTATACACCATGCAGTGATGGCACATCTCTGCGTACTGGATGACCCCAAGCTGCGGAACATGCATTGGTGAATATGGCTGTGGGGTGGCTCTCATAGGGGTGGGGTAAGTGGTCTTCTTTGAAATCCAGAACCGTAGAGCCATCAAATCTTTCAAGTTAGAAAGACATCAAAAATCATCGAGTCCAACTATAACCTCACTCTGCCAAGTCCACCAACCACTTGGTAGGACCGACTGCCTCCCAGCAAGTAGGGCTTGCACAGAGATGGGTAAATTCAGAAGTGGAAAGTACTTCTGTAAAAGATGCCTCTTGGAAATCTGTGTGAGATGTCATGAAACGTCTCCATACAAGGGTCATGGAGGTGGGGGGAATCTCTGTGTGTGAGCATGATGTGGATAAACCATCTCTTTGTGTGGGCAGTGATGTTTTTCAGTAGAGGGGTTTTTTTGGAGGAGTTTGTCCGATGGCTGCCTTTGAGTGAGCAGGGCCGGGGGTGACATGATGGATAACACCTCCATCAAGACCTTCCAGAGGAGACGGCATGCGTGGAGCCACCAAGGGTGGGTATATGGGGGTGAGGGTCTTGTTGGAGTGTGAAGGTGTGTGTGAAGTGGGCAGCACCATGTTGGGGCATCCCTCCGGAGCTGCTCTGCCTGCATCCCTAGGGACTGTCAGCCACCCCAAACACCATCAGCTGCCCCACACTGCATCCCTCTCCACCAGGCAGGCCATGGCCATCGCGTCCTTCATTGTTGTCACCCCCAGATTGTAATACTGTCACAACACTGTTGCTAAGCAACAAATGTGGTTACCAGGTCTCAGCGAATAGCTAAAGGCGGAAAGTGAAGTGTTGCACCATTGTAGAGTAACCATAGCAATGACCTACTATTACAGACTAAAGAATTATCATTAACAACGTTAAAGTATCAAATGGAAGTCCGGGATCCAGAGACTTCCAGGCAGCATCTCTGCATAACTGGGTTACCCAAAAAGAGGTCCCAGCTCTTTTACAGCCCTTGGCTGCCCACCTCCTTCATCTTGGTTCTGTTCTGGGGGTTGTTGTGGGGATTTTTGTTTAAATAAAGCAAATGAGCTGTGTGTTGAAGGAGGCACTTGTAAAACAATAGAAGAACAGGAAAAAAAAACAAACCCAAAAAAGAGGTGAATCTTTATGGAAAGGGAAGAGGTAAGTGGGAAAGGTCTACTTTAGTGCCTCAATATCACCTATGGGATGTTGGGAAAAGGATGCGTACGTGATACATTAATTGTTGTTCAGGCCAGATGTTCTCTTTTGCTTAAAAACACGTATGTCAGCCTAAAAGCCATGTAAAATTAAAAGAAATAATACAAGGTACACCAGCCCTGAGAAGTAGACACTTTTTTTCCTAAGCTGCACCACTCAGATGAGGTGTTTCAACAAAGTTTTGCTTAGCAGAGTGCTTTGGAGTCTCACTTGCCTGGGCCCAAGACACATTCAGTGTCTCAGATCTGAAGCCTCGGTGGCTGCACTTGTGCCTGTGTGTCTGTAGGTACGTGGTCGTTCCTGTTCCCAGGCAGCAGCACAATGACACCCCACCCCCAGTCAAACTGTCACCTTTGTATTTTGCAGGTACAGAGCGCCATGAACTAACTTCCTGGAAGAGTTTTCCATCTATTTTCAAGTTCTTCAGCGAGGCAATGGATGCAAAGAACAGCTCAGTGAAACTAGCCCCAACGCGGCGCTCCAACAGGATAAAATATGAAGAATTGTAAAAGGAGGGGAGTAAAAAAAGAAAGCAAAACACAAACACCACCAACAACCTCTTCTCTGCTTCTTCTCTACAAGGAGCCTCTCAGCCCCTCATTAGATTGTTTTCTTCCTAGAGCACAGGGTTGTGATGTATACATCTAAATAGTGTTTTGCATTATTTCTAGATGAGTGCAACTGTCAAAGCAATATGGGTTCACTGGTTGTGCTTCCTGTGGGCTGTAACTTGGATTTCGTGCTGCCCATCAGCATGCAGATTAAGGCTGACAGTGGTACTGCACAGTGCAGCATGGTGCAGCTCTAATTGCCCTGACATAGCCCTGCACCAAGCTGATGCCAGAATTTAACAGCTTTGTTGCGATCCTGTCGCTTGCAGGATTTTTTTGCTGCTTCTTTCAATTTCAGGACAGAACTAGATAGGAAGCAAGACTGCTCTAGCTCAGAAGTGCTAACCAGCCTGTGATTTTACACCCAGTAAAATCAGCCTTCTCTTTCTTTGGGACCAAGTGAGATCAACTCTTGACTCTTTCATTTTCTGCTGGTAGGAGGGTCCAAGAGGTTTGGTGCAGATTTATAGGAAAGCCCCTTTGTTGTAGAGATTTTTCTCTTCCTGCCAGATCAGTGGCAGTATCTGTAGATCATCCCTTCCTTCTGAAAGCTCTACTTGAAAAAAAAAAAAAAAAAAAAAAAGTCTATTCATTAACTGGCTGGATTACACTGTGAAATATGACTGAAAAAAAAAAAAAAAAGAGACACACATTGCACATCTTCCTGTTCAGTTTTAAATGCAAAGATGCTTCCATTTCCACATGCAGGGCTGGTAGTGACTTGCCACACAAGATGGCAAGGTGGCTCTTTTCCTTAAGCACAGGGGTTCGCTCCCACTTTCCCAGGTGCTGGAGGAGGGACACTGCTCTGCATGGGGACTCCACGCCAAGTGTGAGGCATGGGGGAAGCGGAGCCGAAGCCATCACCATCATTGTCGGCAGCTTTTCTTCTCTGAAACTAAGCAACAAGACATGCCTGATAGCGTGCCCAGCAAGTGAGCACGCTAATTAAGGTCCTTGAGTGTTGATGATGCTAAATTAAAGTGATCTTTTCCCCAATGGCCGTGCCCACCTCGCCTCTGACGCTGTTAGTGCCGGGGAGGCAACAAGTGAACACGTGGCTTTGGTACCCCCATGCCACACCATCCCATCCCTCTTACGGAATGATTCCTATCCTACAGCTGGGACACGGCAGGGGGGTGGGGAAGTGTTGAAACGGGGTGATGCCGAAGTGGGGCTGATGCCTCTGTCACAGAACAAAGTCAGCGGTGTCAATGTCGGGAATGCAAATTGAAACCCGGACGAATTTGGGATGAAATCGTCTGGCTGAGAGGGCTTTCTGCACTCTCGTCTGCTCGTAGCAGCGTTCCCCCCTCTAGCACCATTTAACCTCTCCCCCTTCCAAGTCACCCCCCCGGGAGGCGCTCAGGCTCTGCCTTCGCGGAGGGGATCAATGCAAATTCCACGCCCAGGAGTTTTTGCTCACGGAGGGGAACCTGTTGCTGGGCGTGTCCTGCAACAAGGAGGAGAGAGAGGGATCTCCAAACGTCGCGGGAACGGATCTATTTTTTCAAGTGCAGACGAGAAACGAAATGTACAAAAAAAAAAAAAAAAGAAAAAAGAAAAACACACGAACATTTGTACTGTTAACGACCGACCGTTTTTTACGCCTTTTTCTGTACCGTGCCCCTTGCCCGCCCGGCGTTGCCGCTTCTGTCGGGCTGTAAAGCGGAACGAAGAAGCGAGGAGGAGTGTCCTTGCCGCTCGTACTGGCGCGCTTTTAGCGAATGGAAAAAATAAAGATTGGCTTTTCTCTCCTCCTTCTGTCCTTTGCGACCTCCGAGGGGCTGCGCCGGCCTTCCCCCCTTCCCCTCTCCAAGGAGGACACGCGAGGGGTGGGCGTCGGTGGCTGTTTGCAAATGAGGACCCTGCTTTGCCGCATACAGCCAGTGATCGGGGGGTGGATGGGGTGAGGGATGTGTGTCAAGCCCCCTCAACTCCGTCTTCCTGAGCAACCTTAAGCTTCCCCGCCTCTCCTTTCCACGGGAAGGCGCCCCGGCCAGTGCGCCACCATGACCTTCTTCCCTTTAGCTAATCCTAAACACTAAACAGCTTAAAAATAAGACCTTGGGAGACAGGTTTGAGCGGTTCCTCGCGGAGAAGGACGGTTTTGGTTTTTTTGGGGGGGACGGGACACGACAATGGGAAGACAGCATCTCCGTCCCCCTCCGCGGAGGATGCGCGGGCTGCTGGAAGGCGGGACAGCAGTAAGTGTCGCCCCGGGGAGCTGGAAGAGAGGAAGGTGTGAGAGCATCCCAGTGTGTGCCGTGGAAAGTGGATGACGGCAGCCCTAAAGCACGCTTATGAGGGATGAATCTGGATTCAAGCGGTCGCTTGAGGTAGGCCTTTCTTGAAGTTGAGCTCCGCTGGTCCCTCAGACTGTTACTTCTTCAGCTGAGGCAGGTCTGACATTAGTCTTCTCCCAGTTTCATCACGGGGAAACTCCTTGGCATCATCATGCAACAGCCTGTGCCCTGGGTAACTCTGGAGCTGGGCACGCCAAAAGTGATGCACTCACACACACAAATGCAAAGGAAAAAAAAGAAGCACCAAAACCTAGCAAAACTGACCCTAGGATAGACTCTTCAGGAGAATCCCCCAGTTCCTCATGCCCCAAAAGCTTATGGCCTGCCTGCCCAAAAGGTTTGCATATGGTTGTACGAGCCGAAATGCCACGGTTGGAGCCGTCAGAGGATCCCCTAACACCGCAGGGCGGGAGGGTGAGGGGGGACGAACAAATTAGACACACGGATTCTAATAGGAAGGAAAAAGGCAAAAAAATCCCTCATCTGCGTTGTGCACACATGGCCATACGCTGGTACAGTAGTGATGGTGCTATTCTTCTTGCCTCAGGTCAAAAGATGATGCTGCTTTCGCTGGGAATGAGCATATTTCTCTGTCCCCGAGACACATCGCTAATTGTTTGGGGGCTTTTGGGCTGGGTTGTTTGGGTTTGGTTTGTTGGGTTTTGGGTTGGTTTGTTTGTTGGTTGTTTTTTTCCCTCAAGGATTTTCATTCAGAATACAAAGTGCCACATCAAAAACCGCTTTGAGCCTCATATTGCACAGTTTTGGAGTCAGCCAAACCCAAAATAACCTGCCAAGAATGTGTACATCCATCCTCCACCCGGGTAGAGCTGCGTTATACAGAGCTGAGGGATGCGTGTGTGTGGATATCTGTGTCTCTGAGGAACGTGTAGCATGTGTGTGACTGTGTGTGTGTGCTCACGTTATGTTGACACACTAGACAAAGTGTGAAAAATGTACTTCTCGAGAAACTTGGAGGGAGATGTCATTTATCATTGTATCGTCACAATGCCACAAATTTTCACTTTTCTGTTCCATTTCGGATTGCATGTGTTTGTGAGTATTTCACTAGATCAGTGACAGCTCTTTATTTGCATAATTATATGCTCTGGTCTGAAGAGAAAACTAACCCCCAAATTTCATGGGTCACCAAACTGCGACAATCAATGTTTTATCATGTATGCTAAGCAAAACCTAAGGAGCTATATGAAGTTTCTTGGGGAGTTTTTGCTCCTCAGAAAATTAAAGATGTTGTGCCTCTTGAATAGATGCAGAATCTTTTCAAGCTTTTTGTAGCTGAATTCCGTTTGAAGGCAAAACTAGAGATTAGCTGGTAGATCTGGATTTCAGACCCATTGGCATTCTTACTTCAAAGTGGATTCAGACAAGCAGCTTTACTGCGTCTCTAAATTTCGCCGTCCTGAGTGCTGTCGTTTAATGGTGGTCAAAAAAAAAAAAAAAAAAAAAAGAAGAAGTAGCCAAATGTGAGAAATACAGAGAAACCCCCTGTCTTCAAACCCGCGGTGACCACTGGGTTATTTCACCCGTTCTTAGCAGTTGCATTCTTTCAGTTGGGCGCTGCCCCCCTTCCCGCCCCTCCCTATATATATATTGGGCTTAAATACGAAGAAAACCAATTCCGAAGCTGCAGAATTTGTTCTAGTCCATCAGCTGCACAATAACCGCACCCTCCAGTTATGACACACACACTCCAAGTTTCCCTGTCGATCAAAACGCCTTGTTATGAGGAGTAAGGGACCTGGTGGTGGGAACTGGCCGCCGAGGAAGATCTCCCTCCTCCTCTTCCACCTGCAGCCGTGCTGCTGGAAATGCTTAGCTTTTGCTTGGAACCCATTTAAAAGTGAAATCAAATAATGAAAGTATTGACGCAGACGGCGAGAGGACCTCTTGGACGTGTGGGTGACCTGCAAATCATCTGGGGAAAAGTTTAATTTCGACAGGGGAAAAAAAAGCACCAAAAATTCTCCAGTCTCCAAACCGTGACGTTACTGAGGGAAGCCCCCACTGTTTGCAGCCGTGCGCTTAGGTCCCTCTAAGCTGTTGGGAAGGATAAACTTTGGAAAAGGGGGTTATTTGGTGTAACGTAGACTGCAGTTATCCCCTGACCAGGTGACGGCGGGGGGAGCAGCGCCGTGGAAGGAACGCACAGACCTGTGGGTCGCGAAGCGGGAGAGGGGCTGTCGTTTTCGGGGGGATTGTCTTTTTCCCTTTCATTATCCTCATCCCGAATAGCCCTTCCCGGGGGCAAGTGCGTTTCCAGCACAGACTGGATCCCGCGAAGTCTGAGGGAGTTACGCGGCGACGTTTTGACTCCTCTTAGGCAGGCGCCAGCCTCGCACCGCCTCCTCGCCTCGCAGGAGCAAGGGGGAAACACGAGTGGGAAGTAAAAATAGTGCTGAGAGGCAAGAGTCTCTTCCCTACTCTCCTCTGGCTGCCGAGCGCGCTTCGGCGGTGCCGGCGGGACCCGGAGAGAGGAACCCCGCTCACAGTCATTCCCACCCTGGAGGCGGCTTGAATTCCACGTACACCCCCGCCTCAAACACCTCTCCTGCTCCCCGCACCCCTCAAACAGGGTCAAGCAAATAGGAATATTTCCGGGGAGAGGGGGAAGACGGTTCCGCGAGCTGGTTTATCTCGGCGGAGACAATAGCATCAGTTTTTCACCACTAAATGTGGCGCAAGAGAGAGCTGACCCCCTTAAGGAAAGCCCTGGGTCCTCTCCATTGTCGTTTCCATCTCTCTTTACTCACGCTCTACCTAATCCCCTAATGCCTGGTAAAGGACTGTCTCCAGACCTCTGCCTTCAAACCCCCTTCTTTAAAGCTGCTATCTCTGGCACAATTAGATAAATAACCTCCCCGCGCATCTCCCCTCCTCCCGGGACCGTTTTACGCCTTCTCTTCTCAAACTTGACGCCCCAGAAGAAGAGATCTTGTTTTCTATAGTAAAGCGCCTGGAGTGAAGAGTCCTCTGTGCCTCCACGCAGTTACTCAAATAATGTTCTCTCCAGTGTTGTGCCCAGTCCTGCTCGTCAGCATTTTGAGGCAAAAGCCACGAGCATCGCACGGAACTTCTGAATCCGGATCTGCTGGCTAGCAGCCCGGAGTCGGGCGCTGCCTGTCCCAAACTTTCCCTGCTCTTCCGGCCCCTTTTGTGCACCCTTCGCCCCTCCGCTCCCAAATTTACTGAAAGTCCAGCCTTCGGTGCCTTCCCGGGGGGGGAGTTGGCTGAGGAAGATGTCCCCCTGCTCATCTCTCGACGTGCACTTCAGACGGGGTTTTTATTATTATCATTGCGGTAATTATTTGGACTATAAATGGTTTCCTTTGTACTTTCTGCCAGTTTAGCCTGTATCCCCTCTTGGGGACGTTTTGCTGGGGCGGAGAAGCAGAACTAAGAGCGGTGGGCACTGCAGGCGGGGTGCTCCTTGCTTATCGCCGGGTTTCCCTTGGGCTCCCTGCTAGGAGAGTTCAAAGGTAGGAGCGTTCCCAAAAAGCGGAGCAAGGACCACTGAGCAGGATGCCGTCCTTCCCAGGGTCTCCCGAAATACACACAGATCCCCTCGCTCCATCCTTACGCTCCTCTCCCTCCTCCCTCCCTCCCACGGGGAACGTCGGGCGGCGGCGCGGCTCGGCGGCTCTCTGGGCGGGCCCAGCACCATGGACAGCGCTGCCGCTGCCGCTGCCGCCGCCACCGCGACTGGGGGGGGTCCCTGTGCCCCCCGCGCCCCCCGTACCCTTTCGGAGGGGTCGCTCCCTCCGAGCACGGCACATCAAGACCAGCACCTTCCAAGTGCGTCGGGAGCGCTCTGTCCTGCCAGGGAGACCCACTGCTACCTCCCGGGGTACCCCCCGAGGAGGGGCCGTTAGGAGGGAGGGATACACACACTCACGGCAGTGCTTGGTCACTTGGCTGTCTCTACACAGCTAGAGTCGTGGGGCGGGCGGGGAGAAGCTGTTCGCCCGCCTGCGGCTGCCAGGCATGGGAAAGAGAGGAAGGGACGGTAAAAAAAAATTAAAAAAAAAAAAAAAAAAAAAAAAAAGAGGAAAAGAAAAAAAAGAAAGGGAGGAAAAAGTTGCTTCCTCTGTGAATGCTCCCGCTGCAGCTTGCCTCCATGGTGGGGGGGGACCTGGAGGTGTCGGGGCTGTCCGGGGCTCTGTGACCACCCGGCTACCCCAACGGTGCCCAGTCCCAGTGACCAAGACCCCTTCTCTCCGGGGAGACGGCGCTGCCCTGGACTTTCCGCAGCGCATTACAATGGTGACATTGTCCCTGGAGGGATCGGTTTGAGGCCCCCGCGGCCTGCCATGTCCCTCCCGGCCTCCCTCTGGACCTAGGGCCAGCTGGAGGTACCGCGGACCCGGAATCCGTTTGTTCCGTCCGCCGATCCCGTCCCCTGGTCATCTGGGGCAAGACCCGTCGCCTCACCCCCCGTTCGGCTGAAGCCATCACCGACCCAGACCCCCGCGGTGCTCTGAGGGATGTGCCCCGGGGACCGAGACCCACGACGTAGGCAGCGGGGGACTTGCGGTGCTACCCACGTCGCAGGGTGCTCCAGGGCATTTTGCTCGTACAACAACTCCCCTCCCCCTACCCCTCACCGGGCAGGGGGCTTAGCCCATCGACTGCGGCAGGTAGAGAGACGTCTGCATCAAAGACTTCACCACATGTGCACGAAGAAGGCTTCAATATTTTGCAGTGCTAAATATTCACCTAGAATGGTTTAATTTTCCTTTCATTCTCTTTCCTTTAAATTTTTTCTTTCTCTCTTTCTGGCTTTCTTTATATATATATATATATATATATGTACATTTATATAATTTTATTTTTTAAGGGCCGATGGGAGCAGAGCTGGCTTCCACTCTGCCCCTATGGTCAGGAAAAAAAGGAACCCCAGCGAGCCATGGGCTCTCTGATCGCTTCATAAACCAGTGCAAACACTAGAGCTTCGTTAGAATCCGACTCAACTTTGGGGATTTTGGCCTCACCCGGATTTGATTGCATTTCCTGGTGGTTTGAGGGGGTTGGGGCTTCTGGGTTGGATTTTAATTTCAATTGTTAATATTACGTTTGAGATATCTGTTGCTCTGCCTTCTTTTTCAGGACCGGCTTCTCCTCTGCTTCTCACCCCCAGCCGGTGGATTATTCCCCCGCTTCCCCCTGCGCTGCACACCCACCACGAGCAGACGCGGCTCCTATCCCATGCGGAGCCCTGCGCTTGGCCTCGCTCAGCAGGGTGGGACGGGTCGTTAAAGGCGTTGTTTCCCGTCTGGGCTCCCCTCCTCTTGGGCAGCACGGAAAGTTTCCCGTAATAATAGAGCAAATGTATTTTATTTCCGGGTTTGAGTTTTGTTTTTTGCTTTTTATTTTGGGGTCTTTGGAGACTTTTTTTTTTTTTTTGACTGTTTTGGGAAAAAAATTAAACAAATCTTCCCCAGCCGAAGAAGAGCCCCGAGCGAGACCTCCTCTGTGAGTTGCTCGCACTGTCTTCCTGTAACCCTTCAAAGTCGTTTGAAATTACTTTTCCTGTCTTTCGGCCGTTTGTCAATGCTACATCCGGGGGAGGGGGGGGGAGGGCGGGGAGGGTCTCTGCACCTCCCTGGTCCCGCGAGTAGCCGGAGTTCCTCCTCCTCCCCCCCATCCCACTGCTCACTGATCCACATTCTGTCCTTTCTCCCTCGGCCCCACCGAGAGGTATCAGCCCTGGCTTTGGGAAAGGGTTTGTCCTGTTGCCAGGTGGCGACGTGCTGCGCCGCCGGGGCTAAGAGGGATGCCGCGGGACACGACAGGGGAGAGCAGACGGGACCTCGGCCTGGAGGCTGGGAGGAGGGGGTAAACTCCAAGGAAGGGGAGCTTGAGAGATGGCCTTCCTCCCGAAAGCCGCAAGTCTTCCTCATCGAAGGGTTAACAAACGCAAGGGTTTGGCGCTGCTGAGAGAAGGAAGAAAAGGGGAAGAGGAGCAAATCCAAACTCCGAAGGTGTTGGCAATCCTTCGGGAAACGGGGTGCCCTGCCGCCTGTCGTGACACCCCCGATGAGGTGCGGAGGGGGCTGGCTTGGCCGCACGGCCCCGGCGAGCGGGAGATCACCGAGCCCTCACAAATTTCTTTCCTGAAACGAATACCTGACCGAGATTCTCTGGCGAGAAAGTTAAAGCTCAGGGCAGGCACAGCTCCGGCAGAAGGGCAATTGTCAAGGCTCCCCTTCCAGCTAGATTAAGTGTGTGGGGGGGTATTTTATATGTTATTATTATTATTGTAATTTTTATTTCACGGAAATGTTAGCACTCAAGTAACTAAAGTTAGAACAAAAGCCAAAGTCTTTAGCTTGAAAGTTTTCATTATCAGCTTTCAACCTTGCAAAACTAGAGCCATTTGCTTAACTTAATCCATAACATATGTTTGCAACAGTAGCAGATTTTTTTTTTTTTTTTTTTGTGTGTGTGTGCGTGTGTGTGTATGTGTGTGGTTCGGAACTGATCAAGTTGTAAATTTTTCACCTCAGGTTTTCAGCGCCTCCTAGTTACAGCCTAACACCTATCGAGAGTGAGGGAGACTCCAAAAAGATCCCACTGTACCAAATCCAAATAGTCCGATCCAAAATCCCTAATAAAAATTTACCAACCAGGCCACTCAAACTCCTTCAGATTCATCCCACTGAGAAAGGAGCTTCCACTTTTCTTGTGGAAAAGAGTTCAAATGAGCAATTCAGCATCATCCTCATCCTGCTTTGTCTGCGAGGCTGCGTCTAGTGTTTCACTGTTTACTATTTATTACTTTCCCCCATCTCATAGGCTACTTTGCTCAAGGTATCGCAGGAATTATGCAAATGCAGAGGCCTTTCAGTTCAATTAATAATGGTAATAGCAGCCGCGTGGTGGTCATACCGCAGAGTGATGGTTCTAAAGCCTTTCTCACTCCTGTGTTGTTGTTTTATCTCCTGTAAAAACTTTTTAAACATCGGCCCTGCAGGGAGGCGATTTCTTCTGCACAAAAATGACGTTTAGTCTTTAAATACAGGGGCTGTTGTGGAGTCGTGACGGGGTGAGGAGTGGAGTTTAGAAAGCAAACCTACCCCCACACACACACACTGTATTTAGCTTATCACTCTTTACCTCGGGTATGGACACATGCCATAGAGGAAATAAATAAATAAATATAATAATAACAAATGCAGAGGATGCCTCAGAGCCCTGAAAAGATCAAAGGCCCGTGTTTGATTTCCTGGCACTTGCACTTTGGACTCACCGTAGTTGTCCTGATAGGTTAATGGGGATAACTCCGGGGAACGTGTTGGTATTCCCGCAGAAACAAGACCCAGGGAGCCTTTCCCACGGCACGCACGGCATCTCAGCTTCTTCCCGACGGCGGTTCCTGTGAGGTTTAGGACACGCGTGGAAGCTGCAGAGCCCACCCCGACCTTCCTGACCTCTGGAAACCACTCACCGGGCGGAGCACCCTGCTCCATCCTGCCACGCCCTGCGCATCTTCCCTCGGAGGCTAGCGCGGGCGCGGAGCTGACCAAGGCGGCGTGGGCCAGCGGCGCAGTCCCGCGTGGCGGAGCGCCATCTAGCACCCACCGCGGGAAGCGGCGCTGGAGGCAGCGGCGCGGAGCGGGCCGCGTGCGCGGACCTCGAAGTGAAGTGGGCAGCTCGGCCCCGTGCAGGCGGCGGTGGGCCGGGGAGGTGTGGAGGGATGCCCCGACCAGCATCCGAAGGGGCGGCTAGGCACTTTGTCCTCTCTTTGTTCGCCTGTAATAGTTATAATCTATTTCTCCATATTTTTTAATTAATTAATTAATTAATATTATTTATGCTATCTGTGAACACGCTCTGCTACATGCGGATTTGAGTGCTGGGGTGCAAGGGAGAGAACGGCGCGCACCTGGGTGCTCACCTCCGGGACTCACAGCCGCAGCTCCTTCCTGCCAGAGAAAATGCACACACAGAGAAATAAGAATAATTAAAAAAAATTACACAGATAAAACGTGTTTTCGGTGTTGTCGTGGGGAGGAATGGCACAATCGGAGTGAGCGTGGCTGAAGAGCCAAAGCGATTAGTCAACGAGGAACCAAATAGGCTTCTTTAAGCGTTACCTGATAGCAGCTGCGGTGTCCTGGGTGAAACTTAGAAACTGAAAATGTCCCTTATCTGTAAACAAACAAACAGGCGGACAAAGTTTGCCGGTTGTTTAGATCCTGGTTTCGAAGAGAGAAAAAAAAAGGCTGGGGGTATGGAATGACCGCGGCGGCTCCCGTCCCGTCAGGGGTCACCTTTTATTTCTGAGTCTTGAGGAGATCCCAGGGAAAGGAGAAAAAAAAAAAAAAAAGGGGGGGGGGGGGGAAGAAGGGAGGGAAGAGGGCAGAAAATGTTTCTACGTCGTGTTCTCATTATTTCTGCAAAAAAATACATCAGGCACCGGAGTGGTCCTACAGTGCAGAGGAGTCATCACAAACCCGTCCACTCAGTGCTGGGAGGAAAATTGCTATCACCAGTGCATGCAACATCAACGTTAAAATATCTTTATTGTCAAGCCTTTTAAAGACTTTACTCGATTACTTAAAATTTTTCAATCACGTACAGCTCCTAACAGGAAAACGCACCGTTTTCTCTTCTGAGATACTGCTTTTGTTTGGAGGTTTTAATAACTTATTGATTTATGTTGTGTCTACATCAGCTTGCTAAAATGTTACTGCAGGTCTACAGCCTTCCCTTTCCTTTTCCTTCCTTCCTTCCTTCCTTCCTTCCTTCCTTCCTTCCTTCCTTCCTTCCTTCCTTCCTTCCTTCCTTCCTTCTTTCCTTTCCTTCCTTCCTTCCTTCCTTCCTTCCTTCCTTCCTTCCTTCCTTCCTTCCTTCCTTCCTTCCTTCCTTCCTTCCTTCCTTCCTTCCTTCCTTCCTTTTCTTTTCTTTTCTTTCCTTCCTTATTTCTCTTTCTTTCTTTCTTTCTTTCTTTCTTTCTTTCTTTCTTTCTTTCTTTCTTTCTTTCTTTCCTTCCTTCCTTCCTTCCTTCCTTCCTTCCTTCCTTCCTTCCTTCCTTCCTTCCTTCCTTATTTCTCTTTCTTTCTTTCTTTCTTTCTTTCTTTCTTTCTTTCTTTCTTTCTTTTCTTCCTTCCTTCCTTCCTTCCTTCCTTCCTTCCTTCCTTCCTTCCTTCCTTCCTTCCTTCCTTCCTTCCTTCCTTCCTTCCTTCCTTCCTTCCTTCCTTCCTTCCTTCCTTTTCTTTTCTTTCTTTCCTTCCTTTCTTTCCTTCCTTTCTTTCCTTCCTTCCTTCCTTCCTTCCTTCCTTCCTTCCTTCCTTCCTTCCTTCCTTCCTTCCTTCCTTCCTTCCTTCCTTCCTTCCTTCCTCTTCCTTCCTTCCTTCCTTTCTTCCTTCCTTCCTTCCTTCCTTCTTCTTCTTCCTTCCTTCTTTTCTTCTTTCTTTCTTTCTTTCTTTCTTTCTTTCTTTCTTTCTTTCTTTCTTTCTTTCTTTCTTTCTTTCTTTCTTTCTTTCTTTCTTTTTTTCCTTCCTTCCTTCCTTCCTTCCTTCCTTCCTTCCTTCCTTCCTTCCTTCCTTCCTTCCTTCCTTCCTTCCTTCCTTTTCTTTTCTTTCCTTCCTTTCCTTCCTTCCTTCCTTCCTTCCTTCCTTCCTTCCTTCCTTCCTTCCTTCCTTCCTTCCTTCCTTCCTTCCTTCCTTCCTTCCTTCCTTCCTTCCATCTTTCTCTTTCTTTCTTTCTCTCTCTCTCTCTTTCTCTTTCTTTCTTTCTTTCTTTCTTTCTTTCTTTCTTTCTTTCTTTCTTTCTTTCTTTCTTTCTTTCTTTCTTTCTTTCTTTCTTTCTTTCTTTCTTTCTTTCTTTCTTTCTTTCTTTCTTTCTTTCTTTCTTTCTTTCTTTCTTTCTTTCTCCTTTTTCCCTCCTGCCACTCTTTCTTTTTTTTCTCTTTTTTCCCTTTCTCTGACTTTCGTTCCCTCCCTCCTTTCCTCTCTCTCCTTCTGTCCTTCTCTATTTCTTTCTCCGTCTCTGTCTCTTTCTTCTTCTCTCTTTCTCTTTTTCTTTCAATTTTCCCTCTCTTCCCCCCCCTGTTTCTTTCCACCTCTTGCCTGCTCTCCTCCTCTTCCCCTTTCTCCCTCCCTTCCTGCCCTCTTTTTCTCCCTTCACCTCCTCCAAAGGGGGCCAACACAGATCCCCGATGCCCCTCACTGGGGCCACCCTCCCCACTCTCCTTTCTCATTCGTGGGCGAGCTGGGAAAGGTGAAGGGATTATCCCGGTAGAAAGCAGGTTCGGAGCCCCCTCCGCTGCATGATGGGGTTGGCACTTATATTGGGCAATAATACTCTTGGGGATATTTCGACAGCGGCACCAGCAGGGAGCCCAGCACCCGGGGGGTGGGAAGGTGTCCCCGGGTGAGACCCCGGTTTCCGGGTGCTCCCCCCCAACAGCCCTTCTCCCGGCCTCAGCAAGGCTGAGCGGTGGTCGAGGGGGGGCGGGAAGGGACCGGCCCCGGGCGTTCTCCTGCACTTCGCCACCAAGGTTTGCTCCAACCTGGACCCTTCCCCGAGATAGAAAGCCCAGCTGTTTCATTTAACTTTGATTTATTGCTTTTAAAAGTAAATTTACACACATGCCAACAGCACTCCGTTTTGTTTCCCCAGACCCAGAGATTTATTTTCTACTTAGCGCTTGTCTGACAAAACAATGTCCTTTAACTTTATTACACATCGATGAGGAAATCTGTCTTATTTTTGGTTGGATTTATCGCTCTGTTGCTTTGGAGACTTTCTGTGTACAGCAAGAGCTCAGGTCAGGAAATATAAATAAAATGAAAGCCAGGCGCAGAGGCAAGCACCAATAAAGGTAGCAGAGGCTGGTTGATGCTACCGTCACCACTGCTAGAGTTCATCTGCAGCCAGGATCACAGTTAGGAAAGGGGGATATAATTTTAACTCCGAGAGTGCAGGTAGTTTGGTTGGTTTGGCGGCTTTTTTTTGGTGGTGATGACTAGCTCTTCGTTCATATGCAGGAGTGAGAGGTCTCTAGTCTCCCGTGGCTCTACACAAGGACATGTATCTATAATTATTGACGGGGAGAAATACAGGGTTATCCATACCATGCTGCCTTACCTCTGCACAGTAAACTCGCAATTACCAAATCTATCTAATGGCTGAACTCAGGGGAATTACACTGTACTTTGAAGCAGCTTTTACGGTACATTTAATCTACGTTTTGGTTTCCTTTAGTTCTCATTAAAAGGGCTTTTCACTGATATACTCTCTTTGTGTTCTTCATTCCACACTCGGAAAAAAAAAAAAGTTCTCACTTTTTTGGCGGGGGGCGGGGGGGCGGGGCAAAATAATAGTAATATTTTTAAAAACCCTGAGAGCTGGGTTTCTTATTCTTCCCTCACTCTTGGTTTTAAAGCAAGGGTAGTTCGTAGTAACGAAAGGTCCTTCAGTGAGAGTGGGGATGAAGGGATATTCCAGCAGTATTGAGATGGACACAGCGTGAACAAATCTTTGGCCTCTCCCTCTTTTTTCTTTCTTTTTTTTTTTTTTTTTTTTTCTTCCCCCCTCCACCCCCCCCCCCCTTTTTTTTTTTTCTGTGCGTTTTCCGGGCTCGGTCTCACAAACTGATTTCTCGGAGAGGCACCTAATAATCACTTTAGAGATGTTCAAATGAGGACACTCGCTCTTTTCTAGCAAGAGGTAAAGATGTGACAGGTTTTGTTATCGCGGGTATAGTGGGAGCTTTGTCAGATATTCCCTTTCTTTCCCTGTAAATACACCATCTACAAATAAAGACCCCCTGTCTTAAAGCGTGACTCTCCCTGCTGGCTCTGTCCACTTTCTGTCCGGTGTGTCCTCGTAAATCCAAACTTCATGTCATTTAACATATTTTAATTATTTTTATAAACCCAGGCAGGGTTGGGGGGGAGGGGGGAGGGTTGAGTGTTGGGTTATTTTTAATATCCAGAAATTGTACACGACTTTTCCCTGCCGAGCCCCAAGACCACATTTCCTTGCACCAGCTTTGGTGGCAGAGAAAACCAACCACCTCACCAAAGTAAATAGCGGGGAGACTCAGAACCGCTGGAAATTCCCCTGTTCGTGCTAGTTGCGGCTTTCTGGAGAAAAAAAGGAGTGGAGAAAAGAGGGAAAGAAAAGGAAAAATAATAAAAGAAAAAAGCACCCTGTCACTCAGGAAAGGGCCGTTTCCTTAACCTCTCTCCCCATACCCAAGGAGCAGGCCGGCACACTCTACCCCCCCTGCACAGGGTTGGGGGGGGCACAGGGACCCCACAGGGGGAAAAGCAACCCCCCAATCCCCTGGTACCCCTGGTTTGTAAGTTCAGGGTAGGGTAGGCCCTAGGCTTCAGGGGGGAGTGAGGAAGGTCCCCCCCGAGAATCTGAAGGGGGATATAAATGTGGCTCTGTGTGTGTGTGTTTCCCATTCCCTGACCCCACGAAGGTGCAGCTTCGTGACGGGGGTGCGTGTGTGTTTGTCCTGCGCCCCCCAGCGTGGATCAACTGTGGTTGGGGGTCGCATGATGGGGCGGGTCAGGGTGTCCCAACTCGGCAAGTTTTAGCATCTTAGTTCTGGCAAGGCAGTGTGGGTTAGGGGCGAGAGCCCCTTTCTGTGGGGAAGCAGCTGAGAGTCACTTTGGGTGAGGGGAGAACATTTGCAAAACGTTCCGGCGGCTCCTCCGGGAAAAGGTCTGGCCTTTTTATTGCAGAAATGGTAAAAAAGACAGGATGTCCGTAGATCCCGATCCCCCCCCTTCCCAAACAAAGGGCAAAAGCTTAATGAAATAGCCCGGGAGTGAGCATCGCCGGAAAGCATCGCCTCTGCCCCGGGACAAAGGTGGGAGCGGAGGAGGGAGGACGAGGAGGGAGCTGCATCCCACCTCCTGGGTATCTGGTCTGAAGGGAAGAGGGGAGAACGTGTTGAGGACGCAGGTAAATAAAATCTAAGCTGTAGCGGTGTTATACACAGCATCCGGGGGCATGCCTGTGCACAGTTCCGCCTTGATATGCAATTAAATTACAGCAAATTCCTCTTTAAATAATATCGTTGGGAATCCTTCTTTAAGATTCAAGTATGTCTGAGGTTAAGTAGCTTTTAAAACGTCAGTTCTAAATGGCTTATGCAATGAATAGCTACCTTCAAATTCTAAAACCATTATAAATATGCTATATATATGGATGCCAGTTTATCTTTACATATTTCTTTTTAGAATGAGGGAAGCATACACTAAAAGCTAGTTGCAATACTTTATTTTAGGAAAGCAGATGTTAATTTTTTTTCACATATCAGTTTATGACCAAATACGTGTGTAACGTTGGAAAGCATCCAGAGTGCCTCTATTATTTACTAAATGACTGTTAGTTCGAGCTTATTATTCTCGGCATAACCAAGGTATACGTTCAATAAAATAAACATCTGTGATTTTAGCAGGGGTGGTTGTGGCAAGTTAGAAATAAATTAAAAGCTCCTATAAAAGTGGGGAAAGGTTTTGTGTGAGGAGA
The DNA here is from genome assembly GCF_963264785.1 of Psittacula echo. Taxonomy (NCBI): domain Eukaryota; kingdom Metazoa; phylum Chordata; class Aves; order Psittaciformes; family Psittacidae; genus Psittacula; species Psittacula echo. The sequence continues at coordinate 80,897,219 of NC_137742.1, read as the reverse complement.
ACACACCAGCAAAGAAGTAAACTAGCTGTTTGCACAGCCACGCCGAGACCAGTCTCTCTGTTCTGCAGTGGAAAGGGGGTGGCAAAACTCTACCAGAATAAGAAAACCCCTCGATTCTGGCTGTAGCTATGCTGAACAACGTGCTCACACATCCCGGGCAGTGGATTAAGGGCCCGGGGTGTTTTCTAAGATTCGAGGGTTGCTCCCTCTCCCCCCAAGAGCAGAGCATTTAGCTGGCAGGAATGCATTACCCTCAGTTTCCTCCTGTCAATGTCTAAGAATTCAGAGACTTCAAGGGGATGGTTTGGGTTTGTTGGGGGGGTTTTGGTTTGTTGGGGGGTTTTAGTTTGTTGGGCTTTTTTTGTTTAGCTGGCTTTGGGTTGTTTTGTTGTTTTTTTTTTTGGGGGGGGGGTGTTGCTTTTGTTGGCTTCTTTTGGGTTTTTTCCCATCTTCGCAGTAAAAGATCTGCGAGAGATGCTCGTGTTTGCATGGAGTTTTACGAGGGGCTTGAGTACATAGGAGGAGCGAGGCATAACCCATTGGCATAATAATTAACTGCATGCAATATTTATAGGCCTGTGATGTTTGTTATCAGGCGAGAGAGCACACTCAATTGAGGTTTAACAAATAGGAGCGTTATTGATCAAATATAATGAATAAATATGCATATGTATTATTTATCTGTGCACACATGTATACACACACAAGGAAGGAGCGTCTCATTAATGAAGATGAGGAGAGCTGTCTGCAATCCGGAGGCAGCAGCCACTGCTGCTGCCTCTCTCTCAGTCTTTCCCCAAGAGTTTGGTTGGGGTTTGATTTTTTTAACATAAAACTGTGAAAATATGAAGAAAAAAAACCCCAAAACAACCTACATAACCCGCCCTCTCCCCGCCCCCCCCCCCCAAAAAAAAAGAAAATACAGCACACAAAAGGGGTCACTAATAAAATTGATCTCAGCATGGAGTATAATTGTAACAAAATGTTGCTGAGTAAAAACTGAGTTGCTCGCTGGCTGGAGCAGCCTCGTCGAGAACCATCTGGTGCGTATTAAAAGCGGTGCTGTAAATATTGCTGGGAACTCGTCCCTTATCATAGGCTCCTATAGGCGAGGGGGTCCGCGGGCCCCCCATATGTTGGTGTACAAGGAGGGTGGGGGTGGAGCGAAGATGTCTCCTGGGCCAGGATCTCCCCGGGCACGGTTCTGCATAATCCCGATGAAAGTTTGTCCCGACAGGGAGGGGGAAGGAGGGACAGGAAGGGAGAGGGAAGGCCCCTCTCCTCTCCTCTCCCCGTCCCGCTTGTTCTGACTACGATAGGGTATGCAACTACTGACGTCACTTCGCATCAGGGCCGGGGAGCAAACGTGACCCAGGCAGGAGCTCATCTGTTTCTCATCACTTGGGAAGTTTCTCTGACTCACCTCCTTCTGCCTTTCCCCTTATATGCATTTATTTTCAATTTATTTAATTGGGTTTTTGTCCTTATACGTAATAAGCCGGGGCAGGCCCCATTCCCCATCCTCATCGCCATCCCTACTTCGTCATCCTTATATCCCAGTCCCCGCCACACGCGGGGAAGGGACGGGAGCTCGGGGCGCGCTCCCACGCGGGATTTCCCGGGGTCCCCCCTCCTCTACGTGTGTGCGTGTGTCCCCTCCTTATCCTATCCCACTCTTCTTCCCATTCCCATGCCATTGTTCACACTCGCAAGCCAGCTCCGTCTGCTGATTCAAAGCCCGGAGGTCCCTGGCTTCTGCTTTGTGCTGAGGGTCACTTACTCTGCTCTCCGAGCTGGGGTCTTGCACCTTCATCTCTCCTCTTCTCCGCTCCTCATGAACTGACGCCTTCTCACCACGGACCCAGAGCTGCCACAGATGTTCATCTTGATAAACCTGCTGCTAATGACGGCCCAGTGCCACCAGCACAGAAATAAAAACTCTCCCCTCTCAGTTCCCTCCTTTTCTTTTTTTTTCCCTTTTCACTTTTTTTTTTTTTTTTTTTTCTTTTTTTTCCTCCAGGCTGCATTCCCCTCTAACCGCTGCCGCCTTCAATTATGGGAGCTATATTTCTTCCCTGGGAGTCATTCGTGGGGATTTTTTAGGTGGAAAGACGTTTCAGCGGAGTTATTTTTGAGCAGGGACCAGTGCCCTATATCCAGAGGCTTTGAGGGAAGTGCAGATTGAGACATATCGGGTTCCCTATAAAAGGATCATTTCTTGTGGGAGGTTGGACACGAAGTTTGGACTCGTGACTTGCATTCCTGAGAGACATGCATATTTTAAAACAACAAAGCAACCTCGGAAGAAGGCTTAGAGAAGGGGGGGGGGGGGGGGGAGAGAAAGGGGGGGGGACACACTTGCAAAGAAGTTACTAAGTGACAAGCATCTGTCAACATGGAGCAATTTGTATTGCTCTCTAGGAAAAAAGTAAAGAAAAAAGAAAGTACCGGACTAGTTTTATTTATCACTTCAGGGAGCCGCAGCTACTTTGCTGGAAGTTTTTGTGGATCTTGAGCTGCTCAGAAATGAAGTTTGGCTGAAAACTGGGGTTTAAAGAATTTTCCTGGCCTGTGAGTGCAAATCCCGACTCCTTCTTCACCGGCTTTTTGCGTGGAGCAGGTTCACCCCTCAGATAAAAAAATAAGACTAAGCCCGGGTGGGGGTGAAGAGGAAAGGAGAGCAAACGGGAAGACTCGGGGGGAGGGAAGGAAGGCACCGGCGCTCCCGACCCCGTGGGGTGATTAGAGTCTTTTAAAAAGTGAAGAAATGTGGTGGAAAAATGGCAAAATCATCTTGCTGTGAACCTTGAGGGGGTGCTGGGGCTACGGGCAGACACACACACACATATCGCTCCCACGAACAAGAGAAGGGGGGAAATACGTGTGAAATAATAAAAGTGAAGTGGAAGTAAGTGCGGCCAGCGGTGCAGCCAGCGGTGCTGGCAGCAGAGAGGAGGGGGCCGGTGGACAAAAGGGAGAAGGCCCGATGGTGGTGTGCTCCAGCTCTGTTAGTTGTCAGCGCAGGTCCAGAGGCTGCAGGGAAACGCTCATCACCCCCTCGCCAAGCGGGATGCAGCTTGTGTTGCCTTCCGGAACACATAGGCACCTCGCACCCCTCGCAGGGATCCACCGTGACCAGCAACGCTTTTAGCCGGTGCCTTAATTTATCTGACCGAGCAATGGTAGGACCAGCCCTAAATTTTTATATAGAGCAAATGCCTTCTTAAATCAACACAATAGGATACAGCCACCAGACCGCTTCTCCTTCAAGGAGCCTGCCTCCCCCTCCCGTCCCCATCCTTTCTTCCCTCTTTGTTTAAGCTTTTCCTCTTTCTTTTTCTTTTCTTTTTTTTTTTTTTTTTTAAAAAAAAAAAAAAAAAAAAAAAAAACCAAACAAAAAACCAAAAAACAACTGGGGATATTTTATACCCTGTAGTTTTGGATTTGATCCATTGCTTTAGCTTGATGGAGGGTTCTGCAGACAAGGAGATGTATATAAACTATTATACAACCATCACTGAGATTACCAACAGTGAGTCTCTTGTCAGCCAGACGGTCCTGCTTTGAAACACTACTCACATTATCCTGATTTTTCAAAATTGGGGGTAAGTAAAGGGAGGGGGCATACAATCTCCCACTGTCCCTTTTGTTAATTGTTTTCTTTCCTCGCAATTTACGTTTACAACCCAATCGGGCCCGTTTCACGTCGTGTCTTTGTATTTCTAGTGGAAGGCACGTGGGGGTGGGAGAAGGGATCCTGACTTCCCTCCCCAAGCCTTCATCCGAATATTACCACCCTCCTCCTTCTCACACGAGCCTTTGCCCCCCTGTGACTACCAAAATCACTCTGTCCCCCTTCAACTACTGCTCGAAAAGTGTCAGAGCTGGGGCTTCTCCAGCACTTCCCTAGAGTTGGGTAATGTAGTTCTATTTTTCAGGTGGCTGCACCTTGCGCCGAGGCAGGCAGGGGAATATGCCCAGTGGAGATGCCCTCACTTAAATCTAAGGGCGAGGGGAGAGGGGAACCTCAAAACATTGTCACACAGGCTTTGGGAGACAGGGAGAGGCGGGCAGGAGCTGTAATGAGGGGACTGCCTTGCAAAGTGGTAGATTTACCCACCCCTGCAGTTTCAGCCTTATTTCCCAGCTATTTTGTGCTGAAGGTGATCAGAGGGGAGCAGGGGTAGAAGCTGAAATATTTAAGGTAGCATTTAAACTCACAGCCTTCCATGAAAGAAGAAGGAGGAAGGGGGCAGGTGGGGGGGGAGAGAGAGAGAAAGAAGAAAAAAAAAAAGTTGGAAAATGGATTCGCTGACAAGTAAGGATAATAAATGAGAGGCGCTTTCAGATAGATATCTCAGACGTGAAATTGCACCCAGCTGGTTGTGTAAGCAAACAAATAGTTTCATGTTAGGGACTCTCGACTTGTGGCTTGATGAATAGAACACGACAGAGGTAAATGGCTCTTTAACTCATTTAGGAATAAAACTCTTTGGCTCCCTAAGTAAAAGACCTGGTGACGCCATGGATCCTGATCAAGCACTTTAACAAGAGTTTTATTAGTTTCTACTTGTGCTCTCGCATCTCCCCCTTTGCTCACCTCTTTGCTCACGCCTCTGGGTTTGTTTTTGGTTTTTTTTCTTTTTTGTTTCTTTTCTTTTTTTTTGTTGTTGTTGTTGTTGTTGTTGTTTGTTTGGGTTTTTTTTTACCTTTTTAATTTCTCTTCTGCCTTCCCTCTTTCCCTCTCTCTCCTTTCTTTTTTTTTTTTCCTTTTCTTTCTTTACATTTATTTTTGTTTTCTCTCGAAAATGCTTTCTCATAGGAGGGATTCTCCACCTGATCAGTGCCGGGAAACCCAGCAGGTTTGCAAGCCGGACCAGAGGTCTGCCCATGGCAGTCGAGAGCTGTGGCTTTAGAAATGTATTTATTTGTCACTCTTGCTGCGCTCCTGAATCACTGCAGGACACTCATCCTCAGCCGATCTAACCCACTAGGGATTAAAACCCCAAACTCCAACAATATCACGTCAAAGTCAGTGACTGTGAAGCCCATTAGAAAGGGAGCCTTTTAAAACAAATGTATAGATAGTTTTCTCAGAGGTCACGCTGTTCCTGAAATTAGCCCAAGAAGTAAAGAAAAGGAAAGAAAAGTGGGGAAAAGCAAGGGAACCGATTTCTGCTTCTCTCAGTAAAAAAGGCAGGATGAAGAAAGATACGGAGGGAGGAGAAAAGGGGAAACTCCAAAACCCCCAAATTCGCTATTTCAAGACTTCAAAACTAACGCTTTGAATAGTCAAAAAGCCACATGAAACCAGAGGAAGCACTTCGGTTTGCCTGTAACAGCAGCTCACATCGCCTGCGAGCAGCTCCGCGCCTGAACCCTGCCGGTAGGATGTCTGCAGCAAGCCCTTGGTCCCCCTCCCACTCTCTGTCCCTCTGTCCGCCCGTAGTAGGGTCCGTCCAGGCCATTGTCACTGCCTGCGCCGCCTGAACTGCCTGCGCAGCCCTCGGCAGCGGGTCACGTCTGCTGCGTGTTGAGAAGGGGGTGCCTGGCTAATGTACCCCACAGGTACCTTAAATAAATAAACAAACACATAAAATAAATAAAATAAACCCGGAGGATCTATTAATCTGTTTCTTTTGGATACAAATACAGTTATCTCTTTGTGTGAGGACACAAACATTTTCCTGGGCATAAAGCAAGGCAAAATTCACTTTTTCTTGAGTTACTCCTGCTGTCACTGGCCACGACCCCAGAGCTTTCCATGCGAGACCCTCCCGCCCCGTACCTCGCAGGAAAAGGGCCTTTTGCGCCTAGCCGTTTCTAAGGGTGGAGGTGGGAAAGGCCACTCCTGATGGCATCCCATGGCTCCCAGTTCTGCCTGGTTTAGAGCGGTCTGGGGAAAGTCTGGGTTCCCCTTTTCCCCCCACCCTGGGAGTAGGCTTATCACCTTCTCCCTTGTAAGTTTGAGGGGTGAATGGAGGCTAAGCTGCCCAAACGGTGCCCCCTCCCCCGGGGTGTGGGGATGTAGAGAAGTCCCAGGAAAAGGCCCCCTTAGCCCCTTCCCCTCTCCGGGAGGCTGGATGGGGGGGTGGAGAGGCCACAACCCCAGCCCCTGCTCTGCCCCTGCCACCGCCTGCAACACCCCCCCCGCCTCAGCTCTGGTTCAACCTACCACTTAGCAGCATTTCCAAATATTTATTCAATTGAATATATAGAAAAGGCCTAATTGGGCGGTGGGAGGAGGCAAGCTAGTTAGAGAGGAGCTAAGAGGTGGGGGGGCCTTTTGTATCTGCCGTGCCCTGAGCGGGCCCCCTGCGCGAGGCTGAGGTAGGAGGGTCGCCCCTTCCCCCAAATCCTCTCCCCAAATCCTCCTTCTCCCACCCCAACCTCCCCCTTGTAACTGCAAGAAGCTGTTGGTGGTCACGGAGGGGCAGCAAAGCCCTGAGGCAAGGAGGGATGCAGGGATGGAAGGGGTTGCCCTGCAGAGCCCGCTCTGAGGAACTTGGGAGGTGCCACGAAGGCCCCCTGAGACAGCAAGGCAGGAGAGATGTAGCTGGAGTTGGTTTTAAAACAATCTATTGTAGCTTACAAATAAATCAGCAGTAACTTGCGGAGGGATCCCGGCCTCTCTCCACATTCACAGACTATTTTTTTAATTTCTTTTTTTGTTTGTTTGGTTTTCTTGTTTTGTTTTGATCAAATAGCATTCGGTGATGTGATCATACAATATTATTAGCCGCTGTACGAATGCCCGAGAGACTAGAGCATGGCAAAGCAAAACATCCACCAACACAACCACAGACTGGGTAGTTAACACTTCAGAACACAACACCCTCTTGTAAGCAAAGTTTAATAAGGGATTGAAACACTTCTTTCTAGGCACATACATGGAAATAAGTTCATCTCGTACACCTCCTCTACACCTGCAAGTTTCTTGGCAATCAGTGGGTTATTATTACTTATAAATATGAAAATTAATTGAAAAATACGTTTCTGACCTAAGAGAAAGTTTATCTGTTTTCATCAGTGGGATAACACTGTAATGAATATATTTACATCTCATTGGAAGAAACCAAGGCCTGTCTTTCTCTTCCAATATCCCCATTTGCTTTGTTTATTATTTTTGTTTGCTTTTTTTTTTCTGTTTCGTTGATTTTTTAAGTATTTATTTTGTTGTGGTTTTTGTTGTTTGATCTGTCTGTTTGTTAGTTTTAAATGCTAACTCAGCTGGGTCCCCAGTCACCTATCCCACCAAAAAGCAATATTGAAAAGCTTCTTCCAAGCACCTCCCGGGGCTGAGAATCCCTGCTTGCTCCCCCTGGCAGCCCGGAAGGGCCGCTGGAACCCTTCTGCCTAGAGAAGACGAACAGGGTGAGGAACAAAGATGTCACCTTTGCAGCATCCATGCGAGGGAGAAAAAGGAGGGTGTCTGTCTGTCTGTCCACCTGCCTGCCTGCCTGTCTAATTCTCCACCTTCTGTGCCCAGGTCTTGAAATCATCTATGCCCCCCTTATCCCAGCCCAGCATCCATGAATACAGGCCGCTTCTTCATCCTGAAATGGGCTCTGCCCCCATAGAGGATCTGCCCACAGTGTTGATTATCCAGCTATAAGTGCCTACTGTATAGAGCTGCTCTCGCCTCGGATCTGCTGCGCCTAGAATATTAAAAACCCCAAGCGAGTTGGATTGAAGGATCTTGTTAATGCAAAGAAAAAAAAAAAAAAAGGGAGAAAGGAGGAGAGAGAGAGAGAAGGAGAGTATGGAGGACACCAAATTAAAAGGAAAACATTGCCCGTGACTCCACAAACCGAAAAGCCTGCCTCATCCAGGCTTGTTTGGAGGGCACGGGCGGTGCCTGTGTGAGGGGTAGAATGTTATTTTAAAGATCCAGCTTTATTAATATGTTAAGAAAGAGCTCCCTTGGTAGTATGTGTTCTTAGAGCTCTGTCTCAGATCCTATAAAACATTAATGCACTGAAAGCTGTTACGGAGATTCGCACCACCAGCTAGAAGCATTGTGAAGCCTTTACCTTCAAAGCGGCTCCATTAGAGAAACGATTTTTAGTTTTCTTTACAAAAAAGGATGAGCCAAAAGGAAGCAGGACTTTGGGTTCTGAGCTGACGCCGCTGTGGGGGGTGCCCATGACATGGGGGGCTGCAGCCCATGTTTTACACGTGGCTGTGACACATGGGCACACACAGAACGTGCTACCTTACCACCCAATGAGAGAGCATCTAGTTGCATTTCTATATTAATGGGCTGGGAATACCCTCCTTGTGCAGTGACTAGAGTCATGAGAAAGAGCGAGAGGAAAAGCTGGCAACAAGCGCAAGGCGTGCACACCAGAGCACACGCCACCAGGGTCTGTAGGTCCTTGGGGTGGAAAAGAAGAGGAAAGAAGGAAAGGAAAAAAAAAAAAAAAAGGGAAAAAAAAAAAGAAGTAAAAAACCCCAACATACCCCAAGCCCCCATAAGCAGAAAGCTATCAACGAGAGCAGGAGAGTCATGGCTACAGTATGCCTCCCCCTGCACACGTGGCAGTGGCGGCATACGGCAACTTCAATCCATTGCCCCATGGTGACCAACAGCAAGCGGCAAGGTGTGAACCCAGCAGAAACATCCCCAGATGATGGGACAATGTGTTTCCACAAGGGCTGGCCAGCAGGATGGGCTCATGGGCCATGTGGTCCCAGTAAGGCACCACACCATGGCCTAGGCCTCCAGCTCTCAGCCCTACGCTTGCACAGCCAAGCCAAGTCTTGGAACACCACATGCTTTGCACAGCTTGGTGACCCCTCACAAGTTGTTTTTAACTTATCCCTTTTAACATCGGTAAAGGAGTTAAAAAACCCAGGGAGTGTGGTTTGGGTTTTGTGTCTTTTCTCTGTTTAAGATTTTTTTTTTTCTTTTTCCTGGTGAACTGTTGGCATGTTTCAAGCAACAAGACTCATGGGTTGTGGGGTGATAAGTTGACTTTTTTTGCTAAATTCTTTTATTTTGTTTAAATTCTCACTTCAATTTTAATTCTTGAAGAACAGCTTCGACAACATATATCGCACTCATTATAAGAAGCAAAGGGTTATATCAAAAATTATTAGTATAGAATCACAGGAAACCTGGTTTGGAACCAGAAAAAAATACAAACAGATATAGATACATAGACACAGGACAATTTTTTTTTATAATTATTTGGAAAATGTTATTTTCCCCTAATTCTCGATTCTTTTTTTCTTTTTTCTTCCTTTATGTGCATATGATGTTTTAAGTTTTACAAAAAATGAAAATAAAGACTAATATTTTACAAAATGAGTAACAATGCTCGTGGTAAGTGTTTGCGTGTGGAATTGTTTTGTTTTGTTTTGTTTAGGGGGTTTTTTCTCTTTTTTTTTTCTTCTTTCTACACAAGGTTCAGTTCAGTTTCGACGCGTTTTGTTTGTTACTGTACAGTATATATCAACAACAGTCCACAATAAATCCTGGAAAATCCAGTATCCCCTTCAGGTGTGATTAATATCCCCTCAATACTCTTTTTTTTGTTGTTTCGATTTTATTTTTTAATTTTTTTTTGCCTTTTTCATGTCTTTTATTATTATTATTTATTTTTTTTCCTCCTTTCCGAAAAAAAAAATAAAAAAAGCCAAAAATAAAATAAAAAAGCGAAACACCACGACCTCTACGGACGCGAGGCCCGTCCTTCCCCGCCACGGCCACACCTCTGCTCCTACTCGGCCCTTTCTTTTGTTCGGTGTCCGCCTCCCGGGCCCCCCCGCACCCCGACTGCCCCTCGGTGCGAGCGCTCCCGCCTCTGCCGCTCCTCCGCTTTTCTGCCGGGGGTGCGGGCCGGGCTCTAGGAGCACTGGATGGACATGTAAGGCCAGTTGAAGCTGCTCCCCGACAGTAGCATATCCCTGATGAGGGTTTCGATGGGGGTTTTACCTACCAAGCGGACGAAGAAGAGCTGCTCGATGACAGAGGAGGAGACGGTGCGCAGCGAGGGCAGCCGAAGCAGCAGCTTTCCGAAGCGGCTGGGCTGGTTGGGGTACTGGCTCCGCACATACTCCTCCAGCGCGCACTGGGACTTCTCCTGAAGGCTCTCGATGTGTGCAGCATCCGACAGGCCGCAGGCGTCTGCCCGTCGCACCGAGCCCGCGAAGGCAGCCGTGGAACGGCGGCGGCGGGAGGAAGAGGAGGAGGAGGAGGATGGGAAGGAGGAGGAAGGGGTGGAGGGAAAGATGGTTAGTGGCGGGGAAGCGCGCGGGGAAGCGCTGCCGGGATGAGGGGGGGCACCCCCAAGGCGCACCCCCGCATTCATCCCATTCCCATCCCATCATCATTCCATTATCATCACCATCCCGCACTGCCGCCGAATAAACACCACCACCTGTCCGCTCCTCGCAGCCCCCGCGCGTATATCCAAGGGGGATGCCGTGGGGTGCCCACACAGCCCCCAGCTCCCCTACCACTCACCCCTCAGCCCTCTGCGCCCCCATCGGACACACAGACACACGGACAGAGACAGGCACAAGGACGCTCTGCGCCGACGAGCGCGGTCCCGATCCCAAGGAGCCCTTCACTGGGCTGCTGGAAAGCAGGACTAGCTCCCGTTAAATAACACCGGGTGTGGGGGAAAATGGAGGGTTACTGGGAAAAATAGTAATAATTATGAATAATAAGTAACAATAATAAAGGTGAAAAACGGAGACGCACACACGCAGAGGGAGTTTGTTGACATGGCTGCACATTATGAGCAGGCAGCGGCTGGGACCTGCAGCGGCAGTCAAGGAGCCGGCCAGCGGGAGAAGAGATGAGGCAGGGAGAAAGGGGGTCCCCTCCGTCCCTGCCCCCCCCGCCAGCCATGGCAAATTGGGCACGACTTTGCAGGCTGCGCGATAAATCCGGCGAAAAAAGGATGGTGGGTTAGCTCGGGTTTATGCTAAGCCGGCTGCTGCAGCTCTCAGACACAAAGCTGTGGAAGGCTGCAAGGGTGAGTCTTGCCTAAACGCGGCCTGAGAGACTCCGTATAGCTCTCTCTATGGCACATATAGGGCCAGAAACTCGCCCCTTGGCACCGAATACAGAACGATACCGCCCTGGGAAACGCATCCTAGTCCAGGAGCAGAAATCCCCTTGCATCCATGCGTTTGCCCTGATACACCTTACCCTGCGCCTTCTTGTGTGCACAGGTACACGCAGAGAGTTGTAGGTGTGTTTGTGCATTGACACTTTAACTGCGTGCCCCATCTCTGTGAACCTCCAAACTGGGGATAAACTGCGTACAGGCTGCTTACGGGGGGACTTGTGCAGGAAAAGTGCTGTCGTGGACAAGTGGTGGGTATGCCCGGATGGTTGGAACCATTCACATTGTTTCAGAGATTAATAATAAATATTTTAAAATTAAGCAAAAAGCACCCAAACAAAAAGCCCCCCTAATATATCAGGATCAGAGGGAGGCAGCCTGCTGGCAGTGCGGTTTAACACAGATCAAAGCCAGACTTTGCTAATATATAGATCCATATACGAATTAATGCATGATAATGGCCCCCAAAAGGACATTACAAAATCGTGAACGTAGAGTTATGACCCTGGAAAGACACAGCAAATTATTCAAAGTTCCCCCTCCCATCAAAAAAAAAAATAAAAAAAAAAATCTGTGGCAACTGCATTTTTGAAGTTGAAGTTGAAGTCTTCCCATATCAAGAACTGGCTTTACAAAGATTTCTGAACACCTTCATCTACAATACTATGGCCTAGAGCAAAGACACAAATAAAACAAGCCATAATTCAGGAACTTCTGAGGAGGAGAACCTTTGACCTGAGCTATGGACTTGGCATCCCTCAGATTTACAATTATCTGAGCCAGGCTGCTCTGTTAATCCATACCTTTAATGCAATGATATTTTGCAACATCTAAAGCACTAGGTTGCAACATATAGATCTATCAAGAGCTCAGGCCTGCTCCTGTTTGCAATATATATCAAAACCACAGGCCTGTTCATATGTCGGTTGCCACAAATCACACTCATATTTACATATATCTTGCTATTTTACATGCATTATCTGCCCATTATGCGCTAGGATCCTATTCAACTTCCAAACAATGCAATATGAAAGGGTCTTACTGACACCCTAGCAGGGCTTTTTTCTTTATGCCCCATATGTCATACCCTTAAGGTTAGTAAAATATTTATCAGATATTTATGATAAGTGCACCTATAATTGCAGGTCACTGGACAACGCAGGCGGGGAAGTTGCTGGCTAGAAGGGCACCAGCCTGGGGAGGTTGGGAGAAGGGGGGATGTTTAGAAAAATATACCTTGGATTTTGGCTTAAACCTCCAAACACTCAGGATTTTCTTATGGCAATAGTATCTATGGACCTTTAATTATTTTAAGTGATCTGACATATGCGTTTACTCAGTTTTTATTCTGCATCCCTGAACATGGTGGTGGGAAGGCTTAACTCTCCCCTCAGAACAGGATTAAAAATAATAATTAAGGGATGCACAGCTGGATTAGATTATAGAGTCCAGAGAGGTGTAATCCATGGGAGAAATAATGCAGTCCCTGTTTACCAGAGGTGAAATATTATTCCATCTCAGAAAGTGAGCTAATGTGAAAATCCTGTGTGTGCCTCACTTTTTTATAAGACAGTGTGTCAATAAGGGAAAGCTGTATATTTCTTCCTGCAGTGTATGGAAAAGAAATTTTGTAAATAAATAACCATTACTGTTCAGCACACTCCAGCCTTCCCCTTTGTAGTGGTGGGAATATATTTCATGTTACGTGTTCAGAAGAGTTTAGTGCTCAGAAAATACAGATGTAATCAGCTGGCATCTAACTAGAAATCAAAGTTCCTATTGTGCTACAAGTAGATTTATTGGATTTATGTTATCTGGCTCTGTCCCTTCCTGGTAATGTGTATTTATGTGGAAGAAAAGGTAGGAGCAAGAATTAATAACTCTGAAGTTTTGGGGGGAGAAAAACAAAAAAAAAAAAAAAAAGAAGAGGAAAAAAAGAAAAAAAAAGAGACAAGAAAGGAGCAGGTTTTAGGTCACGACCCAGCCGTTGGATGGTGTCCAAAATTTTACGGATTAAATACATGCTATCCAGAGACCAAATGTTAAAACCACAACAGGAGAAACCCATGCCAGCTCTAAATACTTAGTTGTCAGCGAAGGACTTTGGACAATATGCCTAAAAATGTCTTTTCCATCAGTCAAAGTTTGTTTAAAAGTTGGATGACTTTGAGAAAGGCTTTCCATGAATTCCCCTCTGGCTAAGCAATCAAAACAAGTTCAGTGAAAAGTGGAAATGTGAGGGTGGGGGTAATGGGCAGATTACTCCTGACAGCTGTATTTCCATTTTCTGAGATGCCCCGTGCCATCCTGCTCCAAAATAATATTATTGTTCTCTTCCTTGAACCCCATTCACACTCTGCTCTGCCATGGGAGGGGGCTTCTCCCCTTGCAATCATTTAGTTATGACATTCGTTATTAGCATGTATAGATGAAGGGCTGCTCTAAAGCCAGGGTTTCTAGATAAGGCCGATCATTTGTGGAAGGTAAAGGGGGAACACGGGAGTGGCGGAAAGGGGGAGGAGAGAACTAGAGAAAACAAAAAATGGTATCTCCACCAAAATGTCCCCATCTGGGGCAATTCCCTTCTCTGGGCCTTTGGTGGGTGGAAGGGACCAATGCACAGGCCAGGTCACCTCTGCTTGAGAAGGATGTCTCCAAGTTGGATCTGGGCAAAATGAAAAAGTAAATAATAGTAATAATAAAACCAGGAGAGTTCTCCCATACCTCCTCTGTGTATTGATGGGAACCCTGAAATCAATGGGAAGGGAAAGTCTGAGAGGCTGGCAGGCAGGCTGAAGGAGTCAAATCAGCCTGATAAATGCCGGCAGGTCTTTGTCACTTTTGAAAAACACGTTTCCATCAGGAAGATTTATAAAGATAAAATACATTAAAATGTCGAGCTGGCTATTCACTTAATCTTTCATTTGTTTTCAGATCTGCACTTTATCCTGTGCAAAGAAATATTTCCTCCAAGGCTGCGAGACTGCACTTGCACTGGAAGTAAAAGGGGGCAGTCACAGTACATGTCTCGGACCACCCTGCATACAGATTAGATACTCCTGTCTAAATAAATTATCTGATGTTCATATCGATATTAATACTACATTTGCTACATTATAATATTGTGCAAATTTAGGAGTCATTTTAATACAATGTAAATACTGTTTCTCATGCATGAAAGGCAACAAATATTGATGGATTATAAACTGCTTACTGTTAAACAAGGCCTTTGAACGATTTGCCATCTTTGTTCAGGAATGCTTTTAATTTTGCCTCGGCCTAGTTTTAAGACAGATTTATCAGAGATGTGTAGTTATTGCTAACTGGGAGGACTGGTTTGGAAAAGGGGGAAGAAGCCAAGACAAGAGAAGAGGAAGAGGAAGGGGGTGTGTGTGGGGGTGTGGGGGTGTGTGTGTGTTAAAAAAAAAAAAAAAAAAAAAAAAAAAGATTTAAAGGAAAGAAAAAAAAAAAAGAAAAACAAACAAGTAGAAAAAGTGGCAATTAGCCCCATCCTGACGATAATTAGAATAATAATTAAAAAATGACACTGTCAGGCCTCTTATCTCGCCTTGTTTCCATTTCTTATATTTCCTCCTCATCTCTCGCCTTTGATGTTTATAAATTTCTCCCTCGCAGGTTACAATAATAGAAGACGTATTATATTCTTATGGGCTACGACCAGAACACTTCAAAGGCGACGCTAATGCACTTCCCCGCTAGTTAATTCGAACCATCTATCACAGAGGAAAAATTGTTAACATGCATGTTTCCACGGCCTCCACTTAATTTGATATATATATATAAATTTGAGATATATATATGTGTGTATATATATATATATATTTGAGATACGCATGTATTTATCATGACTGGGGGGTATGTGTGTTAAAATGCCAACACATCGGTGGGTCTGAGAGGGATGTCGATCCTTGGGCTGGAGCGATGTGTTTGGTGCTCTTTTCTTTACAAAATTACAAATGTATTTTTTTTAAAAAAAATCTCCTTTTTTCTTATTTTTTCTGTTTCTTTTCACACACACACCCGTGCCCCCCCGCCTGCCCTCTCACCTGAGGTGAAGAGGACGATGGCTTTCAGGCAGCTGTACTCGGCCGAGTCGACGTGGAGTGCCTTCAGCTTCTCCACCTGCTCCTGGAAGATGCGGATGTGGTCCATGAAGGCGACGACACGGTCCGCCGACATCGGGGATGCGTGGAGGCCTGCGGCCGCCAGAAGCGGGGCCACATGGAGGGGCATGGAGCACTGGGCAGCGTTGAGAACGAAGAGCTCGCTCCAGGTGAGCCGCAGCAGAGCTACCTGGTCGGTGATCTGTAGGTCGGGGAAGAAGGGGATGTTGCGGGCCCACTCGACGGCGCTGAAGAGCAGGCGGGCAGCCAGCTCGCAGATGTTCTCGATGCCCATGATGTTGTTGGGCTGCATGCACTGGCTGCCATAGCGGGAAGTGGGATAGGGCTCGGCCCGCAGCAGCAGGGAGATGTATCCCGAGAGATAGCAGTGCCCGTTCAGGGGATCGCCGTTGGTCAGGGCGTACTGGCCGGGGTTGGGCTGGGTGGGCGGCATCCTTCCTCGCTGAACCGCTGACAAAAAGAAGGAGAGAAGGAGAGGAAATGTGCATCCAGGAGGATCGCAGGCATTGCCCCGGCGGTGCTGTCAGCCAGCCGGAGACAATGCCTGGCCTCTACCCACCCCGTACACACACATACTTCCCCCCCGGCTCCTCACCCCCGACACACGCACAGGCACAGACAGACAGAAGCATGCGGAGCCGGGCAGCTGCAGCCGACCTGCATCAGCCCCACAACACGACCCGGCATCGGCCCCAGCCCCGATCCCTGCTCAGGCAGCCCCAGCCCAGCGGCAGCTAAGCACCCGCCCCCCCGCCCCAGCGTAGACAGGCTTCACAAAATAAACACAGATGAAAAAGAAAGAAAATACCCCCAAAAAATAAAAGGAAAAAAAAAAAAAAAAAAGCCAAGGCAAACAAGACAAATCTGCACACAACACCCCCCCCCCCCAGAGTCCCGCAATCGTATTGCAACAAAAGGTAGCCGCCGCACGTGGAAAGAAAAAATTAAAGAAAAAAGAGAATAAATAGATAAATGCAATAAAATGAAAAAAATAATTCCTCCGGGTAGTGAGAAAGTGAGATTAAAAATCACAGACAGCTGTTAAAAATACAGCCAGGCTCAGTTGTGGATCTCAGCCGATTGCCCTAGTAGCACTGAGATTTACAAGTGACCTTTTTAAAACGGAAAAAAAAAACAAACCCAAACAAACCAACAAAACAATTCATATATAAAAATAAGAGTAATTTAAAAAAAAAAAAAAAAAAAAGAAGAAGACCAAAACAAATGCGTCCGTATTCTTCAAAAATACTGCTTCGTTACCATTCAAGCTGGAACAGGTCGCAGCCCCCACCTCCCTATTGCTAACTTTATTACACAGAAACATCTTTCCATAGAAGACTCCCCCACCCCTCCCTCGCCCAGCAAAGTTCTCCCTGCTAAAAGGAAGAGAGAGATTAAGTATTATCAAGGGAAAGGGGGAAATAAAACAAAAAGGTCCGAACTTACAATAGCCAAACATTCGTGGAAAAAAAAGGGGACGGTGTAATTAATATCTTTGGTGCGCTGTTGCCACTGCAAAAGCCTGCAGTCAGCGTTGCACAGTGAATGCACAAGCTTGCAACTGCAAAAACACTGGATTCATTAACCATCTCCACACAGAGCGTAAGCATGTCTCAAGTCCCGAAAGCTGACCAAAGTTGGGTTTTTTTTTTTTTTTTCCTTTTTTCTCCCAGTGTGTGCGTGTGTTTTTCTCTATCAGTGCCAGCCTGTGCAGCAGCATGCCATGTAAACAAAGGTAACTTCAGGGGGAGACATTACTGCTCGGGCTCGTTCCCCGCACATTCGCACACACACACACACATACACGCATGCACATCACTCATCTTTCCGGCGTGCCACCTCGTTTTCCCAACTTTCTCCTTTCTTTCCCCACCCAGCACCCCTCCTCCTCTCGCCTCCCCGGCCGGACCTCTCTCCAGCCCACCTCTCCCACCTTCTTGTAAACTTGGCAGTTATTTGTCAATTAGCTGCGAGCACAATTCTAACTTGCCTTTTTTTGATTCTTTTTTTCCTCCTCCTTCCTTTTCCCCCCACCGTTTTTGGTTTGTTTTTTTGCCCTCACACACACACACACACCCCACACCCCCCCCCCCGCCTACCAACAGCCCCTGAAGCTGCCAATGAAGTCGTCATATTTGCGAGCTCTTTCAGATCTGGATCTGCTTCATTCCTTTCCTTGTGGCATACAAAATATATATATTTTAAAACTAATGAAGGCAGTAGTAATCTCCGCTCTGTAAAATCAACTGTTCCTCTGATGTGACTCTAAGACATCTTTAACGACAGTCACAGGGTAAAGTTTAACTGCAAACTGAGAAAATACGTTTCGACGAGAAAAAGAAAGGCAGGAAACCTTCCTACGCGAGAATGAGCCTGAAAGCGAGGAAAACCACAGCAAGTCGTGTAAAGGAGGAGGAGGGAAAAAAAAAAAAAAAGAATTAATAAAATAAATAAATAGCAGAGCAGTTGGAAATGGTGAGGAGCCCGCTGCCAGATGCAGGCTGCGGATTCTGCTAAAATGAGAAGAACCGGCAAATAGATTATAAATCGCGATTTGTATGCAGGGTTTAAGGAGAGGGTGGAGTTTGATGAAGAAATAAAATGAGCAGCGTGCTAAAGAGGAAAAAGAGAAAAAAAAAAAAAAAAAAAAAGGAGAAATGACAGAAGTACAGAAATCCAGTTCAGTCACAAACTTTCCTTTGAATGCATGGACTGAAAACAAGGCCAAATCTCGCACAGAAGCACACTCCAGGGCATCGGGAAGCACAAGGAAGCGGAGATACAGTAGCACATTTCCCCTTTTCCACCCCCCCCTTTCCTCTTTTTCACCCCCTTTCATCTTTTCTTCCCTACTTACACGTCTTTCATCTTTCTTTGGGGGGGGGAGGGGGGAAGAAAAAAAAAAAGAGGCTGGGAAAATGGATCGTACCTAGAAGTGTTGCGGGTTTAAAAAGAAATGATGGGGCGGAAGGGGGTGGTTGTGGGGGAAAGGAAGCTGAATGGAAGCACATCTCGTACGGGAGAGAGATATATCTCCCCCCACCCCGCGGTCTCTTGCCAACAATAGACAAAACCACATCCAAACACACGCACACGCACACACACATACTCGGGAGCGGAGATAGCAGCTTAAATGATGATTATTTAGCTAGCAGCCGTAATAATAATAGTAATAATTAATTAATAATAGTAATAATAAATAATTAATAATAATAATAATTATTATTAATAATAATAATAAATTCCCTGCACAATGAGCGGAGAAGGGGCGAGCGCGGTGGTGCCGGGGAAGGGGGTGGGGAGGAGCGGGAGGAGGGCAGGAGGCACAAACCGAAAAGCAAAAGAAAACACCACCAACCACCATCGACAATAACAACAAAACCTGGCGTAAAGCTGCCAGATGGAGTGCAGGCACAGGGAGAGATTGACATGTGCATGGGAAGAGGGAGCGAGAGGGAGAGACCTAGATCTCCACGGAGAGACGTAAATATAGATATTTATATATATATGTATGTGTGTGCAAGCCGCGCGTGTGCGCGCGCGTGTGTACATATATATGTATATACACATATATATGCATGTATATAAATATATATATATGCTGCCTATGCATACCGGTGCACGCTTATGCACAGGCAGACACACAGACAGACGGAGAGAGCCCCTCGCACACGCACGCCTGTGCCCAGCCGCGGGTGGAGGGGAGGGCGGTTGAGGGGGGGTGAGGAAAGAAGGAAAGGAGAAAGAGTGAGATAGAGCATAGTAGGGAAGAAATATTCACCTTCCCGCCTCATGCCCACTTTGAGGCACTTCTTGAGGCGGCAGTACTGGCACTGGTTGCGGTGGTGCTGGTCGATGGGACAGTTCCTGTTGGCGCGGCATGTGTAAGTTAAGTTCCTGCGGACGCTCCTCTTGAAGAAACTTTTGCATCCCTCGCAGGTGAACTGGCCGTAGTGCTTGCCGCTGGACTTGTCCCCGCACACCACGCACTCGATGTGCTGCTGACTCTGCCCCGAGCCCTGCTGGCCCGCTCCCTTGTCCCCGGCCGTGCCCGGCGTGGAGGGGGGTCCCGGCTGGCTGGGGGTCTGCGGGGTGTGCGGGGCTGCCGAGCCCCCGCCTTGCTGCTGCTGGGGCGGCTGCTCTCGGGCCGGCTGCGCCGCGGCGGGGTTGGGGCCGCTCGGGGTGCCCCCGGCCACGTCTTCCTGCGGATCTCGCCAGCTGCTAACTACCATTGCCATATCTCGGGCCCAAAAAAGTGCTGGGGAGCGGCGCGTCTCGCTGCGGGCTGCCGGGGAGGGAGGCGGGGGGCGGGCGGGGGGCGGCCGACCGGGCGCCGGGGGCGAGCGGGGAGCGAGGGGACCCTGCCTGCCGCCTGCCTCCGCCTCAGCTGCCGCCGCCGCTGCCCTGCTGCCGCTGCCTCCTGGAGCCGCTCCTGCCGTTTTCTTTATTTTATTTATTTTTCGCCGGGAGCCCCCCTCCCCTCGCTCTCGCTAATTTTTTTTCTTCTTCTTTTTTAGGGAGGGGGAGGGGGCAACAGAGGATTCTCTCCCTCTCTCCCTTCCTTCCTCTCTCTCTCTCTCTCTTTTTTTTTTTTTTTTTTTAACCACACTCTTCCTTTCCTCTTCCTCCCTTCCCTTTCCTTCCCTGCCCTTTCCTGCGCTTTTCACCCCCCCTCCCCTCTTCTTTAAAATACCCCCGCCTGGCCGCTTCCCCGCTCAGCTCCCGCTCTCCGCGGCTCTCGCCGCCTCTCCGAGCCCTCTCTGTCTACCCCCTCCCACCCCCCCCCCAAACCCCAACCACACCGGCCGCCACTTCAAGTTGCAAAATCAGAAACGGCAAACAAGGCTGTCGGGAGAGGCATTCAGAGGAGTAGCACGCCGGACACGCACACGCAGGCAGACAGGCGCGCACACGCCCGGCACACGGCGGGCTCCCCCACTCGCGCACACGCACACTGCACGGGCACACACGCGGTCCGGGAGCTACGAGCGCGGAGGATGTGCGGGCATAGAGGAAGCCGCGGCGCTCCGAGGAGGAGGAGGAGGAGGAGGGGAAGGAAGAGGAGGAGGAGGAGGTGGAGGAGGAGGAGGAGGTGGAGGAGGAGGAGGTCGCCGTTCGCCGCTCGCCGCTGCCGGGGCCCGGCCGCCGCCGCCGCTCCCGCAGAGGCTGTTCCCGCTGCCGGTGATCGGGGAGGCGGGAGGTGCCGAGAGCAGCCGTCGGCCGGCGATCAGGGCATAGAGGTGTCCGGGGGCCAGGTCCAGGGCAGGGAGCCGTCAGCCATGCAGGGCGGCGGGGCCGGGGAGCGCGGCGGAGGCGGGCGGGGAGCTGAAGCAGTTTGATCTCCTGTCGCGGCGGCGGCGGCGGTGGCGGAGGAGGAGGTTGCCGGTCGCTGCTCTTTCTCTCCCGAGCTGCTCTCTCTCGCTCTCTGTCTCTCTCTCGCTAGCTCGAGCTCCCTCTTGCCTTTTTTTTTTTTTTTAAAAAAAAAAAAGAGGAAAAAAATTCTCAAAAAAAAAAAAAAATCGGATGTGACTAAATTCGCAGAGGAGACGAATTCGCGACGAAGTGTAAAAATAGAGGACGGGAATAATAACGACACGCGCAAGAAAAAGAGAGATCCAAAGTAGGCTGGGTAAATAAATCCTCTTCTTTTCCTCTTTCTTGCCCCTTCCTTCTTCTCTTCTCCTGTGAGAGCGCACGATGCCGGTTGCGAGGAAGAAGGAGAGAAAAAAAAAAATAAAAAAAAAATCGGTGGAAATCAACCCCCCAAAAGGTTCTTTTTCTTTTTTCTTTTTTTTTCAGTTTGCCTGGAAAAAGTATTTCGGGTAAAAACTCATCAGTCACAAGAGAAGCCCTCCCCCAAAATAAAAAAATAGGCAAGAATGGTCAAAATAATAATGGTATTAACATATGAGTGCGTTCTCTCTCTCCTTTCCGGACTTTTTTTTTCCCCTCCTCTTTCCCCCGTCTCTGCTTTAGCCCCGTTTTTCCTCCTTTCAGAGATCTTTTTCTCTCTCTGCTGTTTTTTTTTTTTTTTTTTTTTTTTAGTTTCACCTCTCTCTCCTCTTCTCCTGCAGGAATGAAGCGAAAGACACAAGGAGGAAGGGTGGAAAAAAGAAGAAAAGGAAGGAGAAGAGGGAGATGAAGGGGGAGAAGAGAGAGAGAGGGGAGAAAAGCACACAACTAATAGAATATGCAAGAAGGGGGGTGGGGGGGGAAGGAAGAGGGAGAGAGAGGGAGAGAGAGACCCAAAAAATGAATGCGTTTAAAAGGAAAGCCTAGCAGAGCAATGTTTCCGAAAGGGGGATCTGCTCGAAATGTCTGTATATAGTGAACTTTGACACTACTATTGAAACTGACACGTTTCTATGGAGATCGCTGCCTTATATGGAGCGCGTGTCAAGGAGCCAAGAGAAGGGCTGCTGGCAACTGATAATCAAAGGCGACTGACTGGTCAGAGCCCTGAATTGGGGAGGGGGGGGGGAGTGGGAGGCTAAGGTTAGCCAAGCCTCCCGCACTCCATTGGTTGCCCTCCCGAACGCTCGCCCCCCCTTTTTCTCCCCCCCCCTTTATATATATATATATATATATATATATATATATATATATATATATATATATTTTTTTTTAAATTCCCTGCTACCTACTGATTGGGATGGGGAGGGAAGGGGAAGGTGGTGGGGGGAAACGAGGGAGGGAGGGAGAGAAAGGGGATTCTTCTGACAAGCATAATTTACATTGCGATCGCCGTGCGCTGCTATTTACTTTGAGACCTGATTAGTATGGGTCGTCTACGGTCTCTTCCTCCCTCTCTTTTCAAGACCCCCCCATCAGCACACACATCGACAGAGAAGGATGCTTTGCGATAGGGGGAAAGGGAGAATTAAAAGAGGAAGATGTGGGCTTCCCGGGAAAAGTTGGTGGGTTCCCCTCCTCTTATTCTATTCTTCCCCCCCCCTTTTTCTTTTTTTCCCCTGTTTTTATTTCCTTTTTCTATTTCTCTTCCTTTCCCTCCTCCCACCAACCTGAAATCGCTATTGCTCCCTCACCTCCCAACCACCAAAGCCGCGACAGGGGTTTTAATGATGGATAGAAAACACTCTGGCTGCACGGAGGGTCAGGCGTGCGTTTGTCCGCGCACTTGCACACTCACCCTCACACTCATATCCACATCTCCACGTGCTCCCATTCCACTTTGGGCTATTTTTTGTCCCCTACCTAGATATGCCCACCCTCCTCCAGATCTTCCCCCCGCCCCGGGCTCCGCTCTTCCCTCGTGGGATCCCCCCACTCCCTTTAATTCAATTATTTTGGGGTGTGTGTGAGCTATCACAGCTCAAACCTCCCTCTGCGTAATGCCCCCCACCCGGGGGTCTCCCACCCCACTGCCCACGTCTCCCCAAAAGTGAGTTGCTCCGTATCTCGGAGATGCGAAGGTTCTCCCCCGCTCCGCTCTCCTCCGCGGCCCAAGCGGCGGCGGCGCGGAACGGAGCGGAGCGGAGCGGGAATCGCTGGCGCCGGCTGCCATCTAGTGGGCACCGAGCCCTTGGCCCGGGGGGATTTGGGGGATAACGGGGGAACGGGGAGGCCGCCGAACCTGTCTGCGGCCTGTCACACACGCCCTCTTAAAAAATAATGTATATATATATTTACCTTTCTCCTTCTTTATTTTTAATATAAACCCTTACTGGAGCGAAGAAGACCCTTCATTCACAACCTTGTCCCTCCTTTCTCCAAAGCTTGCCTTGCCGGCAGCATCCCCCTTCTGCCAGAGGTCTGAAATTTTAGGGCCGTGTGACAAAGGAGAAACAAACTATAAGATTATAAAGAAACTAAAATATACCCACACACCACTCCACACCAAACCCTCCCCTCAGCTCCCAATAAAAGTTTATAATCAGGGTGGAAGCCTGGAGAAAAAAAACCGAGGGGGGGAAAAGGGATGAAATATATGTCAGAAGTTTTATTGTTATTATTTTTTTGTAAAGAGACGTTGCTTCCATCAGAACGAGGAAAAAAAAAAAAAAAAAGAGAAAAGAAAAGAAAAGAAAAGAAAAGAAAAGAAAAGAAAAGAAAAGAAAAGAAAAGAAAAGAAAAAGCTCTCAACTTTATGTATTGTGATCACATTTTTTTTTTTTTTCCCCCTTCTTTCCGTGTCAGCTGTGAAATCTGAGGCTGAGATTCGGCTGGAGAGGAGAATCCTTCATCATTTCTGAGATCAGAAAAACCTCTTGATTTTGTCCCGAAATAATGAAGAGATTTTCAATGAGTCCTTTGGCCAAGCCGTCCCTATTGTATATTGCATTGATAAAAAGGATGTTATTGACTATGCAACAGTAGGCTCCTTTCCTCTCTCTCCCTCTTTCCAAATAAACTCCCGGTCCTGTCTCTTGGTCAGTGAAAAGGTGAAACGAATAAGATTAAATCGGACAAAAAAGCAAGCTCGGTATGTATATCATCTAGATTTTACTCCCCAGACTGTGAAGAAACAGAGCAAAAGAGGCAGAGCAAGGCACGGAGAGAGAGGGGGAGAGAGAGAGAGAGAGGGAGAGAGAAACAGACAGAGGCAGACAGAGGCAGAAACCCTGCAAGGAGGTGGACGGACCCAGCCGCCGCACCGGGCTCCCCCCGGACCTGGCTCCCCGCCGCCGGCCCCGGCCCCACGGCCATCCCAGGCAAGTCGCCGCGTCCCCCATCGGGGTTTGGGAGCGGAGGGAGGGGACCGGGGCCGCGGCACTTGGCGGGGAGACCTTCCCCAACACCTCCCAACCCCCCACCCCAAGCATCCCCCCGGGCACCTCATTTTATTTGGACATTCCGTAATTTGGGCGGAGGGAGATGTGCTTCGCCCTCATTTTGTATAGAATCAAACCTCTCCCCTTTACAGCCTCCCCCTATAGAAACCTGTATTTCCACACCTTCCCCCCCCCCCCCCCCTTCCGCTTAGACAACGCGTGTTTCTCAGCGCTGACCCACTCGGGACCTCGGGTACCAACCACACGCCCGCGCGGAGCACAACTTGGCGCGGCAGGACACCAGGGTGGGAACGTACTAGCATTCCCCCCCCGCGCCCCTCTCCTTCACCTGCCCCCTTCCTGACTTGATCACCTAATGAAAAGATCGATGGCAGCCTGTTTATCAGGGCGATATTGTCAGCGCGGCTATCAGATGCTCTCACAGCCGGGCCCAGGGAGCCGCAACCATGGGGAAGCCCAAACCCGCACAAATTGCGCTGGTTTCGGCAGTGGGGTGTGTGCGGAGGTGAGGTATTTTCTTCTCTCGCCTGGCTGTTAGGCGCTTGGAGGTTTTAATATGCTACGTGCTATTAAATGTGAGTATTCTAAAAAAATACCAAGTCGATGCGTGAAAGGCCGGTGAAGTCTGCAGGAATCCCGGGGAAAATTCTGCTTGCTGCGCTCAGAGGTGGTGCGGGAGCCTGGGCGGGGGGAGCATCCATCAATAAAAGTAGACTCATCCCTCAGCTGCCCAGGTTAAAACAGTTCAACCGACGGGAGGTGTTTGCCCTCTCCGACGAATTACAGGGACACTTAAAAACTGTTCACAACTCACGTTTAATTGGGGAAATGAGCTTTGATAGCCTTTTAATCTCTACGGATCTGGACTGGGTAGAGGAAACGGCGCTGAGGGCTTGCTCAAACTTGTTTCCCTCTCTGTTGCCCCAGAACCCAATTTGCCCAGGTCAGGTCTGAAGATGGCAGAGTTTTGGGAGGATTTAGTGTCTGGGATTTTTTTCTCCAATTTCCCCCGTCGCCTTTGGAATTCTTTAACCCCTTTCTGTGTCTCTCTTTCCCCTTCCTTCCGGTGTAACCCAACCCGGGAAGGTGCTGGCTCCTCTTTCCTGTGCAGCCCCTTCTGGAAGGGAAAAGTTCCTCTACACATTAGTGGTGACAACTTCTACACGCTGTTTCTGGCGGGGATGGAGGCAAGGTGTTATTTATAGACTGTAATGTAACCCCCAACTGATGGCACTGTAGTATATTATATTATTGTTATTACCTTTAAGCTGCCGGGCTGCATGTAAGTTGGGAGCTGAGATGTGTAGCGTGTTTTCCAAAGCAAATATTAAATGCCTGCTCCACCTGCCAGGCTCCATAAGGCACTCTACATATATATGTACAAATACACTCACATGAGCATGGACATGCATGTATATGTATGTCTATATATGTATATGTGTATATACATATACACATACACACACACACACATATATATATATATGCACGCAGGGAGCAGGGTGGAAAGAGCAGTAACTGTGCAGGCTGCTGTTACAGGGCACAGCGAGCAGTCCTGACATGCAGGAATGTCCCTCTCTCTCCCAGTTTTTAGCATTTTTAGCCATGCCCTGTTCTGACCGGCAGACACCTTCAGTTCCAAACTGTGAAAACAGAGGGTAGCGGTGAAGTGTCCCCCTTTGCTGCCCTCTCCTCTCCTGCTTTTGGTCGGAAAGCGGCCTCCCCGGTTGCAAACGTGATATGACCGGTCACACCGGGACCACTCCCAGGATTAATGATGTGTTCAGGCCCTGCCGCCCCCCTTCACCCCCGGACCTCGCAGCCGGGCTAGGGACGGCTGTACCGGGCTAGGCTTTGAAAGCCAGTGCTGGGCCAGGCCTCATTTCCCATGAGCGGTACTAACGCCTTTCATCCTAGGCCTTTTTCTTCTTTGGCATTTTTTTCCCCTTTATTTTCCCCCTTCCTTTCTTCCACCTCCCTTCCCCCACCAGGCCAGAACTGGAGGACAACCAAGTTCTTTGAGGAGCGCATATATAAGATGTGCGGGCGGGAGGTGGTGCTTTATGAAGGGGAAGCGTTCGTCCCCTGCCAAAGAAAGTGGGTCTCCACTGGGTTGCATCATCCTAGGCAGCAGGGGCGGGGGGCGACCCGGTCCCCCTGGGGGCTCTGGGCTTCTCGGTCCTCACTGCCGACAGCACCTGCCCGGAGCCGCCCTGTGGGATGCTCACCAGGCTGTGCCTTGTGCCGACCACCTCCGCTTTACAACAAAAGCTCGATGTCGGGGGGTGCCCCCACCATCCCCGGGCCTCCCGGGTGGGCATGTCCCCCTCCGCCAGGTATCTCTGTCGATATCGCCCAAGCCCATCGCCCAGGCCCTTCTGCTGCATCCCACTGAAGGAGAACGGCCTTGGAAAAGAGTGGCCTCCACCTTGTCCTTTCTCCCCCGGCCCTCCAATGCACTCAACAGTCATATTCTGCCTTATTTATTTATATATTTCTTAAAACCACTCGTGGGAGCGGAGTCTCCCCCCGCTCTGAATCACCCTCCTGGGGTCTTGACCGATATCCCCGCAGTGTGAGGATCTGCTGCACATTCCAGTGGGTTCCACGACCTCCAAGGAGGGTCCCCGCGTCCTCGTCATCGTATGTCCGTCCGTGTCCTTCTCACCCGCCGTGCCGTGTTCCCGCTGCTCCTTGCCCTTCGCGTGTGCTTAACCCAGAGGCGCAACACCCCTTCCCCTCCACGCACGCCGCCTGCTTCTCTGGGGTTATTTTAGACGGGATTGGCAAAAAACCGGCGTGAGAGCGGCTTCCCCAGGCCCCCCGCCACCTCGTCGAGAAGGCAATCTGCTGTCCTCTGAGCCTTCCCGGCAGAGCGGCCGCGATGAGACGGGGTTTGTAATCTGTTAGCGCCCAAAAGTATCTGGCTCCGGTGCCAACATGAAAGCACGGCGCTGAATCACAACTTGCTCTCATCAGCCATCTAAAGAGAAACTCGCGAGCATCCGAAAGACTCTCTTTCTTAAAAAAAAAAAAAAAAAAAAAAAAAAAAAAAAAAAAAACAAGAGGGGAGAAATCTGTACCTGGAAGTAAAAAGCAAAACAAAACAAACCAACAACCGTAAAACCAAGCCTCACAAAAACAACAAACTCCACTAGTAAAAAGAAAACCCAAACAAAAACCCGCAAAAAAACGACAGGCAGGGGATAGAAAGCATCCAAACCGAAGGCCACTTGTCTAACAGCATAAAGGAGCAGGTCAATTCCCAAGTAGAGGTGCAGGAAAAGAAATTGATGATCTCTTGATGCAAATCAAACCTTCCTGTTTAAGGCAAATCTGGGAATCATTTTCAACACACTGGTGAATCCAGGACCAAATATTTACTTTCGGCACAAATAAAGCTGCGGTGATCTGAGCACCGAAGCCAAGAGAAACAAAAGTGTACAAAAGCCATTACTAACACGAGGCTTAGCGCTAAAACTCCTCTGACTGTATTTCAAACCCCTGGTTTCTTTCAGGGCTGGATTTGGTGTTATTTATGATTCCGATTTGGGGCTGGAGCTTTTGATGGAGAGCTGACGTTTGGAAAAGAGTTTGAAAGTTGTGAGATTGTCCTGACAACGCAATCGACGGCAGTATATAATCGTTTCCTTAATAGTTACCTGTCAGAGATCCCATTTCTTTTACTGCGGGGATTAGTCCTTCAGGAGTAGGTTCGAGCTGGATTTCCGCAGACCAGAGATAGGCTCCAAGGCGTTTAAGTATTTAATGTCACTTTCTCCCTTGCACCCGGGATAAAAAGGCGCAGAAGTGTTTTTACTGGGGAAAATGCGGCAGCACTACAACAGTAGTGATACAATTGCTTTTACCTCATCAGAAGTTGATCTGAGTAATAAACCTTAGCATTTTCGCTTAAACTATCAGGAGAAAGATATGTTTATTACACCTTATTCTCAGCGCGTGGGGAGGACGGCGATGCACTTTAGATAAAGTTTAAACGAAACAGAATAAACACAGCAAATCGTTCCAGCCCAACACAAAAGCTGTAAATGACTGCTATGTACTTTACCAGGAAAAAATCTCCTTCTTTCCCCCCCCCCCCCCCCGCTCCCCTTCTTTCTCTTTATGTAAACTATTTATTTATTTATTTAATTCACACGTTTCTGTGAGTGAAGCCCGGGCATATCAGACGGTGTCGTTAGTAAGGTATACAAAATTGCCTGATCCTACCAAACTGGGCTAGAGTTATATGTTTTATTGTTAACCCCTTGCACTGAATCTTCTGAAGCTGAAAGGGAAAAGGAAAGGGCTTTTGTCCGAGTTGATCCTTGGCTATTCTGGGGCTCAGGTTGGTGTGAAAGGGAAGAGGAGGTCACTTGAAATCTCCTTTTATCTACTCCTATTTTCTCTCTGGATCAGCAACTTTGAATAGACACCATCTAATCGCTCGTAATGGGGAAAAAAAAAAAAAAAAAAAAAAAGAGGGAGAAAGGGTGTAAAAAAAGAGGGTGTGTGCTCTGGGAGCAACGAAAATGCTTTTGAGCGGGGGCTGCTTAGCCGAAGGGGTGTGTGCCCGTGGGTACGAGCGCTCAGGGACACTCATAGGCAGTCACTGCAGCCGGCGCCTGTTGTACGCACACCCTGCGCACTCGCGGAGCCACAGGCGTGTCCCACGCCCCGGTCTCCCCGCGGGGTCGGAGAAGGAGTTCGGGGGGTTTCCCGGCCTCTCAGAGACAGCCCCCCTCGCCGGCCGGCGAGGACCCTTCCCGGGGACGGTGATGCTTGGAGGCGCAGCGCTCGCGGAGAGGCGGCCGGACATTGTAATCCCCTTCACCCTCAGACCCCGGGATGTTGGTAATTGGCAGTAGTTGAGGGTGCCACGGCTGGGAGGCAGCCCCAGCAGCCCAGAAAAGGTGGATTTTAGAGGGGGGCTGCGGCCTTTCTGTGGGCAATCGAGTCCGCTTTGCCGGTTGTCCGAGCGCAGCCAGTGTAGAGCTGGCGGCGGGCATTCCCGCCGATTTCGCGGGGTCATCTTGCAAAGGAAGGTTATTTATTTTATTTTATGAGGCTTAACATTAAAAAAAAAAAAAAAGTGAAAAGAGAGGCGGACAATATTTGGGGCCGCTGACAAATAGAAAAAGCTTTGTTCCAAGGGCTCAAACCAGGGCACTATCTCTTCTCTCCTAGCCACTCAGAAATTGGTGTTTCTTTCCCAGTCTGGGATGCTTTCTCTGTAAATTCCTTCAAGTGACTACTTTGTTGCTACGGCTACCAGCTCCCATCCCAACACACAAATCTTTTCCACTCCAGAACCAGCTCAAGCCCTGGGCAGAAGTCTTGACTTAAGAAACCTACTTCAAACTTCTTGGCGTGCCTCCCTGCTAAATACCTGCTAAAGTCTGAGTTTCAAATGAAGGACTAAACAGTCCTCCCCCTCCGGCTCTGTGTCGTGTCTTCCCCTCCCCCCCCCCAACTTCTGTCCTGTGGTACGTTTTGCTGGGACTTCTTGTGGATAGATGGAGAGAAGAAACCCAGTCCAATAAAGATTAAATTAAGTAGAAGAAATCCAGCCGGTGTATATTTTGAAGCTCCAGTGGGGCGTCAAACCGATGTTTAACACATTTTTTCCACTCACTGTGCACAAGTCCTAACACCACACCCCACCCCTCCCCCCCCACCTGGTTTAATTTTTCCACCCTAGAGGAGGAGGAGGGAGTTTCGGAGGGGTGGGTGGTGGGGTGGGTGTGGGGAGGCGGACAGAAAAGTGGTTCCTCTGACCCACAGACCTTTCGCCGTTCTCCGAAGACGTCGGAAGGGGCAGGGGGACACCATGTCTCCAGGCAAAGCTGGAGGGGCACACAAACAGAAGCTCCTCCAGCACAAAGGCAACCGAGTGTTGGGGTACGGGGAGGTTATCCAAGCAGCTGTCTAAATGCAGAGTTCGGGTGGAAACGGAAATAGTTTATATTTTATTTTATTATTATTTTAAAGCAGGATCGCTCTTCTCCTCCCTCCCCACCGCATTCGCCCACCCGCTTGGCTGCACTGGCAGGGGAAAAAACAAAATATAATGAAATAGTGTTTTATCACCCCGCCTCAGTAAATGGACACATGTTTGTGAACCGCTGAGCCCTCCAGCACCGGCAAGATGGGAACGTGGCTTCTCCTGGATGCAAAAATAAAAAGGAGACGTCAACCCCTCAACCCAAACCCGCCCCACAGACGCCCGTCGCCTAGAAACTTAAGCGTGTCTTGGTAAAC
The DNA here is from genome assembly GCF_963264785.1 of Psittacula echo. Classification (NCBI taxonomy): domain Eukaryota; kingdom Metazoa; phylum Chordata; class Aves; order Psittaciformes; family Psittacidae; genus Psittacula; species Psittacula echo. Next base: position 80,866,979 of record NC_137742.1, on the reverse strand, counting down.
GTTTGTAAATGCAAATAGAAATGAATAAATAAACCTCAGACCAGGTAGTTTGGGTGTAATAGTTTAGCAAGACTAATTGCAGACAGTGGAGCTGAAATGACTTTTCCAATTAGCTGCTGGTTGGAGTTTAGTTGAAGGAACTGTCAGCTCCAGCGATGGGTAATTGCTTTATTGCTCACAAAACTATCATCTATTTAGAACATATGTGCTAATTACTCTGGATGGGCGTCAGAAAAGAGACCATAAATCTGTTAGCACTTTAAAAAGTCTAGGGTACTTATGAGCGACCAAACTCCCTTCCCTGGCGTGTTAAGGGCGAGATCTGCGCCTGGATGATAGTGATTCCAAAAAAATAAAATAAAATAAAATAAAATAAAATAAAATAAAATAAATAAAATAAAATAACATAAAATAAAATAAAGAAGTTCAGACACATGTGTGCTAGGGTACATTTGCGACCTCGGAGTGAGTGTGTGTGGCTGAGTGATCATCTCCAAGAGACGAACGCCTCTTTCTGTAAACCAAACTGGTGCAATAAATCACTATTATAAAACCGATTTTTCTCTTTAGCCTTGCACTATTCCCCCCACACCGCCGCAAAAAAGATTAGTTTAGAAATCTTTTAATTGGATTACTCTGGAAAAATTAGTCTCTTCTAGGCTCGCTAAGTTTGTGTACCAAATATTTGGAATTAATTCTGCACCAAAAAAAGGCATCCGAGATGCCTTTTTTTGGAACCAGCGAGGAAAAGGGGCAGGTAGGGAAGGTGGCATTTTACCGTCCGCATTCATGATGTCCCCTCGCAGCTCTCTATACATATTCATTGCTGTATCCTCCTCGTTGTACCTCGTAAAATTGCTGTTGTAAAGGAACCAAACAGAATTGTTTGCTGGGCTGTGCAAGCGATCAGGGCTCCAGCTCGGGGTGCGGAGAATAGGGGGGAAAAAAGAGAAAACAGGAGAAGGAAAAAGTTTTGGCAGCCTAAGAGGCCCCCCAGGGCGCCGCAGTCTTAGGGAGCATCTCTGGGCAGAAGCTGCTTCGCGGCCTCCCGGCCCCGGTCGCTCCGAGGCTGCTGCTGCCCAGCGCGGGTGCATAGCGACTCCGCGGTACCGCTCCGCGGAAATGACCCAGGACACTTTCGGGGCCGCCCGAGGGGAACTTCCCCATCCCGGGCACACCCCGGGAATGGCTGGGATCCCTTAATTTTCATCCTAGTTTAGGTGTTGGCAGAAGTCCCGCGAAGTGTGGTTAATTGGTGGGCGATAAAGGCGTAATGACTTGTCGAGGAGAGGTTGCGACTCTTTAATGCGCTGTGTCGTGTGAGTCCTTCCTCCGACACCGCGTTTTATAAGCGGACACACAGCACCTCTCTTCTAAAAGAGAAATAAGGCTGGGGTCACTTACATATTTTTACTTAATTTTTCCCCGAAGGAAGCGAACCTGCGGCTTGTTCCCCGTGATTTATGCGGAGGCTTTGACACCGCTAGGAGTCCTGACGGATGGGTGTGACCAGGACACACACGGAGGGTGGGGACTGGGGAGTCAAGGAACTGGTTCCCCGGCTGTGGAGAGGGAGATGGGAAGCGGGGAAGCTGTACCTATGAGGAATGTGTGAGCTGAAGCTCAGGCTGGACAGGCGAGTGGCAGCGAGGGGTTGTTGGACCCGGCCTGGGGGTGAGGATAAGGGTGAGGATGAGGAGGAGACTGGAACTGAGGCTGAAGGTGAGGGTTAGTATGAGGAGGAGAGTGAGGATGAGCCTGAGGGTGAGAATGAAGGTCAGGATAATGATAACGATGACGCTGTGAGGATGACGACAGGAGGATGAGGATGGGTTTTGACCTTTCGAACACTGGATGAGCTCAGCACTGTGGGGAAGTAACTTCTCCCCTCAGAATCAAATCCTAGCCGCTCTTCCAGCGGTCCGGGCTCGACGCACCTCCTAATTACAGTGTGTCACTTCCAAGTCAGCATTAAATTTCTCCTGTCAGCTGTTGCTGAACTGTGAATCTCCGGGCAGTATTGTCTGCATCTACTAAAACCCGTGAGAGGGATGCGCGCAGAGTCACACGAGGGAGAAACAGAGAACGCGCCGGAGGTGGATGCATCTGCCCAAACCTCACACTACAGCCTGACACTCAGATAACCCACATCAGCTCCAAAACCCGAAACTCTGCGCGCAGGTGGGAGACCAGCGCTTATGCGCACGATACGCGTGAGATCCCAGCTCGAAAGCGCACAAGCAGGTCGCGAATTTCCAGCCGGGGTTTATGTACTTGCTAAACAACCCTGTGGTGTGCGGTGAATTGGTTACTCCGGCTCTGATCCTACCCAGATCCCTGCTCTCATCGCTAGCCCCTCATCGCATTTCTCCCTGCTGCGCGCAGGTAAAAGTTCCTTAGCTCCGTGCTGTAGCTAAGCAGATGAATACGCGTTGCCAGAGTCTTTATCCCTCCTCTCAAGACGTTAAATGAATCTTGAAAGTCCCTTCTGAGACAAAGGGGGACTCTCTCTCCCTGTCTCCCTGTCTATCTGCCTGCGGTTTGGATGTGCCCTGTGGAAATTGTTTACAGTTTGGAAGACTCTAACCTTGATTTTCCAGCTTTGAGCTCCCTCTGGAAGCAGAAAGAGCAATTACTCCACATTACTGTACATATTTCACCGCCGTGATAGATCGCAGGTGTGGCGGCTGCCGCTATTGTCCACTTCCCTCCCACAGCCTGAAGGATGCTTCGCCTCTGGGGTGGGACGATGACACGTACAGTCCGCGGGTCCCTCCGCTCTAACTACCCACGCGGATGGGGAGAGGGTAGGGATGGCGTCCTTACCACCCGTTCCCATCCCACCCCCCGCCACTCTCCACTGGCCTCTCTTGCATGTACCCGGGGCGGAGATGTTGTCTTTATCCCATGCGTGGAGTAGTTCGAGTGTGCACAAGCACCTCCCTCGGTTTAATGTCGGGAGCTCTGAATGACTAACTCGGGGTGCTGTGCAGGACAAGAAGCAGAGAGCACCCCCGCGAAAATGAGCTGGGGATGTCTTTCAGACTGGGGCAGGTGGGAGACGAGCTGGGGGACCCGGGACCAAAACCGGGAGGGGAGAATAGGCAAAATCAGCAGCGAAACAGGGGAATAAAGAGAAACCCCGAGCAGCGCGCTTTTGGCCAGAGAGCGCCAGCGACGATGGCTTTAAATGTGGGCTGCACAGTGGTCCTTCGGAGGGGGTCCAGGGAACGCATTTGCAGCCAGTTAGGAAGGTGCAGTGCGGAGGCAGACTGCCGGAGCATCCCCGAATAGCATTAACCTGTGTCATGGATCAGTGTCATGATGACGTATGACACACCACAAGGGATCAGGACGAGTGAATGGCATAATAGACATGGATAGTGGACCAAAGTCTCCTTGACAGTTCTTAGTCATATGTCTTGGGGGGATAGCTTTACGTTCGTGATCCGTTTATTTTGAGCCAGTACTGGAAGGGAGGGAGGCACATGAAATTCGGAGTGGGAAGGAGGCAAGTGAAGCCCACGACTGAATCCGAATAGAATGAAGACGTGCTTAAATGCTGCCAAGGGTTGCGGGGAAAATTCAAAGAGGTCACCGGTTTAGATGCAAAGCACTTGACAAAACCCCATCTGCTATCCCTATTTAGGTGATTATTACTACTACCACTGCTGCTACTAGTACTACTACTACTACTACTACTACTACTACTACTACTACTATTATTATTTCCGATTAGGCTATCCCTAATTAGGCGGGAAGCCCCTATTTTCTCCTGCCAGCCTCGGAAAGGGGCATCTCACTTCGCACCTCTCTCTTAACCAGCTGCAGAACCACTTAAGCACCCGCGCACGCCCAGCACACAGGGTTGGAGTGACCTCGTGTCCCACTACAAGCTGTGGGATGCCAGTGGTGCCGTTCTCATCACCCGTTGGCTTTGCTGCGGGCTGTGAACGGCCGAGTCTCAGGGCTGGGTTCTTGTGGGGCAGCGCCACGGGGATGTCGCATCCCGCAGGTCCTCCGAGAGCACCTCTGACAAACCCGCCCAACTTAAAGTGAGCGAAACGCTCACAAACATGCCTCTCACAACGGGAGAGAGCCCGAGGAGCTGGAGCGGCAGGTTTTCTTTTGTTTACAAACATCCCGAGCTATCAGGGGTGTTTTTGGTGCTTTACTTTTATAGTTATTATATATAAGTATAAATAAGTATATATTATGTATTATATATGATATATTATATTATATTTTATATATTACATACTGCATGTCATATATGATATATTACACGCTATATATTACATAGAAAAGCATATATACATTTTAATATATGTAATTTTTTTATATATATATTCACCTTGCAGCACACTTGTCCCCAAGCTCTCAGTGGTCTAAAACCGGGCCCCGGTAACCCTTTGCAGGCCATCAGTACCCTGAAACCCTCCAGGGCCTGGAGTGCTTGCGATCCCAGTAGGGATCCCCGACAGGCTTCTCTCCGTGGGAAGAAGTTCACAGAGCTCCCTCTTTGGTACGCCCCTGCAGGGACAACCATGGATGACCTCTAAAAATACCCAGAGGCGGCATTTATCCCTCCAGAGGCAAGAGTGATTGGCATTTGCCCCGAAAAGGCGAAGGTTTCACAAGAGGGAAACCACCTTCCAGCCAGACACTGCAAAAAAAGGAGGGGGGGGGGGAAGAGAAAAAAAATTTGCTGATCCAGATGCTGTAAGAAGTTCACTAAATGTATGAGCAGGTAACGGAATAGAGACATTGTTAACAGAAAACATTTAATTAACAATGACTTCGTTTGACTGGGAAGATGAAAGCCTTTTTAAATCAGTCCAGATTTACTGGACTAAGAGCAGCCAATTTATGAATATGGAGGCTGTATTGAGTCTGCCTTCTTTCAAGATGTCATCTGAGGGGTAATAGTATAGGTGAAGTCACTTAGTTACACTGTAGAAACTTTAATAGTCCCTTTCTTGGGAATTCAATTCAGTGCTTCTTCATTTTATTAGTAACAAACTGACTCCATCAACAGCGCTCTCCATGTTTAGAGGCATGACTGCTTGAAGCAATTAGGCTCCCCAATTAGCATACTTCTCCTGACCCCAGCAGCACCACTAGGTCCTTACGTGATCCATCTCTTCAAAACAGGGAGAAAGCCAGAATAAAACATGCCCCCCTCCCAAGCGTCCGGGGTGGTGAAACCAACAGGCAAGCGGGCTACTAAAATTACCCCTTTGCCCTTAGGAGGTGATGTGCGTATAAAGAAACAAAATTAAAATCGTCTCCTGGTAGCACCCCGCTGCCCATGTTTTAGGCAGTTCTGCCGTTTCACGGGTTTCGCGCTGATATCCAGCGTTTGTCATACCGCTGCATTAGCTCCTGCCTCCCTCCCATCCCCCCCTGTCTTCGGTGGGGCTACGTGTCAGCCGCGGGGGTGTCCCGCAGTAGGGGGGGAGCCCCCCGGGGAAGGGGGAATGCTCCCGTCTGCTCCCAAGATGTGGGTCACATCCACGGGAGGAGGGACAAACCGTCACCACGGGTGGTTTTTATTTGGGAGTGTGTGTGTGTGTCCATAGCTGGCAGCGGGTGTCGGTCCCGGCAAGTCCCGTCCCTCTGTTCCCCGTTTAGTCCTTTTGGGTACCAACAAGCTACTTTCAAGCAGAAATCTGCTTCCTCCGCTCTGCTAAGTGGGCTTCCTTCCAGGAAGGGAAAGGGGTGGATGGATGGTTGGAGGGGGAGTGGATCTGATCCTGCCCAGCCACTCTCCCCGCACGGCACCTATCTCTCCCCGCATCCCGGGCAGGGGTTGGCCCCGGATCAGTGGGGCTTTTCCGTGAGGAGGGGGGAAGCAAGATCCTGCAAAGTCCGAAGGGGGCTTCCGGGACCTTCCCCTCCCTCCTCACCTCCAGAAGTCAGTATCTCAGCCACTCACGGGTACGAGGACTGTTTCTCTCCCCCTCTCCTGGAAGCCCACGGATGGGATCGGGATGTTCAGCAGATAAAGCCATCCTAGCAGAGCTCCACAGCACCAGAGAAGAAAAATCTCTATAAAACGAAATAGGCAATCAACTGAAATCTATTCCCTTTAAATAAACTGATTCCTTAGTATTTTCCCAGTGTTGCTGTAAGTTGTTGTCTGTGATGTCCCCCAGGGCTCTTTCCTCTGCTCTCTGATTTGGTGTATAAAAGCAGCTCTGAATGATGGATTACTGTGTCATTGCAGCCTGCGAAGGATTAATTTGTTTCATTGATTTCTCTTTAGGCATATTGCCAGAATTCTCTGCTTCCCACCTTTCCCTGGCATTTCCAGAAGTAATAGACAGTAATAGCCTAAGACAAATCAGCCCATTCTTGTAAAAATAGAAACACAGAATCCTGAACTCCCAGAAAAGCCATAAAGAAGTTTTTCCCTTGTGCTCTAAACCCACCAGTTCTTAAAATGAGTCTGTCTTCTCCCCACTTCCCTTTTATAACAAAGGCTGCAGAGTCCTGGGGTGGAGAAAGGCGGGCTGCTTAGTCTCAAGAGTAATTCCGTCAAGCAGTTGCATGTGAACCGTGGGCATTTGACGGTTCACAGAGAAATGTTTTGTTCATGCTCAGCAGCAGGGTTAGGAATCACAGAAGGACCAAGTAAACAGTTAATTCTCTCTTAAAATTTCTGGGCTGCCTATAGCTAATCTATTATCGATCCATCTGCCTGTCTGGGGTATCGAGAAGAAATGCAGCTTTATGTCAGGTCCTGGAGTCACTGGTTTGATGTGGGTGGGACATTTGTGGGTGGGACAATTGATCCCAGATCAATTCGTCTGCATGCTTTTGGGGTAATCTGATTCAAAAAATTAGGCCTTGAAGAACTGGGATGTGGTGGGTGAAGAGTTGGACACCCCTTTCAGAACAGGCTATGGGAGGGCGAGATGAGGAGACTCCACACTGTATATAGCCTGCTGCTGCTGCTGTTCTGTCCACAGCACTGCTCTTTTCAGACCCACTTTACCAAGAGCACACATGGCCAGCTGCACCAATCTATTTGTTCCCACAATGCAGGGCTAAAAATTGTATTGATTTAGTGTTCTCAAGTTAAACTTTAGATATAATTAGTCCTATAGTAAAAAGTAATGTTGTCATGTGCTATTGTCTTTCCAGATCAGGCTTGTGTAAAGCTGTGTCATGCTGAAGCAGCAGTTTTAGATAGCACCAAGAGTAGAGAAATATTTATTCACCTGTGTATCTGCCTTGTGATGAGAGCAACTCAATAGCTACTTTCAAAGGGATGATAGATTTATCATACTGAATAGCAAACATCCACTGTGTTGCAAACCTAGGAAATTGTAAAGTTCCAGCCCTATAATTATTTCTGCTTTCTGGGAGGATGTTAGCCTGCTACTTCTTATTTTAATTTACTGTAATTTCAGGTTGAATCCAAATACCAGTACTTGGATCACAGCATGATTTCCTTCATATCATGCCAGAAAATATACCTTGCCCTGCCTGAGCAATGTTCTTGTATTTATTGCATGAGGTCCCTCTGAGGTGTGTAGAACCTAACTTTTCCTTTCTCCACCTAACATAGTTTTTTAAAGGAACTTTGATATCGGTCGTAAGAAAAGTAATGTGTTCACTCCTGAGAATCCCTAGAAATCCTTACATTGTCTGGGAAAACCCCGCAGCGAAGGTTAGCCTGCAGTAAAATGAGGGTGGCTGCCTCCAGGTACAGCAGCCTGGAAAACTCTGGTATTCTGGGGAATGCTGCAAGCTTCTCTTCAAAAGCTTCTCTGGTGTAACAGGGATCCTTCCCGCCCCCTTCCTTTTCTGGCATAACACAGGCTCACTCTGCCTGGCATTCCCACTCCTGATGGTTTTTCACTGTCAAGCAACTTTGAAAGGAAAGGCACAAAATACAAGAGCTCACATCTTTCCTGCTCAGATAGCCAAGCCCCAGGGAGGTTTGGCTTCGGATGCAGGGCCTGCCTTGCTTAGGAGCAAACACTCCCATCCCCCCTTCTCTTTCCTCCTTACCAACCTTTTTCAAGCTAACATGGGAATCCTCTTTCTCTTTTGCTAGGCACTAAGGAAAGTTTTACTCTTGGTAAATAATGGTAACAATATTTTTGGCTTGAAAAGTCTGAATTAGGAGCAGAGACAGATTTCCACCCCCATCCCTCGCAATAAAACAGGCATAATCCATCACAGACCAAACTTAAAAAGCTTAAGTGAAGCTCACATACTTTCATCCCTGCAGGACTGGAGAGAAACAGAGTCTGTTAGATTAGCAAACATTAACCTCTCTCATAGTTCTGGATGTAGGATTAATGTCTACTGAAGGGACAGCTGTATGACCCTTACACACACACTAACTATGCATTAAGGCTGTCACTCTATCGATCAGGAGAAGTTTGTGTGAAGAAGCATTCCCCACCAGGGAACAAACCAGACTAGAGCTGGGAAAAGCTATTTGTACTCTGTTAAGACACACTTCTAAAAAACCTCGGTTCCTGTTTCTGGCATCCATAGTGCAGATGAGCTGAAATCTGCACGCTTTCACCCCGAGGTTCTGCTGTGTACAGACCACACACAGTTTCCACCTGTGACCTTGTCATTGGCTCATTCTTGGACAAAACACAGACCTATGCCAACGCTGGGTTCACACATAGTAGAGCATTCCTTGGGCTCTGCCCACATGGGATTTTGAGTACCCAGGGGATTCTCACTGGCTGTACAGTAGCATATCTACTCCCATTTAGCGAATTTGGAAGACAGTCCTCTCTGAGATTTTCCTTTCTTACCCCCTTATCTAAGAAAAAGAAGAAATAGGCACGGAAACTTGTTTGTCAAACTTTCTTCCCATTAAAAGATGAAAACTTCATGCTATGAAAACATAGGTTGGTTGTTTCCTAGGGTTTGCTGGATTAGGTACAAACACTGGGCTTGGACTCTGGTCACACCCTATTTTCATGTTAGTCTAAGTCTTCTCATAACACAGGAATTCCACAGAAGTAACAGTGGATTCAGTGCATTTCTGAAAACAGACTTATTTTAGTTGTATAAATGAAAATAAATGATTATTGTTTAAGCCTGTATATTAAACATTCAGGGTTTCTTGGATCCTTGCAAATATTTGTATGTCAAATATTGAACTTTCCAGCCCTTGGTGGCAGCAGAATTGGTCATGCTGTGGGCTCCTAAGCATCCTGAAGGAAGAGAGAGGTGCATCCCCCAGAACAAATTTGGTTGAAGCCTACGTGCCTGGTGGGCTACCCCAGTGGGGACAGTGACCAGCAGTGTAGCCTGTGATGTCCCATAAAGAGCCTTCAACCAGTGTTAGGAGCCTTCTGAAGGTAGTTGAAGAGAAAACATGTGATGAGATGAAGCCAGTGCCTTTTTACCAAAGTCTGCTGTGGTTGGGGCATGTGCTGAAAAGATGAGCTCTTTGAGATAAGCTTGCAGACAGATGTGTCCCGTACAGATAGTCCTACCTAGTCTTTGTTAGCATACAAAGCAGAGCAGAACCATGCACTGCATAAAATAATACACTTTGTTTAATTGTCCCTGTGGGCCACACATGTGGCTGGAGAGAAAGGTCTTGCAGGCAACGTTTTGGGTGCCTGTTGGGCTTGGTGGTCTGCAAGAAGTTGCACATTCATTCTCCTGGATCCAGAGCAGCTGCTGAGAGTAGGGGCAGTGTGCTAGACCTGAGTTGTCAGGAACTTCTTTCTAGGGCGATGAGGAGAGAGCAAACAGAACTCCAATTCCCGCTGGGCAGAGGAGGAACCCAAGCTGCCACTTGCAACAACCAAGCCAAATCATGGAATCATGGAATCACATAATCACAGTGAGGTTTGGGTTGGAAGGGACGTTAAAGCTCATCCAGTTCTACACCCTGGCCATAGGCAAGGACACCATCCACTAGACCAGGTTACTCCAAGCACCATCCAACCTGGCCTTGAACACATCAATAGTTCTGCTCCTTCTGCCCTGGTCTCTGCATAAAAGCGGTGTAGTCCTTGTCCCATGATGGTCAGAGTCAAGGTATCTTACTTCCCAGAGCTGTACTGTACCCACAAATGAAATTCTGTGGTTTGACCCTCTCCTATAAAGGATTTCTGCTTTAAATAATTTATGTAAATAAACATTGATAATATCCTTGAACACTGCCAGGGATGGGACAGCCATGGCTTCTCTGGGCAACCTGTGCCAGGGCCACACCACCCTCACAGGAAAAAAGTTCTTGCTAAGATCTCGTCTCAATCTCCCCTGTCAGGTTAAAGACATTTCCCCTTTTCCTGTCCCTATGGCCCTGGCAGGCTAGTGGTCCTTGTGGAGGGACTACCACAGGCACAACCTCTGCTCAGTGCAGTGATGAGCCTTGTCCTTTAAAGGGAGTTGAAGTTTTTATCCAAAGCATGGTTTTGGCAGTAGTTACCTGGCACAGCAGCTCGTGACTTATGTAGTCTGCTATCCGGCGCTGAAGAGTACATCAGAAGGAGCTGCAGCACATGCAGTGGTGCAGAGTATGTGCTGGTAACTGACCAAGCTCTGAACTGGCCAAAAATTATCCCATAGGGTAGTTTCCAAAGGAAATGCTGATTTGTCAGAAGAGTCTTTTACAGGAATATATCAATTTCATCAGCTCTTTAAATAAGTGAGCATCAAAACTCTTTACTAGAGCAGTCCTGAGATATTATTCATCACTTCAAGTTCATATTATAAAAGAAGCAAGGCAAAGGCAAGAACAACTGTTTTAAAATAAAATCTTCTGGCTGAGGTCTTTTGACTGCATTTAACAGTGCTTGCTGACAAATTGTAAGGGTCTTGGACTTTGCTCTGAGCTGCTGCAGTGCTGAAACCCTGCAGTTCTGGAAGATGCAAATATTGGCTTTGGTCAGCCCCAGTTGACAGGTATAAGGAAAAACAAACCCACGGGGAAGAGAAACAAAGCAGTCTCTTCTGATGGGCACAATGGGGATTTGTGTCTTCCTAAGGCTGGATTTATCTCTTTATATATTTTGTATAAGACAACTACTAGGCCCTGAGCCCAACTTCTGGATAGTATTAAAGGCAAGATCCTGACTGAAAAGGTAAACATTCAGTCAGGCCTCTGACACAGTTTATTTTTTGTGGGCTCAGCAGTGGGGAGCAGCTTTTTTTTTTACTATTATTATTAAGCGTCATTTGTAGCTGTGTGTTTGGGTAAGCAGGGAGCTGCTGGATATGTGAAAGCTGGAGATGAGGAGTTGGAGGGCATCAGTCCTGTCATTCTCAGCTCACCTCTAAGCCATTTAGCTCAAATGGCCAAATGAAGGGTTAGAAAAATACTGATACATCAAGGTGACCAAAAACTGGACAAAATCACTTCTCTGGAAATGTGTTTTCCTAGCAAGTAATTTGATTTTTCCATCTAATTAATTTGTTTTTACTTCACCTAGAAATTTGAGGTTGCTTACTGCATAGAATGGCATTCAAGTGGTTAACACTCAGGCACTTCTGAAACAATACTTGTAAAGGAAGTATGGTCTCTTGCCCACTCATTAACCTCTGCTATTACTAGACTTTTATACCACCAATAGTAAAATTCACCTCCCTGCTGTATGTGTTGGTGTATCGAAGATCAAACTTCTACAGTTTGCAAAAACATGGAAAGTAGAGCATTATTTAATCTATTTGTTTAGTTAGAATTCAGTGTTCAATGAGTAACAAATTTCTGGTTGTCCACAAAGGGCATGAGATTTCTTAATTCAGATTTTATAGCCATTGCTGTATTGATATTCTATTTTTTCTGAGTGCAAAGTGTTGAAAGTATGTAGCTCACCACATCAGTGCCTCACTACTACTATCACAGGGAGCGTATTAAAAATGGCGGCATCTGACATAGTTCCAGTGCTTTACATAGCTATTAAAATTAACTGCACCAGCCATTTATTTCAATTTACACTATGTTAAACAATGTTAAAGAAACACAGTTGTGCCTCTAAGCAGCTCTTTGACTTTACTGTATTCCAGTACACCAGTAAGACCACCACTAGTAAACCATGCATGTGTGCTGGAGGAGATCATGTCTGTGGAAGGGAAGCATGCCAGCCTCATCTTACAATCCACTGATTTTTAACATGATAACCATAACATATGTGTACGAGGTTGTGACTGGAAAACGATCCCTCTCGGCCATCCTTTTCTAGAGAGCTGAACGTGAACATTGTTGACCAACTGCTGTGGCGTTGTGGTCACCCTTTCAGCTGGAAAATCTGACAGTGACCTTGGTTGGAAAAAGTTTGTACATCAAGTCAACACTGCATACTAGAATAACATTTCCTTAGACCTTATGTATTTTATTTTTTTGTGCATTCTAAGCTCCTTTTTTGCAATGACATTTGTAGGCATCATTGGCATTAAAAGTAACTATGATACTTCTCTATCAAAACTGTATATATCTTCTGTGCAATGTTTTCTGGATTTTCCCTAGCATTTGAATAGTAAAGACAAAAGTATTTCCACATTTTATTATGCTTTTTATAATTTTTCTCAGCTTAATTAACAGAGACAAATTTATTATTCTTGCCTTTTTAGTTCTCAAGTTTTCAGTCTCATTCACTGACACGATGGCACCCTGTCTGGGCTACAAGCATTTCCACAGATTTAAGTTCAAAATTCTGTGCTCTTACTGGAAATAAAAAAAGTCCCAAGACATGAGTTTTGCAACTTCAATTGTAGTTTACATTTGATTTGATATTATCCCTTTGAAATGACAACAGCTTTGAAGAAGATGTAAAAAGCAGGCAGTGACCCCTTGGGATGATTATAAAATAGCATGAGAATGCCTGTAACAGTAGGAGCAGTGTCTTGGCTCTATTCCAGTTTGGCTAACTACATCTTGTTTTTTTAGATTCAGGTTTATTTGTGAGCTTGATCCAAAGCCTCCTGAAATAACTATTTTCCCATTGCACATTCTGGTCCTGGACTGGTTGTTCTTCACTGCTAGGTGAAGCTATGTCCATGTCCTGTTTACCTTTTTTTTTTTAAATAAAGAAGTAACCTTTGGTTTTACTGGGGAAGTATCAAACTTGCATCTGGATGGCAAATAAATGATCAGTGAAATCCTTAAAATCCTTCTGGTTAAAATATCACCAAAATATATAATACATTTAATTTTACCATTTAAAGTTTCTTTCTTTGTCATATATACCCCACACCACGTAAAAAACCAATAAAAATAATGATGCTACTTAAATGTAAGTGAAAAGAGACAGAAATCTTTTGATGGACCTCACCTGTAGGTAGGGGGAAATGCTAAGAATAAAGTAGCTCACGGTGTGGATGCATAAATAATTTAAAAATCACATCATTGTCCTATTCAGACATCAGGATATTAAAAAAAATATATATATATTTACAATATGAGATAAGGTATGAGATAAAAATAAATACTACAGCAAACAATGAGTTAAAATTCCAACATAAGAGAAATCTGCAGTTAAGGGTCTTTCTGTGTAATGCTAACTGTGTGGTTCAGAAGTTTTGTTTTGCGGCAAAAGCCTGAAAAGGAACTAAACATTAGAAATCTGCACTTTTGAATATAATTAACACATATTAAGCTACAACTTCTGCACAATTTCATATATAGGGTGGTGGTTTCTTGTTTCCAGCTCTGTCTAGAGCTATCTATCTGATTCTGCCAGATTACTGGTAAAAATAGAGTTGGAGGTCACATCTTATTAGATAATCATACAGTGTAAAGATGCTTCTCAGCTACAGAAAGAGGATGAAGCAGCTGCTCTTTAACAGATGCCACGCTATATGAATTATGTCATTTCCATAGTTATAGAACAACTTGAGAAAATGTACTGTAACAATATGATGTATGCTAGGATTGATTACCCCCAGAATCCTTTCAAGAGGAAAAATGGGGAGGGAGGAAGGGGAGGAGGCGGAAAATCTGTTTCTCTCCAAGCTTCACATCCTAAAGGTTTAGCTTTTGTGGAGGAAAGCCTCACATTCAGTTGTTACATCGGGTGGTCACTCCATTTGTGTATTCATTATGAACATTAAACAGTCAAATATATTGCTTCCAGTAAATATGAATAGTTTAATTTGTTCTGCTGAGAGAGAGACAACTATCAGAAATAGCAATAAAAGTCACATAATGAAATAAGAATACTAGAAAATCTGAGGATTTTAGTATGGTCCATTATTCATTCAATTCCTGGCAGCCTTTATGATTACAAATCACTTGATTGACTAACTAGACATTCTCAAAGTGAATTATGAATCAGGTTCATTTTTCCTGGTTGAGAGTTGGTACATGTTGTAACTCTTCCACTTTGTGATATATCAAGTTCTTGTAACAGTAATAAGAGATATAATCAACTCTTTATTTCAGAACAAATAAATTGCCTTTTCAAAAATGAAATGTGGCTGCTAACATTTTAACAGTGTGCAATGTAATTCCTTCCTGCTATTCTCAAAATGCAATCTACTGTGATGACATAGCTTCTGAGTATTCGACTTTGCTGAAATGATATTAAGGGCCTCACACCCTCAGTCTGTGCATGGTGATCTCGGTGAGAATTTGATGCTGTGGCTGAGAGCAGTGAGGGGTCCCTTTCCATGCTGAAAACGAGCCTCAGACACCTAAACCCTGGGCCACAATTTGCCCTTTTGTGCCTGGCTCTGATCTCAGCTTGGGAATGCTGCACAGTTTCAAAGCTGTTTAAGTTTACTTTGAAAAAAAAAGAAAGAAAAAATAAAATTAATCTCTTCTAGTGTGCTTGACCCTCAAGTCCTCTTGCATGAAAAACTCCTTCAGGCTTTTGTGGAAATTATGCAAAAAGAATGACTGGCAGGCTGGGGTGGGACTTATTTGTAGAACAAATGCACAATCAGATTCCAAATCCCCCTAGAATAGGTTTAGTGTGAGGTGCATTTCACCTTCAAACGGTCTATCGGGAAACAAAATACACAAAAAAAGAAAATAAAAAAGAGCAGGCTGAGGCTGCCTGAAATCTGTGCTAGTGTCCGAGCTGAAAACTACCATAAACAGAATTTATGCTTCGCATCTGCGTCAGATGTGGCCAAGACTGCTGGTCTGGCTTGAGTGGCTTTGGGTCCCAGCCAGCAGAGCCAGCTTCTGTGTGGGGTGACACAGACTGTGAGTACCCGACATACTGTTGGGTCTGAAGGACAGGGCACCCCAAGTCCTCTGGTACATGTCCCAAAGCAGTGCATCTTCTCACATGCAGTTCTCTGCAACAGCTTCAATGCAGTTCCCAGTTTTGCAGGGAGGAGAGGATTTTTCTTCTAGTTAGGGAGGCAGCCCTGGTATCTGGATGCTTATTTTGGCTCTGTTGAATGGACAGGGTGATACTCAGTGGGTTCACTTTATTTATAGAACAATTTCAAAGACCTTAATCACCTCCCAAGCACAAAAGAATGTTTCTGAAGCAGTATCTTGTGGGAGAAAAGACGTATTACCACTTTGGTTTTTGGAAAACCTTAATATGGTCATTCAGTTTAGAAACAATGGTGATAGACTTCAGATTTATTCCTTATTCTTCTATCTCATTTCTAATCTTCTAGTAACCCTAGTTAAATGCTGAGTAGTTAAGAATATTATTAAATAGCTTTCATAGGATTTTTTTTATTTTATTTCTGATTACATCATGAGTACAGATTATTGAATATTCCATTCATTTAAAAATTATGATTAAGAGGATAATCCCAAAAAAGATGTTTGCAACAATTTCACTAAGCTGTGTTAATTGAGTTAGGGGATAAGAAATGAGATTTAAAGGGTGTGCAAGGGGTAAAATCAGGTTTTTAAATCAAGTGGATTATGAAATTGGTCAGAATGAAGGAGGTGGTGGGTCAAAAACTGAATGCAGGGTTTGAATAGAAAATTCACTTACCTTTAGGACATGTGCCTGTCTGTCACAGAAATGGTGTTGCAGTGGCACCCAATGTAATGTGGTTAAACACAAAAGGTAAAAAACTTCAGTTATGATCAACAGACTGCATGTTGCTGATCTTCAGGCAAATGTGTGCAACATGAAATGACATGGAAAAGACTGCTCAAGAGTTACTGCATTTGACAGCATTGTGTCCCCTGATGTGCTGAAGTGCACCAGAGCAGCTTCCAGCATACCTGAGTCCCAGAGTTTGGGATCATTGTCCAAAGCAATGCATTGAGCAGCACTCAGACAATAATGGTTTTGATGTATTTGGTTCAGGTTGTTGAGCATGGACCTTTCCAGCACTGTTCCCCTGTACTTACACTTGCTTATAACTCACTAGTTGCCACCATAGCATGAATTTTGTTAGGTTATGTTCAGTAATTCTCTGAAATGTTGATTGGGAGTTGATTATTGCAGCTTTTCTGGTGACCACTTCTTTTCTTCGTGGCTATCTACCTCTTCCTCACCATAGAATTACAGACTGGTTTGGGTTGGAAAGGACCTTAAAGCTCATCCAGTTCCAACCTCCTGTCACTGGCAGGAACACCTTCCACTAGACCAGGTTGCTCCAAGCCCATCCACAGACAGAGACACCTTCCACTAGACCAGGTTGCTCCAAGCCCCATCCAGCCTGGCCTTGAACACTGCCAGGGGTGGGGCTGCCACAGCTTCTCTGGGTAACCTGTGCCAGAGCCTCACCAACCTCACAGGGAAGAACTTGCTAAGATCTCATCTCAATCTCCCCTCTGTCAGGTTAAAGCCATTCCCCGTTGTTCTAGCACTACAGGCCCTTGTCCAAAGCCCCTCTTCAGGTTTCTTGTAACTCCTTCAGGTATTGGCAGCTGCTGTAAGGTCTTCTTGGAACCTTCTCTTCTCCAGGCTGAACAAGCCCAAACCATGCTCACCAGCTCTTGCAACAGAAGCATAGCTCTAACATGTCTAGAATCCAGCCAAGATATTTTTAATTATGTTCCTTAAACTCTGCATGAGTAAAAGGAGACACTGGCATACTAGTGGAATTTCTGGAGTCATCGTTATATGGAAATTACAGCACCCTTTGCTGTTCCCTACTGGGGCCATGAGAGGAAACCAGTGCCAGTGAAATTGAGACTGGGAAGGAAAAAGACAGGAAAGCAGATGAAGAACTTAAGCTACTGGGAAGGGATGATGAAGGCTGGAAGCCTTTGTTTAAAGGACGGATAAAGGCAGCCTAGTAAAACAGGCTAATCCAGAGAAGCAACATCAGAGAAGTTATCACATGCATATAACTGGCACATGAGTTTCTTACACTTACACTAGCATCACTTGGGAATTGAAGGAATCTTTGGAAGAGCAGGATAAATCATAGAATCATAGAATCATAGCCTGCCCATGAACTATAGACAGTGGAAGGATGGTACATGTTGCCTCTTTCTCTTGTATGTCTACTAGTTTCACAAGGTTTGTACTGATTCAAGGCAGAAGGGATGATCTAAAACCATCATACCTCTCCATGAAGCTAGGGAGAGACTGACGGCGAAGAAACGGCTCTTAAACCCCAGAAATACAAGTATGAAATTAATTTGAATTTGATCAAGAAGAATAAAATACTGTTATGGCTGATGAAAACATTAGTTTTGCAGGCTCAGCTATGTAGGTTGGGATTTAATCTGTTTAGATTTTTTTCTTCCAATCTTAACAGCTTTAATTATTTTTACAAAGAGAAAAAAAGTCAATACATTCTTACACACTATTAATAAAAAAACCAAGTATCATTGATATTTGAAAACAGAAATCATAAAGAACATATTGCATTCACACCAACTACAAACCAAGCAGAATGTTAATAACATTAACCTTTACACTATCAGATATTTTCAAGAAATACCACTATAGTTTTTGCAACGGCTTATATCTGTCATTTAACTGACATGTGATCTTTGCTAAGTTTGCCAAATCACTGAGGCCTGAATACCATTCAGCAATGTTAATTTTGTTTTCCTATTCCAGCTTTTACACAATTATTCTCATGGCAATCATTCTAGCCTTGAGTATAAATAATACTTCAAGTGGTTTGTTGATATCCAGAAAATGATGTGTATCTACATTAAGAGATTCTGGAACCTGATGGGCGAACCATGCATATTATTAAGCTGAAATGCCTATTTCTTTCCTCCCAGATGGGAAGTAGTACAGGGTAGTGCCATGGCATATGCATTAATTTTATTCTTTCCGCAAATTTTAGCACATATTATTTTTGCAGATTTTGAGTCTTTGCCTCCTATCAAATATCCAGGAGATTTAAATAGGATTTTGCGGCAGAGTAGACCTCAATATTAACACTTAGGACCCTGGATAGTTCCCAGGTGAGCTGAGGAAGAAGAGCGTAGGAGCAGATATGCTCTGGAGAAGAGTAAAAGGAGAAATGATAGTTTGGTAGGAGAAATCCTTGAGGATTAACAGAGGCAAAAAGAGAGACAGAGAGTAATTTGCCTGGCTCCCATATTTCAGTCGTACTGATTGAATATGCTTGCTCTGAAGGTTCTAGCAATAAATAAAGAACACATTTAGAATGAGGGGCATTACAACCAAAGAATAACAAAAACCATAAATCACAGTATCTGCCCGTCAGTCTTGTTACCCTATTAATACACACAAATACTCTTCTATTTAAAAATTAGTCTGTAACAGATTTCTTCGTAAACCTCTGGATTTTTTTTTTGACATTATCATCCATAATTTTTATTTCATATTACTTGTTTTTTTCTAATTCCAGGCCTCTGCTTTGTTTTAATTCCTTTCAGTCAAGTGGTTTTTTTGTTTTTTTTTTTTTTTTTTTTCTCAGGACCTGGAAAAGAGGAAGGAATACACTGCATCACATGTTGAATGTTTATGTGGGAGTGAGCTATGTGGGAGCATTTCCTCTAGCATTTTATAGATACTCTAAAGGCTAAGTTTAAAATCAGGATTGTTGACGTTTGCAGATGTACAAGCCCGGTGGGGCCTCAGCTGGAAAGGCTGATGGTCTGAGGAGGCACAAGATAGTACGACATGAGGGTTCGTGATCACTGTTGTCTCTGTATTGCTTTACATTTTGGCTTCCTGTTACTTGGACTTTGTATACATTTGGACTTCACAGCCTGTGCCCATTACTTATAAGGAGTTTTAAGTCAACATCATTTAACAGCTGTGTCCTTGAAGACCAGATTCTGGAGATGTTGTTGAGTCTTGAAGAGAGCCCTAGAAGAAACTGGCTCTGGAGAGTGGTGCAGGTTCAAAATCTGATTGTCATTTCATCCTGGCTCAGCCAAAGGCTGCAATGAAATATTTCCTGTGGTTCATTAAAGGCAAAGTTGCTTGTTGAGCTCCAAAGAGGAAAAAGGGTATCCACAGGTGAGGATGTGGATGAAGACAAGGCATATGGTGCTCTCCACAATGCACTGTCCAAGGCAGCTCCCTGGAGAAGTGCTGCCCATCATACATGCATAACGCCTACAGCCATGCCTCTCCCTTCTAGAAAGCAGAAGCTCTGGAGGACTTTGCTAGGGGCTGTGATCCTTCTCATTGCCTGAAGGCTTTCTGAACAGAGAAATGCATCTGTCTCCAGAGCAGAAAAGAATATTATGGCATACAGACACACATTGCTTGATTTGAGCAGAACGATCCTGAGCCAGGTCAGGCCCAGCTATGTAATGCATTTTAAAAGCACAGGTTGGATGGCCAAAACCAACAGTGCACACTCAGCTGCAGACCTACATATAAACTGATCTTTTTATTATCTGCCCAATCTATTTTGGTTTAATTCAACCCACCTACCCTTAAGAAATATCTCTGTATCTGCTGTCTCCCCACTGAGTAGCTATGGTCAAAACATCCCTAGTTTAGACATCTCAAACACCCCAAGCTTAGGTATCTCAGTTAAGTGTTACCACTAGATGGGATGAAGCCAGCCTTTATTTCAGCAGTTCTTTTTCTGCCTTTTTTTTTTTTTTTTTTTCTGTCAGGGTAAATTTTGTTGTGTCTGAATTCCTCTTTGTGCTCTTCCCAGCATTTCAGGCTGTGATGCACTGTCGTATCACACCCCTCTCTGGAATGCTATTCCCTCAAGACTCCCATGGCACAGAGAGACTGGTAATGCTTTCTGCGCTTCTTCCACTATTACCACATTTTCTGTAGAGGATCAAAATGAATTATTTTCATCTTGACATGCAAATGCCTTGGTTGTGCCCTTGGCTGAGATCTCAGCATTGACTACAGAAGTAAAAGATATGGGGGTAGCAGCTTTCTAATATCACATATAGAAGTGGCAATCTTATTTCTTAAGGAAAAAAAGGAAGGAAAAATAGAAAGGAAAAGCAACGGTAGTCTGTTGTGCCTAGCAAAAAACCAGCCTAATAAAAATACTTCCTCATGCACTTACTGATTACTGTATTCACATGCAGTCACTGGTCTGTGCAGGGGCAGATGAACATTCTGTGCAATTCAGGTTCTTACTGCTGTACTCTGATCTGACCGTTTGTCTTGCCAAAATATCAATGGGAAGAAAAAGCACATGAATAAATTTATCAGGTCAGATTACAAACCTGAATATGAGCACTTAATGAGCACTGGAATTAGAACAGAAGTAGCAAGGATTTCTAAGTCTCCTTATGAAAAGCTTAAAGAGCTAAAAAGGTCAAATTCCTCATGAATTTTCACTCTGCACAACAGCAGTCGAGTAAATGAAATAATGTGACCTGCAGATTGGTGCAGGACATGACCAGCAGAGTATGTCAATACACCACGAACATATGACATAAAAGTCATTGTGTTGTTTTGTGTTAACAGAAAAGAAATGATATCTGACCGTGAGAAGACTCCCACTGACTCATTGTTTCTAATTATTATTATATTCTTTTTCTGAAGCAACAGCAGTGACAAAACACCATCAAGCAATTGCCTCCTGGCTAGCCTTCTCGGCAAACCCTCATGACTGTTGACTCAAACGAGCAGTCCAGCAAGTAAGTTGTTAGCTCGAATGAAAATTAAAGCAGAGACAAAAATGTCAACCTGGGAACTGAACTAATGAGGAGAAGAATGTGCATGAAGCTGCTGGTGCAGTTTTAAACCTCAGAAAGAATAAAGGAAAGCACAGCTACCAAAATTTACTTGTGAGGCTGAGGTAAACAGGAAAAATCCATATCCATTGTTACGTTGCACAAAGCTGATGAGTGTACAGCTGTCATCAGCAACGGTTTAAGTACACTTTTCCAGGCTAGAACTCCAGATAGGGTTTATGGTAGATGGTGAATTAAGTGTAGGCTGACAGTTTAGCAAGCCAGTGCCTCTGCCAGCTGGTCTAATGTTCCTGCTTTCTGGCTTGCGCGCAGGAAAAGTGACAAGATGGGGTTAGGCAACCTGGGTGTGTCCTTTGAAGCAACTCCTGAGGAAACTGTCTGTTGTAAGTCAGGGGTAGTGCTCTGGCACAAGATCCTGAGCGGACTGAGTGGGGCAAGGAATCGGAGGGGGAAGGTGATAAAGTCACACTGGGCTTGTTCTGCAGAGCCCCTGGCTGCTGTTCAGGCTGAGGTCTTGGACACCGTCCACCCACAGGCCTCTTGCCAGGGGATTTGTTACTGCGAGAGCTTGGCTTAGGCAGGATTTTATTATCAAAATTGTCTCAATTCTTCTGTTTTATTAAAATCTATCCCAGCCTCCCTTCCACCCAAGGAGGAGGAATATTTTGTATATGTCTGGGTGAAACACACAAACAAATTCATTTCCCATGGATAATATATTCAGAGTGATTTGCTTTTCAGGGTCAAGAGCTCAAAATGATGAACTTATTATGCAAAGTAATAATTGCAAATTATATTGGCAAACTCCATTCCAGAAAAAAAAAGGGGTATTAATGTAACTAAAAAAATTAAAAAATACTGGCTGCTAACTTGGGGCTACTGCAGATATTTTAAGGGTTACATATCTCTGTTCCACCTAAACCACCAGAGGCAGTAGCTTTCATTTTAAAGGTCTAGTGAAATACTGAAACTAATGGGCCCACCTAACATCATATGTCACACTTGTATTGAGTAGTAGGACATGATGCATATTATGAAGGAAAGTGAAAGAAATGCTTAGCATCATAAAAAACTTGCATCTCTTTCTAGTTCACTTGTTTAGTGCAAAGAAATATGGTTGGGGTATGAGAGAATTTGACTCCAGCTTTTGGCTCAAGCTAGCCTGTGCCTTTAGCGAATGGCAGATTTTGACTTTATGAGTCCCTACAGAATCCAAAATGCCTCATTAACAATTCCTTGGAGATATATAGCATGTTACAAGGATAACTGGAGACCACCTGCTTCAGCTGAAGCAAAGGCTTGTGGCTATTCCTCCTTCCTGTTGCCCACTAGTTGCCTGCCTGACTTGGTCTTTTGTGGTCATCAGCAGAAATCTAACAGTTGCCATTGGGTTAGGTTGAGGTCTCTAATGCAGTACTTGTCAGCTACCTGAGATTTATTTGCTTTGCTGGATCTCTATATTGTGCTAGGGGTACTCAAAGGATTAATTTGCAACCAAGGTGTTCTTCACAGGAAAGTATAGATCTCTGCTGCTACAGAAGCATTTTCCTGTATAGCACATGTGTCCCACTAGGAAGTGCTCTGCAGTAGGTTATGTTCTGCAGGATGGTTGAGATTTGTGGGTAATTATAGGAAAAATACAGATAATGTACTTGTAAACAGAGCAAGTAGTTGCAGTAGTAACGCTGTAAGACAGAAATAGGCATGCCACACTAGAAAGCGATGAAACTTGTTAAATAAAAATGCTAGTGATATCTTTAACATGCTTTTCCTGAACACATTATTATCTGAGTGTAAAGATGGCATGCATATGCTCCACAAGTGGCAGTCCTGGCTCTGACACATGTCCTGGTAGTTCTCTTGAGATGGTCCATAGCACTTCAATGCCCGTGAAGGAGATGCTTGAGAATCACCTTTTCCAGAGCTTGTGCTGTGATAGCGTTAGTGTAGCTGGGCTTCCAGACCATGCCATCAGGCATTTTAAACCATGCCTACTTGTAGATAAAGCCTTAAGTGACGTGTCTTCATGCAGTGGGGATAAGGGTGATAGTTATTTAGCATTTTCATGGGACTTTGAAGACAGGAGCTGTGGGAATTTGCACACCACTGCAAGCCGAGAAGAAAGTATCTAACACTTATTTCCTCACATCTCTTCTTGTAACGTGCCTTATTGACAGTCACTGCTATGGAATTAGTTCCACCTTGTGGAAGAAAGTTACTGGAAAAAAAGAGGGGCCGCTGAGATGTTTAGGGTATGAACACTGAACTTACGATCAACAACTTCTTCACTGAACAACAAACTTCTATTTTGCTTTCCAAGCAGAGCAACAGAGACTATGATTCACAGATTTTTACACAGATCCCAAGACCAACATGCCTTAGAACTGACAAAGAGGAGCAGTCTGCAGCCTCCAGTGTTGCCCACCTGCCCAGTCTGCAGCATCAATAGCAGGCATAAAGGTAAATCTACTTCCCAAGTCTCATAATGCAGTTCCTTCAGCTAAACATCAAACTGTGTTTTGCTCTTCCCAGCTAGGTGAGGTCACAGACCAGTTAAATCCTCTAAACACACACTAAATCCAACTAAAAGCATAAATACAATCAGAAAAGGGGTATGGAATTAGGTAAAAATCAACAAAGCTGAATACTCATCTAAAGCATTTTCCTTGGTATACATAGGATTATGCTTGTGAGGGAGATGTTTTGGAAACAGCTCTGGGTCATCCAAAACACTGGTTGATAGCCACTGTCAGAGATGTGTTACCTTGCTTGATATGGCAGTGTTTTGATATAGTTTGAGAACTTCCTGTCGCTTTTGTTGATGTTCTCAGCGAAATTGCTATCATGGCTGATGTCATCAGGAGCACAGAATGAGATAATAGGACCTGTATCACTGAGAAGCTCCAACAAAACATATGTCATAATATTTAGCAATAAGCTTTGAAGTATTTTGAATAATTACACCTGGACTGTGCATGCCAAATAAATGAAACAAGAATGTCTTATTTCTTGCTAAAATGCAATATGGTCAGGTAAAGCTAATTGAAGAGGGTCCACTGTGAGCAGAAAATGCTCAGATTGAAAGCATGTTGGTGGCACCCAAACTGCATTAACACAATTATATAAAATTGGAAAGTCAGGTCTATTTCCTTCCTAAGATCTCAAATATGATTTTGGCGCTTTGGTTATCTCTACTGTCTTGAAACCTGCAGAACTGTGGGATTTTACCTAATTTCATCCTTTTGTAAGTTTGACAGTTTAAACTGGTGAAGGATGTCCAGGAGTCAGTTCAGCCCATCAGGTGTGTAAAAGAGGCAAGGTCTGGGTCAGAGGTTTCTGACGATACCAAGGTGATCCTGCACTGAAGTGCCTCCAAGGCTGATATTGCTGAAGGTGGCTCCCAGCAAGCAACCCAAAATGCCTGTGTTTCCTACCTGGCACCTCATAAATTCAAACCAGCTGACAGAAGCATCTATTCAATTAGTAGCCAAACAACCTCACGAGTGTAGGTCTTAGATTCCTTTTTTCTTTTGTTTCTCAGCATGCTGAGAAGGGAATCACTGTTTTCTGTTAAAATGCTTTGGGAAGAGGAGATAGAAAGCAATGGTGCATGCCCCCTTCTCATCATGCAATAGCCTCATTGTCAGAACAGTTGCAAAGGAAGAGGGACACGTGGGTCCCATTTCCCCTTCTGCCTCGAGCGGCTCAAACCCATGTTTCCCACCCTTTAAGGAAATGGCTGTGGTCAAGGGGAGGATTCAGGAGAATCTTTTGCAGGGCCAGCAAACAAAGATGAAAGGGAGCATCTTCTGGGTTCCACTCTCTGCTCCCAGGATCATATCTGCTTTTTATTTAAAGACTGTTTCATGTAAGCATGCACAGCCCTGGGACTGGGATGGCACAGTGTCATGGTTTTGCTGCTTTCTGCTGACTCACAAAATGTAGACTGTGTCTTGCAAAAAAGTATAAAATGCATGCAGTTTTGTATGGATTGAAACTGGAGAGACTGAGACTAGTCAATTGACGAAAATGAATAAAAAGGAATGTAATGGCACTCTCTGAGATAATGAAGTGTACCAAAAAGGTAAACCAGGTCCTTCTGTTTATCCACTCAGGAAACAATGATTAATATAGCAGAAAGTGGGATAAAATGTCATCCAAGGAAACTTTATTTTTTTTTTCTTTCTTTCTTTCTTTCTTTTTTTTTTTTTTTTTTTTAACAAAAGCTGTAATTAACCAGTTGAGCTCATTGCTACTAGGTATAACTTAGGCCAAGAGATTAGTAGGATTCAAGAAGGATTAGACATCTATATATATAATGAAACTATCCACAAGCTACAGTGGGTAGAATATTATCTCAAACTCTTTTATAGAATAGCTTGCCTCTTAAAACCAAGTGAATCCTGTGTTGTTCTGTCTAGTCAAGGACCTTGTGAAGCACTTCTCTTTTTATCTGGAATCTTTAGTCAGCATCCCTATACACAAAATAATAATAATAGTAATAATAATAATAATAGTAATAAAAGAGAGCTAAAATATAATACATTCTTCTGCATTACTGTTGTTTCAGGGAAGAAGCTATTATTTTGCTTATGCAGAATAGTGATTTTACAACCTTATATGATATTTGTATACTTCTTAAATTGGCATTTTTACACTCCAAGTAAAATTCTGCACTGGTAAATAAAGAGAGGGAGAAGGACAATCTGATCACCCAGGTAGGAACAAAATGTTGTAGCCGTTTCCATAAGAGGCAACCCACAGCAGACAGGGTCTGATTTCTTACTCTCAGTGTACTTTTACATGCAATAGAGGTGAGCTGACAGAAATGGTCTTTACAAAATAGATGTACACCAAGAACACAGACAGAGAAAAGGATGGCTACCAAATTCTCTGTATGTGCATTTTATGCAAGCTGAGGTTAAACTTTTTCCCACTCAGTGTGTATAGGAACACACTGATGTCTGGAAAATCAGAGGCTGAGGTCTGCTTCTTCTTTTCCTTGGACTCAGTTTTTAAGAAATAAATAATGACATGCAGGTCTTAAAATGCCAAGCTTGTATAATTGGTTTTAGCCTCTGGGATGCCATAGAAGTTAAGAGGAAACTAACTCTTAGATTATATCAAGTCAATCGTTATTTACTGTCTGTAGGAAATGTATAATCAGAACTGCATTTGAATTAACATAGCCTTTTCTCCTCTGATCTTGCATTTGGTTCCTCTGGCTACCTACACCTTCCCATTTCTAAGGAAGGCTGTCCTTCTAGCCCTTTAATTTGACCTTAGGAGTGAGGAAACCACCTGGTTTTCTGGTTTGTGCTGAATATATTGTTTTACTGCTGTGAAAGTGTAGAAAGGTCTCACCTTGCTGCCAGAACTGCTCAAATTCAGAGAAAAAATTCCACCACCTTTATCTACCATGATGAGTTAAACATTAACTAGGCTCCTGAGTGTCCTTGTGCCCTCAGGTACCACTAAAGTTTTAGCAGTCCAAAGATATTCAATATCTTAAGTGACCAAGACTTGACAAAGTATTTCCTAGTTAAAGCTCTTTCTACCAGTACCAATTTACCAGCTAAATGTAGTTGTGAATGACATTTAATAACTCCAGAGTCCCTTTGCTCTTGATTTGCAATTTGTCAGCATTACTTTATTATTGTTTGCAAACGTAACAAAAGGTTTTGCAATGGGGATTCATTTGGGCAAATTAAACCTGCAGTGGGATTTCAAATGCAAGCATTTATCCTCTGGGATTAGACATCAGCAGCCTGTGGAATTATTTCTGACATTTCATCCATCATACACTCAGAATAACTAAACAAACTGGTGTTGCTCTCTCCCTGCTCAAAGAACAACTTTCACAGGTCCTTCCCACAGAAATATCTCAACCTATTAGTGTCAGGAAATTGTGCTTGGAAAGTTAAGAGAGAAAAGAAAAATCTTCAGCAGGTGAAAGGCAAAGATGTTATAGCATGTCAATAATGTGCATTGGGAGGTCTGCCTGTAAACAGTTCTTAGTGCTGGTGTAAATGGGAATGACATAACCACTGTAGGTATATTGATTTTGTTCAGTCCAGGAATTTTCACCATAGGAGTGCCTAGATCTATAGTTACGAGAATCTGGGCTTACTCTCCTTATAGTAAGCTGCCAAATTGGTATTAGGTGAAATAGGAGGAGGGACGGACCCTGCAAGACTTCTTTTCCTCTTTGTTTGAAAAAAGTAAATTTTAAGTCACATAAGTTTTCAACCTAGCATTTTAAACCCTGCATTTTTCAGCCTTTTCTTGAAATGCTGAGCACATACTTTGGTAGCCAGAGTGTTTATTTCAACCAGCTCATTCCTGGCTAAATATGATCAAAGTAGATTAGCTGTAATATTTAAATACCATAGCATCAGTGAATAAAAGCTGTGGACTAGCTCATTATTAGAAGATAATACCTTTTTAATCTATATATGGAAAAAAATAGAAGTTGTCTAAGAGACCTCAAATTGATTTCCCATTCTGGAGAGACCTCCAAAGATATATTGCAATTACAGGAGGTTTTCCCCCCCACCCTCTGTAATAACTGATATAATGTGCTTTGAAGTGATGTGGTCTTACACTGAAATCTACAATCAAACACCTAAACTAACAGAAAAGGTAAAACTACCACAAGGGAGAATTTAGACATGGAAGTGCAAAATCAGATAAACAAGAAGAAAGTTTTGAAAAAGATTGCAAAAGAGTAACAGGAGATATTGGTCATGTGCTTCTTAGTTTATTGTTGTTTTCCTTCAGTTAAAGTTCTATCAGCTGGGGAGGGTTGCTCACTTCTTTGAAGTTGGGTCTTGTTTCTCTGAAATCAGATTCCTTATTCCCAGGGCTCCACTCCGCAATGCCAGCACAAACATACATCAGCAGCTGCACAGCACTTTAAAGAATTAGCAAGGAGCTATCAAGCAATTACTTATTCCATTTTAGATCTTCATCCATTATTTTCACTGAGCAAGTTAGAAATTGGGGGAATAAAGCTCAGAAAAAGCAAATAAACATTTTGGAAGTCTGAGCATCTCACCTAAGGAGTGATGCTCACCTACTGCTACCTAAAGAGATGAGGCGGGAAGTGCCAACGGGAAGAATAACCCCATTTCCATGAATAAAGTGTTAAAAAGTACTTGGGTCTTCACTCTGATGAATACAGTGAATTTTGCTACGCTGAGCTGGTGTCAGCCTTTCTTCTGTCAGGGGAAGGTGCAGTTCTAGCTACTACTATGCTTGGGCAGCATGCTGTATGGGCTGGTTTCACCTGTGGTGGAGTTAACTTGGAGTTAAGTAGGGCTGTGTTGCAGATGAGTTGGGTAGAATGAATTGAATGAAAAAACTAAGCTTGAAAATCTTGGATTACTTCCAAAGCTCAATTTTTTTTTTTTTTTTTTTTTTAATTTTTTTTTATTTATATGGTGGTGGTGTTGTTACTGAGCCTAGATCTATGCTTGTTTATGTGTGTCTATGTGTCTCTCTCTGTGAAATACATTGCAGACAGAGATTGACTTTTCTTACAAACAAGTGCACATTTATCCTGTGGCCTGAAGTACAGGATGAATAAAAATATTAACAAGCTTCTCATAAAATAAGCAGGAGTGGAATCATGAACTGCTTTTGCTTTAGTAGCGTCTGTTTGACTAGGGGTCATTAATAATACTCCAGGATCCTTCACTGGACACCAACAAAGCCAAAAGCCATCCCTACAAGAAGGTAGCAAAATCTCAAGAAGTCTCATGCTAGCTTATGGTAAAAGATGGGCTTTGCTGCTTACCCTGAAGCTGTCTATTGACTCACATAGCATTTTGTTAATTTTGTCTAAGAAAGTGCTACACTGAATAATCTGAGCAAAAGGAAAAATGTACAGATATGACTTACCGTGGTGAGGAAGACAGAAAGATTCAGGTCTATCTGATAACCTCCTAATGCTTTACAGTTTTCTACATCTTCGACTATTTAAATCCCACCCTCCCTTTCATTTTCCTCACATTTCCACCCTTCCCTTTCTATTTTCCATGAAGGGAGGGAGGGAAACTTCTCAAATGTACAGTTAGACATGCCTGATTGCTGTGGATGTAGGACTTGCGTATTTTAACAGGATATTTTTGACAGTTTCCCAGAGTTGCCTCCCCAGACAAAGCTGTGTGACTATGGAGAAAGAACCTTTCCTTTCTGCTTTCCTCTTTTCATCCCAAAGCAGTGAGATTTTCTTCTAGATAAGCAGCGAGGGCGAATGTCCCTGCTTACATCCCACTGGCAAAGGGTGGCCAATATTCCTGGGAGAAAGGTTATTCAAACTCTGCCATTGGTTTACAGCCTAGCTCTTCATTTGTCCTCCTTTACTAACCTATGTGCAAGTGCATGCAACTGATTAAATGTTTCCAATACTAGAATTTTAGAAAATTGTGCTGTAGATAGAGAAAATCCTCACTCACTGAAGAAATTAGGTAATTTTGCTGCAAGAGTAAGATGTGTGAGCAGGTCTACCAGTAGTCCTGGGAGTCAAGCTTGCAATCGTCTTTCTGGGTGGCTTTTCCATCTTTGTCCTACACTGGTGTAATTTCTCTGAGAGCATATTTTTATGAGGCAGGACAGAAAATGAGAAGGAAGGAGGCAGGGTGGGACGGCTTGGGAATACAGCCAGGCTTTGCATAAACCTGTTCAGTCATTCACCCAAAACATCAGAGGATCAGTCTTAATCCCCAAGTCAGTTATAAAACAGCATCAGCATGGAAGACAGCACTGCACATTTTTGGAGACACAGGGTTGGATGTCAGCTTCAGGGAGACATGTATAGATCTGAGTTGCAGCAGAGCAGAGACAGGCATCAACTCAGAGCTAAGGATTTCCCCAGACACTGTAAAATTAGGTTACTTTATATATTTTTTATCCCCCTAGACTTTTTTGAAAATCTGGTTCTGCTTCTAAAACTTTTGCAAGTAAAGGAAGATATTGTGGATGATATCTGTATCTAAGAAATTTGTAGCAGATAACTTTTTTAATGAATGATGTATTTTTTCTTTTTCTCATCCAGAAAGAGTGAAATTATTTTTTCAGCTTAGACGTTGAGAATGGAGAATATAATTTAGATGTGGTCCCTGTCTGGTTGCAACAACTTTTTTGTCTGCACAAACAGACATGAATGGTTTGGGATAAATAGCTCTCAAACGTCAGACTACATGAAACTTGATCACTTTGGTTTCCAAAGTGGTCCTGAAGATGCTGAGGGGTTAAAGCAAAGGTTATCTTTATTTCACTTTCCTATATTGATCAGTTAGATGTGAACCTATATGCCAGACTTAATCGTGCCTTCTCCCACAAGGGTGAAAGTCCAAAGAGGATCTGTGCTCCATGATGACCCTTGTTCCCTCCATCTCCTAGAAGCAAAACACAGGGTAGAAGTTAAATCATCCTTTGTCTTATATTCCCCAAACTGCTCTCTATTTCTAAGTTTTCTGCACCTGAAACCTTTGGAAAATATTTGTAATTCAGAATGGCAATGAGAGAAGGAGAAACATCTATAATACATTGTGATAGTCCTGCCCAGCTGGAGAAAACTTTTTCAGACAAAGAGGAACTGGTTGGGTACCCAACCTGAAATCAAGACACCAGCTCTACTGTATTGCTCTTTGTTTCCTGCCCTTTTATATGTGTGTAAGAAAATAAATACTTCTAGATAGGAGGAACTAAAGTTTAGACAGTTAAAGGTGGGTGAGTTGAGTCCCATGCATTTTTTTACAGCTTGATATTTCTATAAGCAGTATAAAACAAAGTCTCTGTCAAATAAAGATAAGTTTTATAACATTTTATGGTAGTACCTATGCATCTCCCAAAAGACATGAAAACGTTTCAAAAGGTTGTGATATCATTTCATGTATGACAGTAGCTGAGAGAGACAGCACAAGGCCTTAGGCTGCAGACAACAGCTTGATCCTTTATTCTTGAAAATCCTTAGAAATTCTGTCAAAGGACTGGACTAGGTGTACCAAGAATGCTAAGGATAGATACTAGGCTGGGCTCGGTATACTAAAATTAGGCTCAGGAGAGATGCTAGACTAGCTGGGATTCTTTCTAACTTCATTTAAGTTCCAGGCTTGTGCTTAGATGTTAATAAATGCATGTAAGTAATGTTCAGACTGCGTTTTGCCTTATGCACATGCATTCTGGGGAGAAATCTTGATTTTACCTGTTTCTACACTTCAAGGTTATACAACACTGGGTGGGTCAATAAAGACAATTCCACGAGAAATGTTGGTGACAAGTGTAAATTTTGCTCTTGCACAAGTGGGGGGAAGCTTTCCAAGTAAAATATACAGACTTCTCCATTGAACATCACATCCTTTGTCTGCAGCAGCTAAGGTCACAAAGGCCTCAAATCAATCTGCCACAAGAGGTATATAAAAGGAAAGTGCTCAAACATTGTTGCTAAAGCTATGGTTTCCTTACAGGAAAAGTTAGCCTTGACTAGAAAGTCTGTTGTGTGACAACATCACAAAGATCAACTGATCACTCCGTCAACCACCACCATACAGGGAACTTGGAGTAAAATGTTTAACTCTGACCTGCCCTGTGGATCCCCCGATGGTTTAAAGTTACTCTATGCATCTGTTGACATCAACAAAGTTGACAAAAAAGTATGTGTCAGGGTGACCCTAAGTTCTGGTTTGGTTAATTGACTTTAGAATTTGTCACTTTGGAGGGGGAAAAAAGGGAATATGCTATTAACTTCTTTTGAAAGAACTGTACCTCAATTAAGTATAACTATTTTTCTAGATTAAACTGTTATGACCTCTTCCTATGTTATCAAATATTATCTTAGCTCAAATCTGTAAAAAGGTACTTAATATATTGAACTAAAATAAATTGTGCTAGGGCTTTTTTGTGTGTGGTACCTTTGGAAAGGTTTGTGCCTCCTCCGTTGGAATAACTTTCAACAAAGGCTGTACACCACGAAGATCTGAGTAAGAGTGAATTGGTTTTGTAAGAGTGGATTTATTGTAAATTACCAGTAATAAGTCACTGAAAATTTAGAATGAGTCCTGAGCAATTTACAAATATCATATATTTTTTAAAATTTAACTTTTTTAAATGAACAGACAAAAAGAGAACAGGAAAATTTTAAGAAGATATATAACCTTAAGCTATGTGAAGTGTCAGAATACATTTTATACATGTCAGCTCAGTGGTCTTGCTTTATTCTTATCTGGGGATCTTTTTATCCAATCAGAACTGTAGTGTTCTTTTCTTATTCTGGGTGTAAGACCACGCTATTCACACTGGTATCCAAGTATGACAAATTCCAATCCAATCCGATACCGCAGTGACTGTTCATTTCCCACTAGTGATCACCCCCTCATCTTATGGCTGCAAAGAGAAACACAGAGAAGGATTACAAGACTTTATGTAATAATAATGTACAGTTTACATGCATTCATATTCTAGCACTGACGTTAAAACACTGTGCTGTTCTGCCTCCTTACTTTGCCATTTTGTTTGGTGCAAATCTTAAAAAACTAATTGGAGATTCGTATTATTTCTTGAGCTTGTTTCCTTTTTTTAATTATTTTTTTGTATCTTTCTTGCCAAGATAATTTATGCAGCATTCCATGCCAAATAGCAGGTACATAAAATAAATAGAGATATTTGTAGACGACACATTGGCAAAGGGTTGAAAATGCTATTCAAAACCTTGAGTACTTTTGTTGTTGTGTACAATTTGGACTGTAGTAATTCAATTCCCCTTGCATGTACATTGTATATAGGTTCTTAGGACATTTTCATTTCTTAGGCTATAGCTCTGTTGCTGTACATTTCTGTCTGCCACTTTTCACTACTCTTTAAAAGATTTTGGCTCTAGCTCTGGTTGCAATGCACGAGTTTAATTAAAATCTGCAGATGTTTTCCATACACTACGTAGAGTTGGATTCACGTTTCTTCAATGAATGTACATTGGCTCTTGCTTGAATATATTTATGTACCCTTCACATACAAGGGCGATGAATAGATCCTTTCCCAAGAAAAAACAACAAAACATTAAAGTGTGTACCCTCTACAGCAGTGTGAAACAAGACTTTGACACCTGGGCTACCCCAGGTCAGGGGACTGTCACTTGTGCAGTATATGCAGAGATAAGAGGAAAGTTCTAATATAAAGATGGAGAAAGGACTTGGTTTTCATTCCAGTTTAGTTTGCCAGAGTATAATCTTTCATCCACATGGATGCATCCTCTCTCAACCTACAAACCTGCTAGCTGACAGATTGACAGCTGCCAGAAGAGAAGGCACACCTTGCCCTTCATCCCAGGCAGGCGATGTTTTAATCACAGCCTTGGTGATGAAAGAGCTGGAAGGGCTCACCTTTCACACACCAACCTAAGCAAACACAACAGAACATCTCTGCTTGCAACCCGAGCCAGCTCCTGCTTTGGTATTCCCAACACACACTTGGCTCACTGCGAGCTCACAAACATGACTCGTCTACATGCTCCTGTGTCGTTTTACATCTCTGAACCTGGCCTTTTAGAAACCACAGGATAATGCTTCCCCACCATCCCAGCAAACTGCAATTTCGTGTTTACTGAAAAACAGGAAAAGGAATGCAATGAATTTCAAAACAGCTCTTAATTATTGATAAGTATAAAAATCATCCTCTTATGTTCTGAAAACTGGTGTAAAATGTCACAGCTAGAGAGTTTCTTTCCAGTAAGTTATTCTCAGTAAATTTGGCCTGCTTGTTGCATGCATACACATATAGATATCTCAGATCTGTCTTTATATATGCTTTCTTCTCATGAAAAGTGTTCTGACTACTTAACCGGCATGTGGGATCCTGCATAAATTATGCTGATTCTATATGATTCAAACTATAAAATATAAAATTACTTTTCATTTTCAATAAGCATATACACAAACCATGTGAAACGTGAAAGGTCAGACTGGAAATTCCTCATTTTCACTTGTGAATATTTTTTTTTCCATCCAACAGCTCCATTGATTTCAAGTGGGCTGAGTAAGAGATCTCATGTAAGACCATCATCTGGCCTTGTTTTAAGAGCACTTCAGGGCTCCAATCTTGCAATCTGATCTCTGCATAGACAGACATACTTAACTGATGTCAGTAGGCTGCTTTTTTGGCTTGGGAAGGCACTTCATGAATCAAGACCATAATAGTTAAATCAACTACCCAAACAAGAACATGATAAAGCTCAACTGCAATGTTTAATCCTAAGTTTTTGTGATTATACTAACTTTTAGCTTCCTAGATGTGTAGTGTTTTTCCACCAGAAAAGTATAATGTTAGAATCATAGAATAGTTAGGGTAGGAAAGGACCTCAAGATCGTCTAGTTCCACCGCCCCTGCCATGGGCAGGGACACCTCACACTAAACCATGTCACTCAATGCTCTGTCCAACCTGGACTTGAACACCGCCAGCAATGGAGTGTCGTCGCACACGGAGGGAACACATGCACAATCAATATGATTGATAAAAGTGATCCGTTTATTGTGCTCAAATAATGGGTATATAGAGTGTCAAACTGCCACGTACACACAGCTTCCCGTAGTGATTGGTTGGCATATACAGCATTGGGTACATTCCAGGTGCATTTCGGTGATTTCCCCTGCTCATATACACATCCTCCTTTCAAGGTCTCTGCTCCTAGTTCACAGACAATTTTTAGCTACAAGGTAGGCCAGCTGGTCTTCTATCCCTATTGGTTAACTTCCAGGGTTTTTCCACTGCTGGTAACTGTACACAATTGGCGTTTTTTCTCACTTTCACAGAATCTGTGCTTAATTAAGCTCAGACATGGGAACATGACCTTTGCTTGCTGACCATGTCTCCACAATTCCCCCTTTTTCTTTTTGAGCAAGCCAGACGGACGCTACACTTTTCTTAAGCATTGATATCACACATCGCAGCATACAACTTGCTATTAATACGAATAAGACTACTGCACATAATATAATTGCACCTTGCATAAGCAAATCTTTAAGCCATCCAGAAATTCCCCATCCTCTAAAGAGTTTTGTCAACCAATCCAATCCATCATCCTTCATTAGTCGCTTGACCCGTTCTCTTAATTGTTTTATACTTTTATAGATTGATTTCGAATGATCTGACAAATTCATACAGCACATCCCTTCAAACTCTGTGCAACCATGTCCTTGTGCCAACAACAAAAAATCGATTGCTGCTCTATTCTGTAAGGTGGCATGACGAATACTATCGACATCAGTTAAAAGTCCGCTCATAGCAAGTGAAGTAGCATTTGTCTGTTTCGCAAGCCAACAACCTAGTTTATTTAATGTTGCTAAAGCTTGAGCTCTAGCTACTTTGGGAGCTAAAAATGAGGCAGCTATTATTTCACCCAGGTTCCAAAAAGTTACTTTGTCATCACAGATCAAATGAAAAGCATGCTTTGACCTTCAAGAACACAATCCTCTTTTGTATATTATCATAGTGCTATTAGGCATAAACATGCCTAAGATACCTACTGTACATGGGCAATTATATGGGACTTTATATGGGACGGCACCCCCTGCCAGGCCCGATCCTGTGGCAACTAAGGCACTGACTCCGTTTCTGGCTACAAACAAAATCCCTTATTGAGTGAGCTTACAGGCTTTTCTAGTATTCTGCCTAGCGGTTAGTAGTGGTTAGTTCCTTTGGTACTTTTCCATCACGAAACAATCTTATTGATCATGCACTTTCTCAGCCAATCCCATTACTGTCCACGCACTTTTGCTTGACCAATTATTTCTAAACATAGTTCTTTGCCATCGCTACTCATTATATCGAAACTTTCACTTCCCCTTGACCACACATTCTTTATCATGTCTTAAGCATCCTCCTGTTTCCAAATTTACAGTCCTCAGGAATTATCTTGCTGTTCTCTCTTCGGTTCCACCCGATGTTCTTTCTCCGGTTCTTCCCAACTTGTCCCTTTCACTTCTTTCAAGGTTTATGGTTGATGAGAGTCCAGATGTTCAGGCTCTCGTCCAGGTCTACTGGTGCAGCTTCTTGTGCAGCATGTTGAAAATGGATTTTTTTTTTTTTTTTTTCCCACCCTCTACACTACCATCATATTAGAATTTTTCTAGTTTTTGTCTTAGCATTTTCTAGTAGCTGCTGCAAATTTGCATATTCTAACATCTTTTACAAGTAACAAATCCACACAGTACAAGGTATAGTTTCTCGTTAGTAACTGGCTAGTAAATACAGGTGGTTTTATACACAAAATCACAGCCTCTAATAACAGCTACGTTACAAGCACACATATTCAAGTTGTTACTTTTCAGTTGCCCCCAAGTGAAGTCCTGCAATCATTTATTTTTCTCTTCCTCTATCTCATTTTGCTTGGGGTATTTACTGTCAGCTCCTATAGCTGAGGTATCAGGTTTCTCCACTTGTCTGTCCAGCTTATGGTAAGGGTTAACAAATTTTGCAGGTAGCCACCATGGATCTTTAGGTAGGAGGATACAAACATACCCCCTATCCTATTCTATCAGCTCCTGAGAAGGAGCTGGGTTAGAGTGATTCAAAGACATTCTGATGGGAAAGGAATGTGAAGCTACAGCTGCCTGCCTGCTTAGCAGCAGCCATAAATACCTGCTAGCAACAGCACTTTGCATTAACCCTTTCTTGTCCAAAATGTTAATCTGCTACCCATTAAAACTTTTATACAAACCCAACAACAAAAAACATACAGAACACTGGCTGTCCTCAACACACACACACACACACACACACACACACACACACACACGCACATGCATGGGATCCCACAAGCACACTCCATACAACTACAATATTCAAAACACAAAGCCCAGACAATCAGTACTTCCACTACATAGTCCCTCATACGGAACGTGGCGTAAGGACCCTGTGAAGACAATCGAAAATCAGCTCCAAGCAGCATCATCACAGTGTGAGGTGGCAGGCTCAACTTTAGCGAGTGTCCCCGCAGAGGCTCTGCCTCCCCACATTGCATGAGCCTTGGGCTTTTTACACTGACCAAAATGCACACTCATTCCGATGCAGGTGGCCAGCCTACATTGGAAGAAGTGGTCAGCAGTATCCTTAAAAAGTCTCCAAGGGCTAACAGAAACATAGATATACATGGATATATATTTCCCAACTTCTAGTACATGTGGATAACAAAGAGACTATCAAATGAGTTGTATATGGAGTTTCAAGTCCACAGCCTGCCACAGTACTCATATAACGTGTTCAAAAGGCTATAAGGGTACTTTTTTTTTTTTTTTTTTTTTTTTTTTGTAGGGGCCTATTTGTCGTCAGTAGGGAGGATTCCCCCAGGGTAGGCTTTGAGGGTTGTTGTCACTCATTGTGGGGAACCCCCCTGTCCCTCGCCCTGTCGCACAAAGGGGAGTGTCGCCAGGACTCCCAACGCTCCACTTCGCGTTTTCCTGTGGCTGCCGTTGTTGCTGTTGCTGTTGCCGTGGCCGCGGTTTCTGGCAGTCGCGCTGCAGCTCCAGCGCTGCCCGCTTGGCCATGCAGCCCGAGAGCTCCGGCCGCGCCTCCCGGGGCACCTTCCTCCACAGCTCCCGCGCTTGCACCTGCGGCTCCTCCACTCGCGGCGCCTCAGTGTTCCGCAGCCGCTCCAGCAGCTCCTCTGCTGGAGATAACTTTCTCGATAGCACCCCACGTCTCCTTCCATAATCAAAGAGGGCAGTAAGCCCTTTTCCTAGATCCCGCTTGTCTAAGAAGTACTTAAATAAATCAAAGGCCGCTTGTCTTTCCATTTTTCACTACTCTCTCTTTTTTAAGTTTTGGTACCAATGCAGCTCACCAGCAAGCAGGCCAACTCAGCGGGTGGCGGAGGCTCCCTCTTCGTCCTCCAGGCTCAGAGGCTCCTATTCTCTTTCAGGATTGACCTCTGTCTCTTCTCTGGGATTTACCTTAGGACTACTTAGTAGTCCGATTCTTTTTTTTTTTTATCATAGGCTCCTCTTTCAGGATTGGCCTCTTTTTTCTTCTTTCACTGCCCATTCTCTGCCCGGCATCTTCGACCAGCAAAACTGAGCATTTTTTCTTCTTTCAGTCCTCCGGATGCTGCTTCTCCGGTGCTTTCCCGCTCCGTGTGCAATTCTCCCAGCCACTACGGGTCCCCGGGTTCCTCTGTTGGTCACTGTTTGGGCGCCAATATGTCGTCACGCACGGAGGGAACACATGCACAATCAATATGATTGATAAAAGTGATCCATTTATTGTGCTCAAATAATGGGTATATAGAGTGTCAAACTGCCGCGTACACACAGCTTCCCGTAGTGATTGGTTGGCATATACAGCATTGGGTACATTCCAGGTGCATTTCGGTGATTTCCCCTGCTCATATACACATCCTCCTCTCAAGGTCTCTGCTCCTAGTTCACAGACAATTTTTAGCTACAAGGTAGGCCAGCTGGTCTTCTATCCCTATTGGTTAACTTCCAGGGTTTTTCCACTGCTGGTAACTGTATACAACTGGTGTTTTTTCTCACTTTCACAGAATCTGTGCTTAATTAAGCTCAGACATGGGAACATGACCTTTGCTTGCTGACCATGTCTCCACAATGGAGCATTCACAACTTCCCTGGGCAACCCATTCCAGTGCCCCACCACCCTTACACTAAAGAACTTCTTCCTTATATTCAATCTAAACTTCCTCTGTTTAAGTTTGAACCCATTATCCCTTGTCCTGTTGCTACTGACCGTAATGAATAGTCCCTCCCTAGCATCTTTATAGGCCCCTTCAGATACTGGAAGGCTGCTATGTGGTCTCCACGCAGCTTTCTCTTCTTCAGGCTGAACAGCCCCAACTTTCTCAGCCTATCTTCATACGGGAGGTCTCCAGTCCCTTGATCATCCTTGCGGCCCTCCTTTGGACTTGTTCCAAAAGTTCCATGTCCTTTTTATGTTGAGAACACTAGAACTGCACACAATACTCCACGTGAGGTCTCACAAGAGCAGAGTA
Source organism: Psittacula echo (assembly GCF_963264785.1). Classification (NCBI taxonomy): domain Eukaryota; kingdom Metazoa; phylum Chordata; class Aves; order Psittaciformes; family Psittacidae; genus Psittacula; species Psittacula echo. The sequence continues at coordinate 80,827,997 of NC_137742.1, read as the reverse complement.
GAGGGGCAGGATCACCTCCTTCGACCTGCTGGTCACACTCCTTTTGATGCAGCCCAGGATATGGTTGGCTTTCTGGGCTGCGAGCGCACACTGCCGGCTCATGTTCATTTTCTCACTGACCGACACCCCCAAGTCCTTCTCTGCAGGGCTGCTCTGAATCTCTTCTCTGCCCAACCTGTAGCCGTGCCTGGGATTGCTCTGACCCAGGTGTAGGACCTTGCACTTGGCATGGTTAAACTTCATCAGGTTGGCATCAGTCCACCTCACAAGTGTGTTGAGGTCCCTCTGGATGGCATTCCTTCCCTCCAGCATATCAACAGAATCACACAGCTTGGCGTCATCAGCCAACTTGCTGAGGGCGCACTCAATCCCACTGTCCATGTCACTGACAAAGATGTTGAAGAAGACCAGTCCCAACACCGATCCCCAAGGGACACCACTTGTTACTGGTTTCCAGCTGGACATTGAGCCATTGACCACAACTCTTCGCGTGCAGTCATCCAGCCAGTTCTTTATCCACTGAGTGGTCCGCCTATCAAATTGATGTCTCTCCAATTCATAGACAAGGATGTCATATGTGACAGTGTTGAACGCTTTGCACAAATCCAGGTAGATAACATCAACTGCTCTACTCCTGTCCATTAATTCCGTAGCCCCAACATAGAAGGCCGCGAAATTGGTCAGGCAGGATTTCCCCTTAGTGAAGCCATGCTAGCTGTCACAAAGCACCTTGTTGTTTTTCATGTGCCTTAATATGACTTCCAGGAGAATCTGCTTCAATATTTTGCCAGGAACAGAGATGAGACTGACAGGTCTGTAATTCCCCGGGTCATCCATTTCCTTTTTTCCAGTCGTTGGGAACTTCACGATGATTTTTCAAATATGATGGCCAGTGGCTTAGAAACGTCATTCACCAGCTCCTTCAGGACCTGTGGATGAATTTCATCAGGTCCCTTGGACTTGTGCATGTTCAGGTTCTTAAGATGGTCTCGAACCAGATCCTCTCCTACAGTGGGCCTAGGGTCTTCATTCTCACAGTCGCTGTGTCTGCCTTTCAACACTTGGGTGGTGTGGTCAGAGCATTCGCCAGTGAAAACTGAAGCAAAGAAGTCATTAAGAACCTCAACCTTCTCCAAATCCAGGGTATCCAGTTCTCCCGATACTGTTCTTACAGTATTCTCATGGCTTTAAGGAGACAGACACATCACACAAATGTTAGAGAATGAGGAATGTTTAGTATTTCTGTGGTGGGCTACAGCAGCAGAATGGCAATGCCTATAGAAAAGGTAAGCCTGAATTCTTTCAGGTTCATTTTTCTGTGCTGCCTTACACTAGAATTTCCAGACTTTCTTGTGTATGTGCTGTCATAGGAGTTAGGTGCCTGTTTTCAGAAATAATGGGTTTCTATGAATCCTGCTCAGTTCACTCAAAGATGTGACCTCAAAAACCAGCCTTTGGTACTGGAGTTGAGATTCCTAGCTTTAGATTTAGAGATACTGGTACTTAGAGGCTGGCTGTGGTTGCTTCTTGTATTGCACAGGGATCAGGTCTCACAGTGTGGTGCTGAGCCAACGCCCTTTGAAGTCCATGGAAACTCTCTCACCAACTTCCAAACCAGGCTCAGTTGTGCCTGAAATCTACAGCCTCTTTTTTCCTTCTCAGTCACCATCATGGTCTCCCTTCTGGGTATCATGGGTGTAGAAGGTAAATTAGCCACCCAAAAATTTAACAGACCATTAGACAGGGATGCAATTACTATGACAGTGTAACAAAGGTACCTACACATTTGAGAGAACTTTACAGTGCCAGTCTGCTTTCACTGCCATCTATTTTAACATTACCTGTGATCAGAACTACGAGTAGTCTCTACAGGGTACTTTTCATACATTCTCACTGGATTCTGCCTGCACATTCACTGATCTCTGCAGCACTTTAGCATATTCTCTTTTTGTAGATGTGTCAGACATCTCACTCCTTTAATATATGGCATACAGATAGGCAAAGGCACCTACATGAACCCCGTGGCATGAGTGTGCATTGGTATGGAGTCAGGTATGCATTACAAGTAGAAATGTTGGGTATGAGCATGAATAAAAGTGTCCTGCCATGTTGTACATGGGATGATCTTTAGTGACTTCATCTGCCCATTATTTTCTAAAATATAAACACCAGAGCAAGCTTTGCTGGTTGTCAACTGTTAAACACATTATTTGAAGTCCATAAACACCTACAGTTTCAGTTCTTAAATATAATTTCTCTGAGTATAAGCAAAAATGGTGGAGGACCTAGAAGAAAAACTTTGCTTTGGGACTACAGTCTTTTCACTCATAAAGTAACACTGGTGTGCTATGTGTCTACAACTTATTGCCTGGATTCGGGTAGGGGTGGAGGATCTCAGAATGAATCCATACAGATTTGAATGGTTCCTGCATCTCCTTGGCTCATGAAAAGCTGCCCCAAAAAGCTTGAATAAACCATAGTTTCAAGTAGTATGAATCCAATCTATTTCCTGATTTTGGATGGTCAATTTAAGATAAAACAGAAGCTACAAAACACTTTGAAGGGCATCTCAGTGGGATTGCTCTTTGCTGGAGTTACAAGAAGCTGCTCTGATCCCTCAACACACTGAAGAGGATACCCAAGACAGATACAGATTTCCTTACCTGTTACCATATCTGTCCATTTCCATTTGGCAAGTCTTACTCATGCACATGTTCAGCACATCTTTCCTGGCTGTGCACTCAATATGATCTGAATATAGCTGTCAAAAGCTGGATCAAAGCACAGCTGGAATTAGATTTCTCTGCGGAAATAAAAATTCTTGGAAATTTGCTTCATGCCATATTTCAGCTACCTATAGTTAGTTGTTTTGGATGAAACTTTTGTTATAGTTAAAAAAACCAAAAGTATATCTTTCTTGTTAACTACTTGCTTTAGCTTAAAAAAAGACATCTTGGAGCAAAGGTGAAGAGCTTAGCCCAAAATCTTAAGGCTTGAAAGTAAAGGTTAGAAAAATTTGAATACTTCAGTATATACAGGAGCTTAAAGTGGAAACTGGTGCACCTCTTTAGCCATTGTTATTTTCTGTATTAAGTTACCTATCTGTATGAAACAGGCATATTACCAATTTTAACTCATTTTCACAGTCAATGAAGGGGATGACTTTAACAAAATAATGATTTGCATGATAATGCTAATAATAATAGCAGAAAAAATAATGCCACCAAGTGCAAAAGAGTGTGTGAAACAACCAGGGGTCAGGATCAGGAACACTGAAATGTGAATATTCAATTAGCAATAATAGAAAAGATGTGGGACATGGTATGTAAATGAAGGCTGCCTGGGGTCAAATGTTCTCAGCAGTGAAGCCAACAAGATGTTAAAACCACCCCACATGACTTTATTTTGCAGCTCATGAGCAAATCCATGTTGAAAATATGTTTATCTGTTCTAACAGCAAACTCAAACACATTCCATAATGTATGTATTAAAAGGACGTATAACTAGCACAGCATTCATGGCTAGGAAAATGTGACTACATGTAAGAAGTGCTGCAAAAGGGGAGGGGGCAAGAAGGAAAATGGTAAGAAGGACAGATGCTTAGGAAGAAAAAACTTGTGAACCAGAAGTTTTTACATGGACCACAGCATCCCGTATCCCACATGCTGATTTCTTGAGCAGACTGGATGCCAAGATAATTTTTTTCTTGGAGTCTAGAATTTATAGGATGTGCTTGGCTTGCATCAAGAACACAGTAGTTCTTTACCCACACAAACAGCTCTATCTAGCTAGGAGGCATATAAACAGAAAGACTACTTCACCAATTATTTATACAAAGAGAAAAATAGCTGCATTCTGGAAGGTTTGTAGGAACTGGATATTTTTATTTCTTTGGAGAGGTATACGTCTTACTATGTTTTTGACTTTCAGGGCTGTCTGACTCCATCAAGAACTGCCTAGACCTTCATCCACAGGAAGATAATTCACAAGTTTACTACTCTTATTCATGCAGTGATATTCACACCCTGCACCTTGTCCCATCCCAAGTATTGGTACTGTTTATTTAATAGTGAAGTATTTATATAAAGAAGGATCTTTACCTGGACAAATTCTCTTCCTACCTTCCCTATGGCTTTTGTGACTACTTGTGTGAGCAAGGAGTACTGCAGGGCTACAAGCATCTGCCTCACTATAAGTGTTTTCATTGTGAAAAGATTCTTACATGTCCTGGAAATGCACTACACTTACCTGTTCCATCAAAAAGTGGCTTTTTCAAACCAATAGGTCTACTTTTATGAGTCAAGTGAAACTCATTCACAGTGCTTTCAGATTCAAGCCAACTGTTTTCAAACTTATACTCCACCTCCTTTTCCCCTTCTTCCCCACTTTCAGACCCAGGAGTTGAAATGCTGAAATACGCTTAGCAAGAGAAGTAAAAGAGAAATAATTTCCCAAGTGTTTCACATACCATTATCCTCATCCTCTCACTTGTGCATGAAATGCAGCCGAAATATGGAATATGAAATAAGTTCCTAGCATTTTACAGCAAAACCATGTGGAAATGAGGTTAGAGAAGAAAGAACAATGCAGCCAGTGGAAAAACAAGCAGCATTTTTGACATGCAGAATACTGCTAAGCTGCAGTCACCTAGGTCCGTAAACTTAACCTTGCAAGTAGTCTTACTCTACTTTAAACACATATTAAGGGCGTGTGGGATTGGGTCTCATTTCAGGCTCTGGGATTAGCATTCCTGTTGTGCAAAGTACCATGGTATTTTAATGAATACAAATAGTCAGAATTTCTGCTGTCTCCAAGAGGTTTTTTTATTTACTAATTTAGAGACGTGTTTAACATCTTGCTTCAGTGGTACACGTGTACCAGCACCATACTGTGGCAATGATTAGAAGTTTGATGCTGAGAAAAGAGTGGCGTCTGTGAGTCATATATAGTCCTAGACACACATATAAGTGATCTCTGAAAATACTGTCCCCCACTTAGATAATGAGATATTAAAAGATTACAATGGACACAAAGATATGGCATCAAAAAGTCCAGTCCAGTTTGCTGTGGGAGATTTCTGTGTTAATGAAAAATAATAAAAAAAAAGATACAATTTGAGTTTCTGTTGTAAATGTATGAGTATTTTTCCTAAAGATATAATTGTCTCTAGGACATGATTAGCTTAAGACCTGGTATGGTCAAATACAGTTTTTATATTGAGATAACACGTCAGTCTCTTTAGCCCAGGACCTTAAGGGGAGTTGGGTGTTTAGCTCCATTTGGAGAACCAAACAGCTGTTTTGCAAGTCCTATATCTCAGCTGCTCCTTTTATTTATTTAAGGTTTTTTCAATTCTTTTTCACCTTAAAAATCTTCCTTTAGAGTGGCAGGAACTCCCCCACAGCACAAGTGAGGGGATCTGCGTGAGAAACTTTCTCACCTGGTCTCGTAAAGCCTGTGGTCTTATGAATACTAGCCAACAATCTTTTTCTAGTCTGAGAATCAAGATATTCAGCCTAAGTATCTTGCTAGGTCCAAAAGTCTGTGTAATTGGTCTATGTGGTTTTAAGAGGGCTAATCAAGAAAGTTGCTTCTGTCTTTAAGATGAGGCATTGTGAGATGTGATGTAGATGCTTTGGGACAAAGTTTTAGATCTTTTATTGACATTTGCTTTTGCAAAAATTAAGCAGCTGCCTATATGAAAACTGGTGATACAGTCCTGAAAATCTGGCTGTATTCTTTCTGCTAAACAGAACCAGACAATAATATGCAATGTTGTCATTTTTGTTTCATAGTATAAAATATCTTGGATATTAGCTGCTTCTTAAAATGAATATCAATTTCAACATATACCAGGAAATCCAACAACTTCAAACAAAAGTAAAAATTAATAACTCGTCACAAATTCCAGATCTTCCCATAGCATTTTATTATGGTTTCTGATGCTTAGTTGTGCTCTCAGCAACCCTCTGGTTCAGTTTCTGGAGCTATGAAAGTCTATTCTCTGTCACTTCAATTGTCTCATAATATCACAGGTAAAAGTAAATGATTATTTGCTGAATTTTCACCTTCTTAAAAAATATAAATGGGTTTGTCACGATTTAAAAGAGACACTTGAAAAAAAAAAAAGTTATAGTCCACTGGAGCAAAGCCAAACTTTGGTAAAATCTGGTTAGATAATGTATTCTCTTTATGATGAACTCAGCAGAGTGAATATTCATAGCTGAAGTTGCATTGCCTAAAACACAAAATTTATAATACCAATGAGATTTTGTTCTTAACAGCCTATATGAGACATTCTTTTTAAAGCAACTATCTAATTACCTTTTAAGTCAATTACTTATTTCTTCAGTGACTCCACTGTCGCCAGAATATACCGACTGGATTTTGTCTTTATTATTTCCCAAATAAGAAAATAAATACTTCAAAAAAATCAATAGCAAAGTTCACATGACCAGATGTTAATATTCTGCAGTTTGCTATACATTTAATATAGTGATCTTATTGGCTCGGGGCCTGATATTTTAATGCAGCTTCTTAAGTTAGTAAAGTCAGTAGCAGTAGGGCCTTGGAATTGGTAGCAAAAAGTCAACTGCACATTTGAATACTTAATTTTGTGGCTATAAACAACCATGTCACATTTCCAGCAACAACAATGGGGTGGTTTTCAGCGCCGCTTTACCAAGAAGGAATGTTTTCTATTTTCTTCTTGTATATACAATTAAAAGCATTCCCACCAGAGAACTCTGCCCTGCATTCACTTCTGAAACAGATCATGAACGATGTCTCTCAAAAGTAAAAAAAATCCTGCCTTTCCTTGGGCTAAATAATGAAAGTACAGCCCAGCACTGTACCGTTACCTCTAAGACTTTTGCTAAAGGTTGGAATTGACTAATTGGCAGTACCTGCCCCATCATGCAATCAGTAAGATCTCTTGATCTGAGAAAAGTCTCAAGTATTTTCTTTTTTTTTTTGTGTGGAAAGGTGAGTTTACCTTTTATCCAGCAAGAGATAAGGAATTGCATGAATGGAGTATAAGCAAGTTCTCCTCTTGCTCTAGGGGGATATCTACCAGTGCTTGAGTTCTTGTTGAGTAATAATGAGATACCATAACCAAACAGTAGAAGATGCATGTCAGATGGTTCTCCAATAACATTAGAAAAAAAGCAGCTGATGTATGGGATATTGAAGGCAGATTAAGTTGTTAATGTATATTAGTATATTCTTAATTTCCTTTTAATTGAAAAAGACATATTGACTTTAATTAGAACCATTTCACAGGAACTGTCAATTAGCACATGTCAAACTAGTTAATTCAGAACAGAATTCTTTTAATTAGGGTCTGCTTTCCTTTAACTGTGGGGCAATGAAATCAGCCTTTCCTTATCAAGATTTTAAATGTCTCTAAAACATACAATACAAATGTAGTCTCTTATCTATTATTAGAAGCCCATATGGATAACATTAAAACGATGATGCTGGCATTGTTCATGCAGCACAAATGACTTTTTCCTTTATGACTGTTTAAAAAAAAAAAAGAGAAAGATTTCTTTGAAGAAAGACTATTTTAAATACACAGATTTATCCTACTTTAAAGAGACTACAAAATTTATGACACGCATGTTCACATTTAAAGTATTATTTAATACGTCTGCTCAAATAAATGGGCCTATTCAGACGTTTTGTGTGTTCTATCAGCCAAAGACACATAAAACATTTTCAAAGCATGCTGTAACATTCTTCCCTTAAATGAACTGTAATCAAATGGAGAAAAGAGACTCAATGATTTTTTTGGGGACAATATAAAACCAGCATTGTTAACTTTCATTGCATGTGAAGATTTAACACTGATTGCCAATCCAGTGGCTGTAAACACTAGCGAGCTAATGTCACCTCAGTTATCAAACAGCATATAGTCTTGGTCTTGACTTTCAGAGACATTTTCTGAATATGTCTTGAATTTACTGATGGATCTCAACTCTTGATTGACACACTGTTGGTTTCTGGGAGCTGCCATGTGTAACATCTGTAATGCTGGTCACGTCCCTTTTGGATGTAAGAACAGCTGAGAAAAATGTAATAATAAATGTAAAAGGAATGATTGCAAAATCTAGACTTAGGTCTATCATATGTGGCTTAGCCACTGTTTTAAGGACCTATATCAACAGAGTATTACAGAGATTAGTGAAAGGAATACTTAATAACTAAACTGTGGATTCCAAAGAGGATTATCTGGTAAGATATTTCATGTATCCTGATGCTTTGTTGAACATATTAGAAACCTGATTATGGGCTTGAGTAACTCAACAGTAAAAGAAGCATAATTTCCTAAAGTGAAGTGCAACTGGAATGCATTAAAATTTAATGTGTCCTAGAAGAACACTTTGCCTAGGATGCTAACCACACCGTTTTTCACCCTCAGGGCAACTCTTTGGTATGTGATGGGTAGGAGAGTCGTAAGAGTGTCATGTACTAAAACATGTGTTAAGGTTTCCACAAAACTTTGAAAAGTGGATGAGCTTTAACTGAATGATCAGCAAAATTGAAAAATTGTGTCCCAGGAATTCTTTAGCTCAAGCAAGAGGGTCTGTAGAAACACCACTTCAATTCCTACTGTCCAGTATGAAGTGTGCCCTGACTGTAACTAAGAGCTATAGTTCTACATATAAATGTGATTGTAAATAGGTAAAATAAGACCCTGATATTTATTCATTAATCCTATTGTAGCCCATATGAAATCTCTGCTTATCAGTTTAAATGCTTACCATAATTTAGAACACTTTAAGAAGATTTAAATCACTTTGGCACTGAGTTGCATAATCCAACTTTTTTTATAACACAGCAGAAACAATGCCTTGGATTTTGACCATATTACTCAACTGGCAATATATTGTTTGTTTCAAAAGTCAGCAATAAATCTTTTTTTAAAATCATCCCCACTTTGACTGTGCATAGGAAGTATGGTTACATTCCCCACCAGGATTATAAACCCTCAGGTGACTGACTTTATGCTCACATATCAAGCATTATGATGAACATCAAACTGTAGGAATATTTGATCAGTTTAAACTATAGGAAATTTTCAGATTATGGTGAAATTTTAGTTGTTACAGTATAACAGTCAGGTGGGTAATAATTCTTCCAATCCATACCTTACATCTGGGACAACAGAGAAACAGTTGTTTGGAGGGAAAGTAACTTATCCAAGCCCCAAATGGAGTTAGTTAGAAATGGAATTAAAAGCAGAAGCTTCTGATTCCTGAAATTGCATGATCTTCCCTGCAAATACATCTCTCAGCACAGCCCACTGTGCACCCTGACCTTAAAGCAATGGAAAGCATTTTTTTTTTCTAATTAATACTAAGGAGATTTATTGCTTAGCAGCAGCACTAATATTTACACACTTACGGATCTCATGATTAAGTTGCAGTCTTTGACTTCAATTAAACCTAACAGATTCTGATAGCAAAAAGTCATTATGGAACTTCAAAAGCCCTTGAACTGCAGCAAGATCTTTACAATTGTCTATATAATATCTTTCAGCCTCTATTGGCTTCTTGATCTTCAGAGGCAGGCCCAGCTTTTCTGTCAACTTTGGCCTATGAGAAGTTGAACCTTAATGCATGCTATTAAAAAAAAATATGAAAATGCTGCAATATACAATGGTTTTCACCTGGTCTGACATTCTTTTTGGAATAAGTGCTTAATAAAAATTGCCTATGTGAATCATGTACTGTTCATGTATTGTTCATGAATCAAACCTAAAGCCATTTAAAAATGACTAGCATTAGGGAAATGTAATAGTTTTTTAACAGATTATTTAAAAGACTGTAGCTCTGATTTCCAGTCATTTTATCCAAACAGCTATGGCAGAACTGTTCCTGAAAAGGGAGTAACTTTCTGATTAAACTCTTTTGTTGCTGGATTTAAGAAATATTTTAGAAGAGAATTTTTCAGTTATGTATTCATCTTTCAGAGCCCTGGCATGGAGGGTGTAGCAATTTGATCAAACCCAGCTGAAAACACTAACGATTTGGAGGATTCATTCAGTTTTTACAATCATGGTGAAGAAAGCCTTTAAATACATTCAGAACAGGATGGACAGTTTGTTCAGACTGGTGTGTAAACCACTTCCTTGGCAGTTTCTGGTCTCTGCAACTTGGCTTGCCTGGTATTTCTGTAGTGTGATGTGACAGTGATAGTGCATTTGTGTATTTTTGCGGCCAGAATATCAACCCATCTGATTCCTTGATTTTAATTTGTTGGCTGGATGCAATTGAATGTAATTAAAACCAGCAGAAACCCCTCATCTGCTCATATGCTGCTGGCTTCTTCTTGGACCAGTGTTGCCAGTGACTGAGCTCTACACCCTTTCCTCCTTTTCCAAGGAGATTTTCAGCCATGGCAGTTGTGTTCATGCTAAACCATTACAATAGTTTGCAGAACCCAAAGACAGAGCCCCCTCCCATTAAGCTGGGAGAGTTCCTTACTTTTAGTCCTCCAGACCAATGCCTTTCATTTACTGTTGTTTTGAAGCATAGCCCAGATTTTCTCAAAAACCATGGTCCTTTGGAGAACTCCACATTCCACTGGTCATTTTCAATAAAACCCGTGCATATCCATGTTAATGACGAAAACTACTTAGTGGAAAGATAATGCTAAAGCACGTAATACATGCCTAATTATTTGTAGTGTGGTTTAGTAACTCCAAACAAGGACAGCCAGCTGCCCTGTCATCTTGAAGAAGGGACATAAGAACCATCAGCAGTTCACTGATCACAAATGAGGAGATGCTGCTCCTGTTCCCACAGTGCTGTGGGCATATTTCTCCAGGTCACATCACCTCACACTACAGCAGTGTTAACTACTCTTTTATTAAACAATTCTCCAAGCATAACTAAAGCATTTGGCTTGTTAACATGTGCAGGAAGTTGTATTTAAGAAGTTTTCAAATCAGCACATTGTATTTTGCAACGAAGTCATAAAAATATGCTAACATGATAACATCTTATGAGGGAAACGTTGCATGCAGATGTCTGTTTGCTTATTTTCCCATAAAATGACTGTAATTTTTATTTATATGAGTAATGTTACACACAAACATGTTACCAAAAAAACATTCATTTAGGAAATATATAAACACAGTGAGTCTGATATAAGAAACTGTTTTAAACCATGTTTTTTAGTGTTTATAAAATGTGGAGAAATTTAAAAAAAATGGTCCAAAGTAAATTTTTTTCCTCCCTTATGAAGAGAAAGAAATATAGGTTCTCAGTTGGCATATTATTTGTGATGTGGCAACAAACTGAAATTTGTGCCTCATGTCATGTACCATTTACATGATGCAAAGGAGTGTAATTTCATTTTTGTTTTATTTCAAGGCTCTGCCTGGGCACATTGGCCACCAATTTCATTTTTATTACAGTGCATGGATAGCAAAGTCACATATCTTTATATTAATACAAAGGGCACAGGAAAGGAAAGGGAAAGTATAATTTTTGTTGTTGCTGTTGTCATTTGAAATTTCCATAGTGTCTGTGCACATTGGGTACCATTTCATTTTTATTGCGCTGCATTGATAGCAGTGTCACATATCATTAAGTAACAGCAAGTTAGAAAAAAACCAACCCAATAGATTTCTTTCCCCACCCCCTCACTATTACCATTGCTTGAATTTTTTTGTACTGTGTGAATATAATTTCTGAATGGTGGTAGAAGTACTGAAAAATTTAACATCCAATGTAAAAAAGGTATGCAACTTATGTTTTCGTATTGCTCCATGTGACAACTGTTAGAAATTGTAATGGTACTCACATTTCTTATCAGTGGGATAAACATTTGCTAAATATCAAGAAATGGTCAACATGGAAATAGCCATTTTCCAGGAAAACTGGAATAATACCAGAGTTTAATTTCCTCAAATCAGTATATTTTGTGAAAGCACCTGTCTCATGCATCCTAAAATATATTCCATGTCTACCTCATTGTCTTTTAACCACTGAATAGAGAGCATGGCCCCAGCTTTGGGCTGATCTTTGATAGTGTTGGATGCACTCCTTACTACTAACATGTGTGAATAACTGCTGCCAGGAGCTTTGGAGACCCTGTAAGTTGGGGTGGAATAAAACAGCATCCAGATTCTTCCAAGCTACAAGGAGGAGGACAAGGAAGGATCTAGACTAGATGTGTGGTTTACATGAACCAAGACAAATCGGGAAGGAGAGGAGAACCTTGGCTAATGCGTGTTTAATGAAAGCTGTATGACATTAAACAAGCACAGATGTACGTAATAGATTTTGCAGTGTCACAATAGGCTACATCCCAATAAGGCACCTGAACACATGAATATGGGACAGCTAGACATAGTCTACATTTTTAATGCATTTCCTTGTGTGAGGCTTGGAAAAGCCTCCTCCTGCCGGTTGCTGCAGGCTACTTGTGTGCAGCAGCATCAGCACTCCATATTCAAAATGTCTTCAAGTATCATGAATAAGAAAATCCTAAAAGAAAGGCTGGCCAGAGGAACCTCAAGTCTGCCTGTTTACACCGGATGTGAGGTGTCAGCACCTGCACCGCTGCTGCTGTTCCTTGGATGGCATCCATGGAACAAATACCCTTCTGCAAATAACACAAGGAGGGTGGGGATGGCTCATTCTGGAAGTATCAGGTGCACTGCTGGGCACAACCTTTGATGGTGCCAATGTCCTTTCCCCCTTGTACCTTGAGAGAGACAGAACAAGTATGAAATATTTTGCAGCAGGTGTTAGAGAAAGCAGGATAACGTGGCAGTTTTGGAAGAAGTGCTGGAATGTGAATAAGCTGCTGAGCTCTCCATCTGGAGAGGAAACACAGAGCCACCCTTTGCTTGCGAGCTGCAGGAAGAACAAGGGAGTGTGTGTGTGTAAGTTTGTGTAAGACAAATTTTAGCTTGTTTCTAAATGTCTCCATATGTTTTGTTTATGTTGTATACTTGCCCCTTGGCTGTACTGGAGCTCTTTTGTTCTAAATTCTAAAAGACTTACTTATATCAGGGCTCCACAAATGAATTATGACTTTTTCCCCTCCCTGGGTTTTTATGAAGCTTGGTGGAACTAATTCCCTACTGTTCTGCACCTTGTGTAGGTCTTTAAACTGATGCCAAATGGGTGTAAAATGTTGGCTAAAAGTAACATGTTTCTGACTGATTGAGCTTGAGGCCTGGGATTTTGTGTCCAGGAATTTGTGTCCAAACCTTACATTTCTAATGTGTATTGTGCCTCTCCAGATGTCATGTGATACCTTAGGTGTTAATAAGTCACTTTCTCTCTCACTTCTATCTCTGTAGCAAAATGATGATAAGCCTTTCTTATAGTGTTTTTAAATAGGAGAGGTCATACACAGACACACACACGTATATATATATAAAGTTTCTTACTTTTTAAGTCAAAGACATTATATATGCATATGATCTCTTCTCCATATCATGTATATATATAAGGTATTTTAAAATTATATATATAAGGTATTTTAAAATTACAAGTTTTTTTGAAAAAAATAATAGCCTGAAGTACTGCTTTAGAAAATGAACTTGATTTTTGTGAATATTCTGCAATCCAAAAGCAGTTTAGTTTGCTGGGGAAGAAGGGGCAGGAGAGATGCACTGTGCAAGCAGTTTAATTCTCTGCCTATGCCAGGATCTTGGGTACCAGGGCAGGGATGTTTGCAAACAATTCACCTCTTTGTCCAGAAGGAATGGCAATACACCATCTCCCAGCAATAACAATTTGCTTGCTTTGGTTAGACATGAGTCCTGGCAATTTTAGACAACCAAGGGATACCACACAGAGTACAGGGGCTCAGATCTTGAGGACAGGCCAAACTCTGCCAGTGGGCTCAGAGCTCAAACATCAGTTTCACATTTTTAAGTGTGCAAAAGACAGCCGCGTGGGGTTACAAGCAGTTTAGGGTTGGAATGTGGAATAAGCTGCCCATGTCGACATAACCATTACTCATTATAACCATGTTGACATAGAAATTACCAGGTTCTGGTAATTTCAAATCCACATTGCAGAGGATTTGCAGAGGATTACATTGCTGTGTAATGGGAGGAACAATAGAGAACTGGATTAAGTGTACAATGTGTTTTACTAAAATGCTTCATATAGTTTGAGGTCTTAAGGGTCTCTCACAGCTTATTTCCTGCATTTTTGTGACAGTCGCCACAAACATTGTCATGAGACTGACTTAGGATGGAAAATGTGAACAAGAAAAATGATTTTTCTCGGTATGCTGAATGCACTGTCAAAATCCCTTTGCAATCCACCTACAGTCTTAAGACTTACTTGTTAAAGTAACTGGAGTTAAATAACTGAGTACAGACTTTATCTCCTCCTCCTTTATAGGCCAAAAAAATCCCCTATCCAAAAGGATGAGGAACAATTTTTTAATCACAGTCGAACTTTCATTCATAATACAAATCACTAATGACTTTCTGTGGCAAAATTCCTTCATGTAAAGCTCTGGGATAACCGTAATGGATGGTGATAGATGTTGGTCCTCAAATAAAGACTTCTGTTAGGACATTTATCCTTGGGACATTCTGTTTAGCAACTCTTTTGATCTGTTATCAACCCACAGCTCTCATGTCAGAGACTCTTCAATGAGAGATGTCTGCTCTTGAACACTTCTTGAATAATAACTTATCTCATAAATTTCAGAGTAAAAAAAATCCTATTTCTCCTACTTTGAACATTTATGCATCTGGCAGCAGAGATACAAATAGCATGATGTCATAATACTTGGAAAATAAAAGAAAAATAAAAAAGAAAGTGACTTCTAATAACCAGGAATTGGTTTTGCCCCATTCTTTACAAACAGAACAAATTGGGTACTGATAACTTAAAAAAATTAGCATCCTCTGGCAAAGCCAAATTAGTAGGAAGCACAATGTTGAATAGTAACTGTCTTGATAGTAACAGCAGGAAAATACCTAATTTTTCTGGGTGCTATATTTGCCACAGTCAAATCCCTATTCATCCATTACTCAGGAAAGACTACATTGAACAGGAATTTTCTCTGAATTGGAGAAATAAAGATTTGGCCATATGTAGAAAGATAATTTTCTCACTTCATGAACACAAGTTCTGATTAAAAAAGAAGTAATTATAAGTTTTCAGCAAATGTAGTTTATTAAAACCATTCAGTCTCATAATCTATATTGTCAAGTTACGTTTAATACGTATTATGAAATTAAATCACTAGAATATCTCTAGTTTGAGGAAATATCTTCAAACTTCTTTCATAAAAGAACTGTATTAATGCAAATATTTGGATTAATTGATGATGGGATTGTTTAGTGTCTAACAGCAAAGAAGAAACCTCAGACTAAATCTATTAACACTGGATAAAATCTTGAAGTCATCACCTCTCTTTGCAACCACTCCCCCAAACTGTTTATAACATAAGTACTGACTAAAAATGAATTAATACCTTCAAGGTTTAATCGGATGTTATTAAAGTTTTTGCTGATTGTTTACTGTGTCTGACCAGCTTATGTAAATGCTCTAAGCTTTTACATCGTCTGTAATTGCCGCGTAATAGATGAAGTTATAGGCTACTTACAAGCATGTGTCTTGATTATAAAATGAAATAATCATTCTAACTTCAAAATTTTTTGTAAAAATAAATGTATCAATGTATTTTAAAGCATCCAATTTTTAGACACAAATGTTAAAATAATGTTAAAACCTTAAATATATAGTTATTAAAAATATTTTTTCAAATAGATATTTTTGCTCTATGTTTTAATACATTTAATAACTGAAATCTGTAGTAAAAACCCAAAAGTTTTCTTGGCATGTCTTACTGAAGTCTTGTGAATGTGTAGTGAGAAAAATACAGAGAAAACATGCTGGTACTTTTAATGTGGAAACCACATTAAGACATTTCATCTGTCACAAGAGGTAGCAGAATATGATTTGTTGTAAATACAAAGTTATTGGAATGGCCCAGAAATTAAATAAAAAAGATTTTGATAAAGATTGTCTTTACAGACATTTAGTACAAGTACGGCTATTGGTAACATTTGTATTTCCTTTCATTGGTGAGTATCACAGTTATTAAAATGGTATTTGGTAGTCTGCTGAGGTTCTGTTATTTTCCTGGCATAAAAGATTGGAAAGAAAATTATTTGGGAAAAATATTATTACTTCTCTGCCCTAGATTAATGTTTATGTTCATTGTAGGCAGAGATGTCGTATTGTGCCATCAAGTGACTTTGTGTACTACCGACATGGTAGTACCCACTTTGCTCTTCCACGTGACGCAAAGATGCGCCCCAGATATTGTCCCAGAAGGAGAAAAATGCCCATTGAACCAAATACTTCTCCATTTCCTGCAACATGCGAGCATCAGAGCATTTATTGTAGGACACTACATCCAGTGACAGAGAACTCTTTGCAGAATGAGAGGATAAGGAGAGAGATTTCCAGGTGGTTGTCTCCTCTAAGTGGAAATACTGCTCACGCATGGTGTGGCAGTGGTCTGCAAGTGGAAATTACTTTACATTAATAATTGATGTTGCAACATCTAGTCTGTTTTACTGCCAGATAACCTTGCTCAGTTTAAAGAACCACTGCCAGCAGTATAAGAGCCATTGGTTTAGGTGAGCACCAAACAGGCTGACTGATCTCTATTTTTTTTTTATAAACATGTAAAACAACTAATGACATGATCACAAGGGAATAGGAATCCCTCTTCATAAATTCAATTTGTTCGTAACCTTTTGACACAGACCGTAAATACCCTTCATATATTTCACACACACAGACACATGTAATAAATTAAGCGAACAATGTATATAAATGTTTACTTCAAAAAATACAAACTAAATATAAATTACCATATGAACAACCCATCTATTAGGAAATGGCTAATTTCCTGTGCCAGTCAATAACTAGATTGTATGTCTGCGTACTCTCTTCGCTATGCCACTGTGTTGGTTGCAGGTACAAAGTGATAGCAAAGAAAATATTAATCAATTGGTAGTGGGTCTGTTTCAGCAAAGGTTACACCAGAGACAAAAGAAAGTGGAGGCTGAGATCTGGCTCCAGGAAAAGATTTTCCTTGTGTGATTTTCTAGAGCAGGTTCTGAAGTCTGGAAAAGGAGGAAAAAAAAAAAAAAAGAGAAAAACAAAAAGAGAAAAGAAGCTATTTTTAGTGGTTTTTTATTTTTTCACAGTATCACACACACAGAGTATGCTAGAGATTGGAAGGGACCTCAAAAGATCATCTAGTCCAATCCCCCTGCCGGAGCAGGAACACCTAGATGAGGTTACACAGGAATGTGTCCAGGCGGGTTTTGAATGTCTCCAGAGAAGGAGACTCCACAACCCCCCTGGGCAGCCTGTTCCAGTGTTCCGTCACCCTCACTGAGAAGAAGTTTCTTCTCAAGTTTAAGTGGAACCTCTTGTGTTCCAGTTTGTACCCATTACCCCTTGTCCTATCGTTGTTTGCCACTGAGAAGAGCCTGGCTCCATCCTCGTGGCACTCCCCCTTTATATATTTATATACACTAATAAGGTCACCCCTCAGTCTCCTCTTCTCCAAACTATAGAGACCCAGCTCCCTCAGCCTTTCCTCATAAGGGAGATGCTGCACTCCCTTAATCATCTTAGTTGCTGGACTCTCTCCAGCAGGTCCCTGTCCTTCTTGAACTGAGGGGCCCAGAACTGGACACAATATTCCAGATACGGTCTCACCAGGGCAGAGTAGAGGGGAAGGAGGACCTCTCTTGACCCACTGCCCACCCCCCTTCTAATACACCCCAGGATGCCATTGGCCTTCTTGGCCACAAGGGCACAGTGTTGGCTCATGGTCATCCTGCCGTCCACTAGGACCCCCAGGTCCCTCTCCCCTACACTACTCTCTAACAGGTCGTTTCCCAACCTATACTGGAACCTGGGGTTGTTCCTGCCCAGATGCAGGACTTTACACTTTCCCTTGTTATATTTCATCAAGTTACTCCCTGCCCAACTCTCCAGCCTGTCCAGGTCACGCTGGATGGCAGCACAGCCTTCTGGCGTGTCAGCCACTCCTCCCAGCTTAGTATCATCAGCAAACTTGCTGACAGTACACTCAATTCCCTCATCTAAATCATTGATGAATATATTAAATAATACTGGTCCCAGTACTGACCCTTGAGGCACTCCACTAGATACAGGCCTCCAACTAGACTCCGCCCCATAGACTACAACTCTCTGGCTTCTCTCCTTCAGTCAGTTCACAGTCCACCTCGCTACCTGATCATCCAGACCACACTTTCTCAATTTATCTGTGAGGATGCTGTGGGAGACTGTGTCAAATGCTTTGCTGAAGTCAAGGTAGACCACATCCACTGCTCTGCCATCATCCATCCACCGTGTTATTTCCTCACAAAAGGCTATGAGGTTGGTCAAGCATGACTTCCCCTTGGTAAAGCCATGTTGACTGCCCCTCATAACCCTCTTATCCTTGATATGCCTTAAGATGGCACCAAGGATAAGGTGTTCCATCACTTTCCCAGGAATGGAGGTGAGGCTGACCGGTCTATAGTTACGCAGGTCCTCCTTCTTGCCCTTTTTGAAGACTGGAGTGACATTTGCTTTCCTCCAGTCCTCAGGCACCTCTCCCGTTTCCCCAGACTTGGTAAAGATGATGGAGAGTGGTCTAACAATGACTTCCGCCAGTTCCCTCAGCACCCGTGGGTGCATCCCATCTGGACCCATGGATTTATGGATGTCCAGATTGCTCAATTGGTCTCTAACCCATTCCTCATCGACTAAGGCAAACTGCTCCGTTGACCTGACTTCATCTGAGGTCTCAGGAGTACAGGGCTCTTCAGGACTGCCTCCAGCAGAGTAGACAGAGACAAAGAAGGCATTCAATAACTCTGCCATCTTTGTATCTTCTGTCACCAGAGCACCCATCCCGTTCACCAGTGGGCCTACATTGCCTCTGGTGTTAGTTTTATCAGCTATGTATTTGAAAAAGCCCTTTCTGCTGTCCTTTACCCCTCTCACCAGATTTAATTCTAAGGAGGCCTTAGCCATCCTAGCTGCCTTCCTACATCCTCTAGCAGCAGCCTTATATTCCTCCCAAGTGGCCAGCCCCTCCTTCCATGACCTGTAAACTCTCCTCTTCCACTTGAGCATACCCAGCAGTTCCTTATTTAGCCACGCAGGTCTCCTGGCCCTCTTCCTTGACTTCCTACGCGTCGGGATGCTCTGCTCTTGAGCTCGGAATAAGCAATTCTTGAATGTCAACCAACTATTTTGGGCCCCTTTACCTTCAAGCAGCCTTGCCCATGGGATTTCCCCTAGCAATTGCTTGAAAAGGCCAAAGTTTGCCCTGCTGAAGTCCAGGGTTGCAATTCTACTTGCTATTCTACTGGTCCTACCACACAAGATCCTGAATTCCACCATCTCATGGTCGCTGCAACCAAGGCAGCCCTCAACTTTTACTGCTTCGACCAGACCCTCCTTGTTAGTGAGGATGAGATCCAGCAGCGCTCCTCTCCTGGTTGGCTGATCCACCATTTGCATGAGGAAGTTATCATCCATACACTGGAGGAACCTCCTGGACTGTGGCTGGGTTGCTGAGTATTCTTTCCAGCAAACATCAGGGAAGTTAAAATCCCCCATGACAACCATGGCCTGTGACTGTGAGGCCGCTCCCAGCTGCCTGTAGAAGGCCTCGTCAACTTCCTCACCCTGATGTGGTGGCCTGTAACAGACACCCACAACAGTATCACCCCTGCCAGCCTGCCCCTTAATTCTCACCCACAGACTCTCAACTCGCTCGTCCTCTGTCCCTGGACAGAGCTCAGTACTTTGCAGCTGCTCTCGCACATAAAGAGCAACCCCACCACCCCGCCTGGCTGGCCTGTCTTTCCTGAAAAGGACATAGCCCTCCATGACTATATTCCAGTCATGTGAGCTGTCCCACCATGTCTCTGTAATTGCCACCAGATCATAATCTCCTGACTTAACACAGGCCTCTAACTCCTCCTGCTTATTTCCCATGCTGCGCGCATTGGTGCTTTCATTGGAGCTTTCATTTAATATACAAGATTAGAATGATAATAATAGCAAAAAACCATAAAAGATTGCACCAGAATGTCAAAGTGCTAATTCAGAAAATGTTTATGGCAGAGAATAACTGTTCTTCCTCAGTTTTATACCTAAAAAACCAGGTACACTGCAGGATTTAAAACTTGAATACCACCTTGGCTTTGTAAGTTTTTATCAAATTCCTCTTTGTGCTGTAAACCCTGGAAAATATATCCTATCTGATGAATTGGATGCTTGATTTTTTAAAATAATATTGTAAAAAATGTTGATGATATTTAGGATAGAAAAATAACTGAAAGTATTATAAGTAAGAAAGTACTGGAATTTATTACTTGTTTTAGTGTTTGCACAACTTCTTGCTGAAGATTCAGGAAAAAGAATGATTAAATTCATAAACTATTCAATTTTGATTTATGTTCAAAATAAAAAAAAATATTTGTACCTTTCAAATATAATGATGCTTATTTGCATTTACAAAGAAAAGAAAAAGAATTATTAAACAATGGGTATCAGAGAACCACTTCCACTGCTGGAAATGTCCATAGTACTTTTTTTCGTCTTTGTTGAACATACAGCTTCTTTCACAAGAAACTGTCAGTTTGTCCTATTGCCATGAGATAACACAGGGCCAGACAATGACTAGATATAATGTCACAAATAATGCAATATGAGTGCTGAAGAAACTTTCTGCTTCCTCTTTAGGTGAACCAGGACGGTAGCCGCAGAAAGTGCAAGAACAAAATGGGCAGAAAACAGGCAGCCTCCTCCTTCTGAGGCATGAGGTAGGAAAACCTAATGGATAAAGGATGTTGCAGTCTCAAACATATCCTTCTGAAACAATGATTGAAGCCATCCATTCATTTCAACTAGAAGAGACCAAACTTCCTGGTGACACATGGAATCATAGAATAGTTGGGGTTGGAAAGGACCTTAAGATCACCCAAATCCAACCTTCCTGCCGTGGGCAGGGACACCTCACACTAAACCATGTCACCCAATGCTCTGTCCAACCTGGACTTGAACACCGCCAGCAATGGAGCATTCACAACTTCCCTGGGCAACCCATTCCAGTGCCTCACCACCTTCACAGTAAAGAATTTCTTCCTTATATCCAATCTAAACTTCCCCTCTTTAAGTTTTAACCCACTACCCCTTGTCCTATCACTACAGTCCCTAATGAATAGTCTCTCCCTAGCATCTTTATAGGCCCCTTTCAGATACTGGAGCACTGCTATGAGGTCTCCACGCAGCTTTCGCTTCTTCAGGCTGAACAGCCCCAACTTTCTCAGCCTGTCTTCATATGGGGGGTCTCCAGTCCCTTGATCATACTCGTGGCCCTCTTTTGGACTTGTTCCAACAGTTCCATGTCCTTTTTATGTTGAGAACACTAGAACTGCACACAATACTCCACGTGAGGTCTCACAAGAGCAGAGTAGAGGGGCAGGATCACCTCCTTTGACATGCTGGTCATGCTCCTTTTGATGCAGCCCAGGATATGGTTGGCTTTCTGGGCTGCGAGCGCACACTGCCGGCTCATGTTCATTTTCTCACTGACCGACACCCCCAAGTCCTTCTCTGCAGGGCTGCTCTGAATCTCTTCTCTGCCCAACCTGTAGCCGTGCCTGGGATTGCTCTGACCCAGGTGTAGGACCTTGCACTTGGCATGGTTAAACTTCATCAGGTTGGCATCAGCCCACCTCACAAGCGTGTCGAGGTCCCTCTGGATGGCATCCCTTCCCTCCAGCATATCAATGGAACCACACAGCTTGGTGTCTTTGGCAAACTTGCTGAAGAGGCGCACTCAATCCCAGTGCCCATGTTGCCAACATGCAGCACAAAAGCTGGTTATAACTCCTATGCCTTCATTTTTGCTCCAAAACTGTTAGAAACAATCCTGATTCAGATTAATTTGTTTTAATTTGAGTTTAGGAAAGTATAAAGTTAAGGCAGGACTTCAAGAGCTCAAAGACATTTTGGAGTTGAAACTCTACCACTTAATATAAATAGATTAGATCATACACTGACAGGCCAGGAGCAGTACAGAATGAAAGATCAAAGAAGCTATGAGAAATAAATATAGCCAGAGATCTCTAGAAGAGATATCATATTATTAAATTAATTACTAGTGTGAGTGGTACATGTGTAGTCAGTACCATGTGCTAAAGAGAGGGGAGAGCCAGGTAGGATGTTAAATTTCCTTGTTCCTTCATTTCTTCTTTTCTCCACTTCATTAATCCCCATGTCAATGGAGGGCTGTATCTGACCATACATTTCACTGGAATTTTATCCAGCTAATGGGGATTCTCAAATTATTCTAAGATGCTGCAGCATAATTCAGTGGATTATGATTTAAAATAAAATTTACAGATTTATCACTCTATTTTCTTTCTCATATTTTCACCTCATTATCTGAGTTGACTATCTTACAGTGATTGTGATTAAAGATTTAAAATCAACTCCAGTTACCGTGTCTGAAATACTGAGCTCATACATCAGGATAAATATTTTAATGACAAAACAGTAATTTTTTTTTTTTTTTATTCATGATACTGTTAAAAGCTCTCAAACATTTATGGATTTATATTAGATCTGCTCATTGTTAGCACTTCCAATACTCAGAACTTAACCTTTTCCTAGTGAATCAGCTTCTATATTCTTTTATGGTATTTTTGTTTCTAAATTCTATTTCAAGGTCATTTTTCACAAGAAATAAAAATGTGGCCTTAACAGACTGATGTATATCATGAAAATGATGGACCAATTTGAGGGATTCAGTAATAGCAAATTAATAGGACTAAATGATCTCCCTCCAGAATTCTCAGACTAGAAAATTATTAAGTACAGTATGTATAGATGGGAATATACATTGTCTTTTAAAGCTAGTAATAATAATAAATAACACCCCATCCCTCTTCTTAGTGATTGAAAGGCACTAATACTGTTAACTTCGTGGTTTTGGGTTTCTTTAAA